>NC_068357.1:87937033-88269533 GCF_020536995.1 Dreissena polymorpha | reverse complement strand
CTAGTTTGCTCACCTGAGGAGTCGTTTCATTCAATCTTTACCTAATATCAAACTTGACCTAGATATTGACCAGACAAACATCCTGGTCAAGTTTCATGTACATATAGAGAAAAATGCCCCGCCCACTGGCGGCCATGATTTTTCACCGATCTGAACCATTTTCCGGTGAACAAATGTACCAAGTCATTTTAAAATCTAACGATAAATGACATAGTTATGGTTTGGACAAACTTTTGGTTTAAAATGCACTTAGTGACCCAGTGACCTAGTTTTTGATCCGGCATGACCCATATTCAAACTTTATCTAAACATCATCTAGATACAACTTCTGGCCAAGTTTGGTGAAGATCAGATGAAATTTTTGGGACAGACAGACCGACAAAGTGACTCCTATATAGTCCCCATTAACAATGGTAATGGGGGTATAACAAAGTAAGTAATGGAATATTCAATAAAAAAACTTGCTTTCAAAAATGTAAACAGATTGAATGCATTTCCGACACATGCAATCAATATCATTTTCTCACATAAGATCTGATGCCCTTTAAAAATGCTCTGCAATTTATTCAGATTGACTTTTGTTCATCTTAAGTATTTGCATTAAACAATTATTTCAAGTCTGTTTCTTTTAAGATATATTTGGCTCATTTAAGTTGAAGTACACAAGAAAGATATACAATCACGTCACATCTGTCACATGTTATTTTGAAATGCCATTCACATTCAGATTGCCCACTAACAGTTTCATATCATGCAACTGTTGTGAATGCAACCAACAGATGCACGCACACATGTATGAAATGACACCATCCATTTCAATATCCATACACCTTTCAGGGATGAATGAAAAAAAAAAAGTATCCTAAATAAGTTACATTGATGGTTTCTTTTTCCCCTTTCTTGTCCAACAGATCAAACGTTGCCGTCTTCTTCATGTGATCGACAGACGTAAGGCTGCGTCGCAGGTTTAACACAATGTTTCTGGAACATCAATAAAATACTGTAACCTACTATGTATTAACCAGGGACATTGATAACCAATATACTTATTTTAGGCCCTCTCAACAAATGCTGAAACTGTATGAAATGTAAAGCTGCACAAATCCACATTATTCTTTCAACTTACCATTGTGAATTTTCTTGAGACAGTACCAGAGTGTTGAGAAACTCACAATAGCAAGCATTTGTATACAAGGAGCAAAGAAGGAGGAAAAAACCATATAATGAAGATGAATGTTATAACAAGGGACAAAATTGTCACAAAGCCAGGTTTTCATTGTGAAAAAAAAATCTGATAAAGGGAGAAAACTCAAACTGAACTTTTGAAATGACAAAAAAAATTAACCCCTTTTGTAAGTTTTTTTTTTTTTTTAAATCTATTTTTAGTCGTGGCGACCTTGACATTGGAGATATTGACGTGATTCTTTCGTGGAACACACCGTCCCATGATGGTGAACAAATGTGCCAAATGATTTTAAAATCTGACGATGAACGACATAGTTATGGCTCGGACAAGCTCATTTATGGCCATTTTTGACCTTTGAACTCAAAGTGTGACCTTGACCTTGGAGATATCGACGTAATTATTTCGCGCGACACACCGTCCAATGATGGTGAACAAATGTGCCAAATGATTTTAAAATCTGACGATGAACGACATAGTTATGGCCCGGACAAGCTTATTCCGCCAGCCCGCCAGCCCGCCAGCCAGCCAGCCCGCCAGCCAGCCAGCCCGCCCGCATTCGCCAATCTAATAACCAGTTTTTTCCTTCGGAAAACCTGGTTAAAAACAACTGAATCACTCTGGTAATGACCCCATTTTTCTAAAGACAACCAAACTAGGACACAATTTTAATAACATACAAGAGTTCCGCGGTCGGAGATGACCGCATTGAAGCCGGATTTTTGATTTAAATGACAGGAAAGTACCTTTCGTGTTTTTGTCAATGCAATACTTAAATTACTGAAATATTGTTCAAAGGTCAAAATGAAATGTAAGTACTTTTCAAGGCATGAGCAAACCTTGTGTTATGTTTTGAATGCATGCATATACATGAACAACAATAACATTTAAGGTCACAAATATGAACTTGAATTGACAATTAGGAAAGTTTGATCTCAATTTTTTTATTAGCAAATTAGTAACATATTGTTTGAAGTTTCCATCAATTTCATTATCAAATGTAAGAAAGAGTTAAAATGACCAATTGTCATCTACTAGTGCTGGCCAACCTTCATGTCCAGTTTGAAGACTGTAAGTCCAAGCATAAGAAAGTTATACCATGAAATAAGAATTTTAACATTTTTACATTCAAGGTCACGGTGACCTTGACCTTAAAATGACCAGTGGTCATCTACTAGTTCTGGCCAACCTTCATATCAAGTTTGAAGACTCTAGGTCTTAGCATACCAAAGTATTAACAACTTTAACATATTTACATCCAAGGTCACAGTGACCTCGACCTTCAAATGAATGACCTTGAAATGACCAGTGGTCATCTAAGTGTGCTCCCAAACCTTTACGTCAAGTTTGAGATTCTAGGTCCAAGCATACCAAAGTTACAACAATTTTAACATTTTAACATTTAAGTTCACAGTGACCTTGACCTTCAAATGAATGACATTGAAATGAATGACCTTGAAATGACCAGTGGTCATCTAAGTGTGCTTGCAAACCTTTACGTCAAGTTTGAGATTCTAGGTCCAAGCATACCAAAGTTATAACAATTTTAACATTTTAACATTGAAGGTCACAGTGACCTTGACCTTCAAATGAATGACATTGAAATGAGCAGTGGTGATCTTCTAGTACTGGCCAACCTTTATGTCAAGTTTGAAGACTCTAGGTACAAGCATACCAAAGTTATAACATGGAATAAGAACTTTAACATTTTTACCTACCAAAGTTATAAGAACTTTAACATTTTTACATTCAAGGTCACAGTGACCTTGACCTTAGAATGAATGACCTTGAAATGACCAGTGGTCATCTAAGTGTGCTTGCAAACCTTCATGTCAAGTTTGAAGACTCTATGTCCAAGCATACCAAAGTTATAACAATTTTAACATTTTAACATTTAAGGTCACAGTGACCTTGACCTTCAAATGAATGACATTGAAATGACCAGTGGTCATCTTCTAGTACTGGCCAATCTTTATTTCAAGTTTGAAGACTCTAGGTACAAGCATACCAAAGTTATAACATGAAATAAGAACTTTAACATTTTTACATTCAAGGTCACAGTGACCTTGACCTTCAAATGAATGACCTTGAAATGTCCAGTGGTTACTTACTAGTTCTGGCCAACCTTCATGTCAAGTTTCAAGACTCTAGGTCCAAGCATACCAAAGTTATAACAACTTTAACATTTTTACATTCAAGGTCACAGTGACCTTGACCTTCAAATGAATGACCTTGAAATGTCCAGTGGTTACTTACTAGTTCTGGCCAACCTTCATGTCAAGTTTCAAGACTCTAGGTCCAAGCATACCAAAGTTATAACAACTTTAACATTTTTATATTGAAGGTCACAGTGACCTTCACCTTCAAATGAATGACCTTGAAATGACCAGTGGTCATCTGTTAATCCTGGCCAACCTTCATGTCAAGTTTGAAGACTCTAGGTCCAAGCATACCAAAGTTATACCATGAAATAAGAACTTTAACATTTTTACATTCAAGGTCACAGTGACCTTGACCTTCAAATGAATGACCTTGAAATGACCAGTGGTTACTAACTAGTTATGGCCAACCTTCATGTCAAGTTTCAAGACTCTAGGTCCAAGCATACCAAAGTTATAACAACTTTAACATTTTTTATATTGAAGGTCACAGTGACCTTGACCTTCAAATGAATGACCTTGAAATGACCAGTGGTCATCTGTTAATCCTGGCCAACCTTCATGTCAAGTTTGAAGACTCTAGGTCCAAGCATACCAAAGTTATACCATGAAATAAGAACTTTAACATTTTCGAGCACGCCGCCACCCCGCCCGCCCGCCCGCCCCCCCCCGCCCGCCCGACAACATCAATCTATAAGCCGAGATTTTTTCGAAAAAAATCCGGCTAAAAATTCTGCAGGTGTTGCCTGACAAGGTAAAACACAATATGATACAAGCACTTATACTGAAACCAAATTGTTACCTTTCTTTAATACTTAAAAAAGCTCCCTATGTGCAAAATGACCTCTTTTCTTAGTAAATGAGTTCAAAAGATGAAAGGTATGCCACTGATGATGCCAAAATGAAGATGTAGCTGTATGGAAATATGGTATCGTACATAAAAGCTTTGATGAGATACACAATGGTTAACACTCAACCTTGATACTCAATAATTATAATCTCTTGTGTAGCTTTTTGTTATAAAGAAAAGCAAAATTTGACATCAATTCATTTTATTGTTTTGAAAATTGTTTAAAAATGTAATGTTTCTGTTTATGCAGTATTTACACTATAATCCTTAAAATATATAATTTGTGATGATAATGATAACAACTACAGTAGCATGATCTTCGCCATAAAAACATAATCATCGATCCATTGTTCATCTACAAGCATCTTCAATAGATTTCCATGGTTGATGTGTGACTTCTAAAAAATATACGTTTAGTAAGATACACTCATGATAAATCAACTTTCCTTTTTATTAAATGGTTTCATAAGAACAACAAATCTATATTTAGCATTCACCTTTTTGTTCCACATACAAAAAAGACATTGGTATCATGCAATTATAAATGTTACGGTATTTGCACTAGTAGCAAACTGCAAATCTGTTTTCAGGTTAATGACTTCTAACAAAGTGTTATGTTGAAACCTGAACAATAAATTAATTTACCTTAAATAGTGTAAACATATCTGTAAATTAATGATTTCGTAATTTTTGTTTAATACGACCAACACAATTTATCATACCAGTATTACAATTGCAAGTGTCACATTAAAAGTTTTGTTCAGAGATTCTTCAATATTAAGTGCATTTTTCTGCTGCTATTTTTTGTTCCATCTAAATGTCATGTTTCAACATAACAATAAAAAGGATGTCTAAATGTTAAACTAGACTATCTTGATAGAAACTTTGCCAAATATAAAACAAATAAAAACTGCTTAAAGGCATTCACAAGATTGCATGATGATACCAACTGCCTGTTAGCTGTTTGTATAAACATGAGTGACTTTGCTTTAAAAATAAGTAAGAATCTGTGACAGACAGTGCTTCCCCTGCAAACTTCTTATTGCATTGTTGTTGAAACCGTTCACTACGAATTCGCAATTTAATATTTAAAAAAACAAAACAATACAACTACAATAACAAGGCCCTGGCAGTAATTTAAACAAAGGACCTTTACTCTTTAAAAAATAAAACCTATATAAAACCTTGAAAATATGTTTGTTAGCACTTATTATTCTGTAAAAGTTTTTATATGCAATTTTAAACAAACGACACTAGCTTCTCAAGAACAACTCAATGGCAAAACCTTGACAATATTCTAAGTAAAACTTGGAAATAAAAACCCTTTGCAAAGTTTGACAAAAATTGCGTGTATAATGTGGGAGGGGGGATTTGCACACAGAAAGTATTTTTTTAGAAAGGGCAATAACTCCTTTCAAAATATCTCTATTGAGAAACCTTGTGAATATTAAATTGGAGATAATCATTCAGTAATGGTTTCACAAAAATCCAAAGCAACATGTAGGAGTTTTGCACATAGCTTAGACAAAATGAAATATTATACAAACAGCAAAAACTTCTTTACACAAGAGATGTGTTTGTCAGAAACACAATGCCCCCTTCTGCGCCGCTTTAAAGCCATATATTTTACCTTGAAGGATGACCTTGACCTTTCACCACTCAAAATGTGCAGCTCCATGAGATACACCTGCAGGCCAAATATCAAGTTGCTATCTTCAATATTGCAAAAGTGATGACCAATGTTAAAGTTTTCGGACAGACGGACAGACTGACTGATGGAAAGACAGACTGACGGTCCGACAGACAGTTAAACAAGAATATCAGTGAAACTGATGGATGCTCCCCGATGATGCGCTTTGTCAATGTATGTGTTAATTAACACCTAAAAAAATCTATTATTAGCCTCGGTGACCTTGACCTTGACCCCAGTGACCTCAAACCTCATCAAAAGGTAGAGGTCAATGCAAGGTACCTACATGCCAAATATGAAAGCGATTGGTAAAGTATTGAAGGCGCTATGAGAAACGTAGCAAAAGTGTGACAGAAGGAAGTCTATTATTAGCCTCGGTGACCTTGACCTTGACCCCAGTGACCTCAAACCTCATCAAAAGGTAGAGGTCCATGCAAGGTACCTAAATGCCAAATATAAAAGCGATTGGTAAAGTATTGAAGGTGCTATGAGAAACGGTAGCAAAAGTGTGACAAAAGGAAGTCTATTATTAGCCTCGGTGACCTTGACCTTGACCCCAGTGACCTCAAACCTCATCAAAAGGTAGAGGTCCATGCAAGGTACCTACATGCCAAATATAAAAGCGCTTGGTAAAGTATTGAAGGCGCTATGAGAAACGGTAGCAAAAGTGTGACAGAAGGAAGTAAGGAAGTAAGGAAGGACAAACTGGCAACTATATGCTCCACCTAAATTTTATTTCGGAGAGCATAAAAACTATATGCCACCCTTGAGGGGCATAAAAAGCTCAATCATAAAATTTTGACAACATGCAAAAGGGCCTAAGCTAACATAAATGTATCACCTTTATCAATGACTGGAAAATTAATTTATAGTAAAAGCTGTCAGTGAAGTTAAAATATTCGTTGTAAAAGCTGGAATGATTTAAAACCTACTTTCTCTCGACCACTTTCATGAGACTGGCGGCGTACTTGGGCACTCCGAAGATCACAGACAGTGCTGTCTGGTACATGATGTTGCTTCTGTCCTTAACCCCGTGCTGGAAAAAAGGTGCATACAATCATGTACAAGGTGTTTCCCACTCAGAAGCATAGTGGAATTGGCTATATGCAACCTGCATAAAACCAGAACAGCCTGCGAGTAACTCAGCTCACCAGTATCTTAGTGTTGGAAATAGTCTTAAAAACTTGAATCTTAGAAAAAATTCTGTTGTTGTCTTTTTTCTAAAAAAACTTCAAAAGGTCAAAATGTATATCTGAGTGGTAAAAGGGTTAAACAGGCCTTTAACTTCGACCATAAATTGTGACCTTGACATTTATTTTTTCCATTGACCTTAGACCCAGTGAACTGGTTCTTAAACATGACAATCATGCTGATCACTAACCCATAAATATTTGAGAATCCATCTGTGCTTAACAAAGTTATGCTATGGAAAAAAAGTCAAGTATCAATTTACAAAAAATTGACAATTGACCTTATATTTTTACTTTTACCTTTGACCACTGGAAATGCTTATTGCTTGCCATACTTGGTCTTATCATGCTGATCTTTGATTGCAAGTTATATGAAAATCCCAGGTGTCTGGGTTTCAAAACGAAAACAGGGAACATTTTAACTGAATTGTTAACACATGAATATGACAATTTATACCCTTTTCCAGTAGTCTTCTGCAAGGTACATGATTTTCTGTGGCGCCCCTGCACACTTTATGGGCGTGTTGGGAAACGTGAAGATTGCATTTCCTCCCTTGAAACTCTGAATGGCTGGAAATGTCTTCTTTACGTGATCTCGGTGATAGTTTGTGCACACCGTCTTGTCCTCCTTCAGCGCGTCCACCAATCCCTCTACCTGAAAGAGTGCTTCAATATGTTTAATTAATTTCCCCACCAAATATATATAATATATATACAATACAAATTACTCTCAATATGCAGATGGATGAACAGGGCAATAACTGTACAATAACACATTGTAGGGTTTTTGTTTTTATGCATGCATTGCAATTTTCCTTATTGATATCTATACACCCATGAAGTTTCATGTTGAAGTCTTGTACAGTATCTGAGATATAGCCCTGAAAAGTTGCATAATACAAAAACAACAAAGGGCAATGACTGTTATTGAAGAAAGTTTAAGGTTACTGTTCTTTAATTTGAATGAAAAATGGATCACAACGGTTTGCCTTTTCAATCTGAAACAAATGTGGTAAACAATTCATAATATCATCAATATACCCAGTCATCGTGATATAGATCATAATATATTTTTTTCTTCTAGGATCTATAATTTTCTGACTGCTTCTTATGAAAAAGGCATTGATGGTCGCCATGGTGTAATGGATATGGTGTCAGCCTAGCAAACGGGAGGTCAAGGTTCGATCTCCATTGTGGGAGCATTCTTAACATCTCCACCAAAGACACCAAGTACTGGTTCTAGGCCCAGGAAACGGACTAGAGTGCGTTTTAATAAGCCTGAAGCTTTCGAAGCAAGCTAAAATAAATAGGTTTTAACTAAAACTAAAAAGCCATTCCCTTTTTGTGAACTGGAAATTTAAACTTGACTTGAAAATTTATGTTAAAACTTTTGCAGAAAAAACACAAAATATACTTTAGTATGTAAAATGCTGATTATCATTTTAACAAATAAGAATGTATTTTCTTTTCAGTTGTGTTACTATGGCACAACAATTGGATTGCTTTCTTATTAAAACAACTTTTCGTGCATAGATATATTGCATGTTACACTTTTTTTCTAGATTACAGCAATAGTTTTTCTCTGTGTGCATTGTATGTACAATTTTCAATCTCAATATAAGTATGCTGTAAGTAACAAGTGGCTATAAGTGGTATAGTTGTTGTTTGTTTCACTATTAAGACTTAATATTTGAAGGACTAGGTTACATGTTCTAATATAACAAGAAAACGTCGGAGACAGGTGATGCTCCCCAAAGGTTTTTTTGTCACAATATTGCACTATATATTCAGATAAAAGGAAACGTCTTGAGGGGCATAACTTTGGACAAAATAATACGATGGATGGTTTAGCAACTTAAAAATTTCAAAGGGCCATAACTCTCTAAATTAATCATCTAAACAGAACCCACTAATAACATGCGCATCTCCTCAAGGTAGTTAAGCTTCCCATAAAGCTTCATTGTATTCCAGTCAGTAGTTGGGGAGAAATAGCCCGGACAAGAATTGCACTATATGTACAGTTTATAGAAAATTTCAAAGGGCCATAACTCTGTGAAAAATCATCCGACCATAACCTGCTGATAATGCACATCTCCTGTTGGTAGTGAAGCTTCCCATAAAGTTTCATTGAATTCCCGTAATAAGTTGCTGAGAAATAGCTCGGACAAGAATTGCACTATATGTACAATGGAGAATTTCAAAGGGCCATAACTCTGTGAAAAATCATCTGACCAGAACCCGCTGATAATATGCACATTTCCTCTTAGTAGTGAAGCTTCCCATAAAGTTTCATTGAATTCCGGTCATTAGTTTCTGAGAAATAGCCCAGACAAGAATTGCACTATATGTACAGTTAATGGAAAATTTCAAAGGGCCATAACTCTGTGAAAAATCATCCGACGAGAACCAGCTGATAATATGCACATCTTCTCTTGGTAGTGAAGCTTCCCATAAAGTTTCATTGAATTCCCGTAATAAGTTGCTGAGAAATAGCTCGGACAAGAATTGCACTATATGTACAATGGAGAATTTCAAAGGGCCATAACTCTGTGAAAAATCATCTGACCAAAACCAGCTGATAATATGCACATCTCCTCTTAGAAGTGAAGCTTCCCATAAAGTTTCATTGAATTCCGGTCATTAGTTGCTGAGAAATAGCCCGGACAAGAATTGCACTATATGTACAGTTAATGGAAAATTTCAAAGGGTCATAACTCTGTGAAAAATCATCCGACCAGAACCACCTGATAATATGCACATCTCCTCTTGGTAGTGAAGCTTCCCATATAATTTAATTGAATTCCGGTCATTAGTTGCTGAGAAATAGCTCGGACAAGAATTGCACTATATGTACAGTTAATGGAAAATTTCAAAGGGCCATAACTCTGTGAAAAATCATCCGACCAGAACCCGCTGATAATATGCACATCTCCTCCTGGTAGTGAAGCTTCCCATAAAGTTTCATTGAATTTCGGTCATTAGTTGCTGAGAAATAGCCCGGACAAAAATTGTGCACGGACGGACACACGGACGGACAGACGGACGGATGGATGGACGGACAGGCGAAGGGGCGACTATATGCTCCCCCCAAACATTTTTGGGGGAGCATAAAAATGTTTTTCATAAAAAAGTTAAATTTTAAATTATTCTTACATTTCCATGACAACAATGGTAACATATTTATAAGAAACATTCCTATTTTTCCGTTCATGGACAGGTCATCATTTACACATAATACACTTCAACAGTCATGCCGATTGTTCATGTATTCATAATTTAACACCAGTTTCAGTAAATATTTAGTTTTGTATCTGTTTATCATAAAACAATTCAGCACTTGCAAATAATAAGTAGATACTATTTAAGCTGACAGTAATTGATAAAAAAAAAAATCCCGGATTTAACATTATAACAATTTTTGTGAGTTTGCTAACGCAAGTTAATGCAATTTTGATCTTATTTAACAGAGCTGAAATAACCAATATGTTAATCAGAATGTACTTTCAAGGTTATAATCTACCCTCAGACATCTATATTATCAACAAAGTTTAAGTTCACCATATAAAAGTGAAGTAGATCCTATTTTAAGCTGGCAGTAATTGATATAATAAAAATCACTCCCGGATATAACATTATTACAATTTTTGTGACTTTGCCAAGGCAAATAAATGCAATTTGATCTTATTTTACAACAGCTAAAAGAACCAATATGTAAATCAGAATGTACTTTCAAGGTTATAAGCAACCCCCAAACATCTTCATTATCAACAAAGTTTAAATTCGCCATACAAAAGTGAGAAAAAAGTCCATATTTGGGTGTTTGTATTCAATATCTGTTTACAGAATCTGTAATTCATATACCAAGCCATAATGTTGACAATATGTATATAACTCTTCACTTAATAACTAGGCTGTATTTAAAATACAACAAAATGATGTCCTCCTATCCATCTCATAAACAAATGTAAAGAAGTAACAGTTTCACAGTAAACTGATGATATGGACAAATAAAGAACTATATGAGTCGTGTTCTGAGAAAACTGGACTTAATGCATGTGCGTTAAGTGTCATCCCAGATTAGCCTGTGCAGTCCGCACAGGCTAATCAGGGATGACACTTTCCGCCTTAACTTGATTTTCGGTAAGGAGGGAATTCATTGAAACTAAAAATTCCAAGAAAGCGGAAAGTGTCGTCCCTGATTAGCCTGTGCAGACTGCACAAGTTAATCTAGGATGACACTTTATGCACATGCATAATGCCCAGTTTTCTCAGAACAAGGCTCATATAAATACTTGAAATAAGTGGTCAGAACAGCAGAAGACCTTTAACATGAGCAGCAACATGCATATTGGTACCTTATTTAAGTCGAGCTGAATTCCCAGTGCCACCACCAGATAGTCATAGCTGATCTGAAACAGAAAATCTGGTGTCAGCGCATTGATAGTAAAGTGGATACAACAGTTGTTGAACATCCACTTTTGAGTTACCATTAGACTCCATAATGTTGAACAAATGCAGTGTATGTAACAAATGAACACAGAGTTTTTGAGGTTGAAATAGAGGATATTTCTTGGAATCAATATTGATTCACAAAGCATCATGGAAACTAGAAATGGCGCGGCAGAGGCAGACGCATATCCCCACGCCGCATGTTTGACCTTGGGTCGCCCCAGGGTTGGTAATGGGGCTATGCATAGTTGAGATTGACCGTATTGAAATAAGAGAAGTTCAGTAACAATAAGAAGTGAATCGGCGTAGAAATGAAGAAATTATAGTGAAAGACAATTTTGGGTGGGTGTGGCCTATTATGAGTGGGGCGCCCCAGGGTTGGTAATTGGGCCATACATAGTTAAGATTGACCGTATTGTCATAAGAGATGTTCAGTATCAATTTGAAGTAAATCTGTGTAGAAATAAAGAAATTATAGTAAAAGGCAATTTTGGGTGGGCGTGGCCTATGTGGGCGGGGCGCCCCAGGGTTGGTAATGGTGCCATGCATAGTTGATATTGACTGTATTGTCATAAAAGAGGTTCAGTATCAATTTGAAGTGAATCGGTGTAGAAATAAGGAAATTGTAGTAAAAGGCAATTTTGGGTGGGCGTGGCCTATGTGGGCGGGGTGCCCCAGGGTTGGTAATGGGGCCATGCATAGTTGAGATTAACTGTATTGTCATAAGAGAGGTTCAGTATCAATTTAAAGTGAATTGGTGTAGAAATGAAGAAATTATAGTAAAAGGCAATTTTGGGTGAGCGTGGCCTATGTGGGCGGGTCGCCATAGGGTTGATAATGGGGCCATGCATAGCTGAGATTGACCGTATTGTCATAAGAGAGTTTCAGTATCAATTTGAAGTGAATCGGTGTAGAAATGAAGAAATTATAGTAAAAGGCAATTTTGGGTGGGTGTGGCCTATGTGGGCGGGGAGGGGGGTGCCCTAGGGTTGGTAATGGGGCCATGCATAGCTGAGATTGACCGTATTGTCATAAGAGAGGTTCAGTATCAATTTGAAGTGAATCGGTGTAGAAATGAAGAAATTATAGTAAAAGGCAATTTTGGGTTGGCGTGGCCTATGTGGCCGTGGCGCCCCAGGGTTGGTTATGGGGCCATGCATAATTGAGATTGACCGTATTGTCATAAGAGAGGCTCAGTATCCATTTGAAGTAAATCGGTGCAAAAATGAAGAAGTTAATGTAAAATAACATTAAAAAATGAGTGAAAATCTCTCACCTGGCCCCGCCCCAACCCCCATAACTTTTGACCCAGGGGTCAGATCAACATTCCGTCACTGGCACCGTCGCACATATGCTCATAGCTACTATGTATGTAAGTTTCAAGGTTCTAGTGCTAATAGTGTAGGAGGAGCAGGTGGCCAGGACGGACGGATGGACAGACGCACATCAATACAATATCCCCACTTTTTCTCCGAAAAACGTGGGGATAATTACTAGTATATTAGGCTACCTTTTCTCCATTGGTTAGTGTTATGTTATTCTTGTCTGGATCAAACTCCCGAACCCCTTGCTCAAATAGGTCAAGGCCGCTTGGAACCAGATCCTTCATGAGGGCCATTGATTGTTCGGGCCTTTTCATCCCAGCCCCTACTAGGGTCCACAAAGGCTGATAGAAATGTTCCTGAAATCAACAGGACCTGGACTAATGGAAATGTTACTGCAATCCATAGAACATTATGGTTTATACTATATAATTCAAGTCCGAGTCTGTTGTACAATCACAGAATGTGCTTATCATTACCCATCATAGCCATTCATTTACTGTCACATATTTACAGTATATCATTATAATCAATCATAATCTGAGATAGCCATACATTCAAAGGGGTCAATCATTTTAATATCTGGTACTTTCATACATTCACAGTGAGTGTTAATCATATCATTAGTCTGCAATACATTCACAGTGTGTGCCAATTATTAATTAGGTGTGAAATACATTGAGAGTGTGTGTCAATCCTTATCTGATTTTGCCAAACAATAAACATTTGTGTAAATTATAACCTAAGTCTGCCATACATTCACAGCGTAATTCAAATATTATCTGATACTGTCACAAATTCACAATATATTATATATAATAACCTTATTCTGCAAAACATTATATAGTCCAAGTGTGTATAAATCATAACCTTTGTCTCCAAGTGTTACAATTATAATATTAGCCTCCAATACACTCTCAGTGTGTGTCTATCACAACTTTAGTCAGCAATAAAATCACAGTGTGTGTCCATAACAACCTTAGTCAGCAATAATTCACAGTGTGTCAATTACGACATGAGCCTGCAATACATTCAGAGTGTGTGTCAATTATAACCTCAGTCAGCAATACATTCAGAGTGTGTCAATTTTAACCTTAGTCAGCAATACTACACAATATGTGTCAATTATAATCTTAGTCAGCAATACATTCAAAGTGTGTTGCAATAATAAACTTAGCCTGCAATACATTCACAGTGTGTCAATTATAGCCTTAGTCAGCAAAAAAATCACAATATGTCAATTATAACCTTAGTCAGCAATACATTCACAGTGTGTCACTTATAACCTTTACTTAGTCAGCAATACATTCACAATATGTGTCAATTATCATCTTAGAAAGCAATACATTCACAGTGTGTAAAAAACTTAGTCAGCAATACATTCACAGTGTGTGTCAATTATAACCTTAGCATGCAATACATTCACATTGTGCCAATTATAACCTTAGTCAGCAATGCTTTCACAATGTGTGGCAATAATACCCTTTGTCACAAATACACCCAGTGTGTGTCAGTTATACAATGTGTCACCAATGCATTCACAGTGTGTCAATTATAACATAAGTCAGCCCTGCATATTTCGTGTGTGTCAATTATAATCTTTTTCAGCAATTCATTCACAGTGAGTGTCAATTATAACCTTAATTAGATATACATTCACAGTGTGTAAATTATAACCTTTGCCAGAAATACATTCACAGTGTGTGTCAATTATAACCTTAGTAAGCAATACATTCACAGTGTGTCAATTGTAAAATTAGTCAGCAATACATTCACAGTGTGTTTATAATAACCTTAGTCAGCAGTTCATTCACATTGAGTCAATTATAATTAACCTTAGCAATACACTCACAGTGTGTGTCAATCATAACCTTAGCCTGCAATACATTTACAGTGTGAGTCAATTATAACCTTAGAAAGCAATACATTAACAATGTCTGCAATTTATAACCTGAGTCAGCAATGCATTCACAGTGTGAGTCAATTATAACCTAAGTCAGCAATACATTCACAGTGTGTGTCAATTATAACCTTGGTAAGCAATACATTCACAATACCTTTCAATTAGAACCTTAGTCAGCAATACTATTCACAGGTTGTCAATTATAGCCTTAATCACCAATGCATTCACAGTTAGTGTCAATATTATTCTTAGTCAGCAATACACTCACAGTGTGTCAATTATAACCTTAGTCAGCAATACTATTCACACAGTGTCAATTATAGCCTTAGTCAGCAATACATTCACAGTGTGTGGCAATTATAACCTTAACCTGCAATACATTCACAGTTTGTCAATTATAACCTTAGCCAGCAATACATTCATTCATTCACAGTGAGTGTCAGTTATAACCTTAGTCAACAATACATTCACATTTTGTTAATTATAACCTTAGTAAGCAATGCATATACAGCATTTGTCAATTATAACCTCAGTCAGCAATACATTCACAGTGTGAGTCAATATTATTCTTAGTCTGACAGCAATACATTCACAGTTAGTCAATTATAACCTTAGTCACCAATACTATTCACAGGGTATCAATAATAGCCTTAGCCAGCAATACATTCACAGTGTGTCAATTATAACCTTGGTCAGCAATACATTCAGTCACAGTGAGTTTCAGTTATAACCTTAGTCAGCAATACAGTGTGTGACTGTCAATTATAAAATTAGTCAGCAATACATTCACAGTGTGTCAATTATAACCTCAGTCAGTAATACATTCATAGTGCGTCAATTATAACATTAGTCAGCAATACATTCACAGTGTGTGTCAATTATAATCTTAGTCAGCAATACATTGACAGTGTGTGTTAATTATAACATTAGTCTGCAATACATTAACAGTGTGTGTCAATAATTACCTTAGCCTGCAATACATTCATTTGAAGTGTGTGTAAATCATAACCTTAGTCAGCAATACATTCACAGTGTGTCAATTATAACATTAGTCAGCAATACATTCACAGTGTGTGTCAATTATAATGTTAGACAGCAATACATTGACAGTGTGTGTTAATTACAATCTTAGTCAGCAATACATTCACAGTGTGAGTCAATATATACCTCAGTCAGCAATACATTCACATTGTGTCAATTATAACCTTAGTAAGAAATACATTCACAATGTGTGTCAATTATAACCTTAGTCAGCAATACATTCATAGTGTGTGTCACTTATAACTTAAGAGCAAAATATTCACAGTGTCAGTCAAGTATAACCTTAGCCTCAAATACATTCACATTGTGCCAATTATAACCTAAGTCAGCAATACATTTACAGTGTGAGTCAATTATAAACTTAGTCAGCAATACAGCAACAGTGTGTGCTAATTTTAAACTTAGTCTGCAATACATTCATAGTCTGAGTGAATATTAACCTCAGTCAGCAATACATTTACAGTGTGTGTCAATAATAACCTTAGTATGAACTACATTCACAGATTGTGTCAATTATTAGTTTAGTCAGCAATACATTTACAGTGCGTGTCAATTACATGTTTAACTTTAGTCTGCAATACTTCCACAGTGTGTGGCAATCTTGACCTGAGTCTGTGCTGTATTACCAGTGGGTGTCAGTCATACCCTGTGGCAGTCGTGAGTTCTCAGTGTAAGGCAATGATAATATGAATTAAGCCATACATTTACAGTGTGTCTATCATTATAGGAGAGACAGCCATACACTATGTGTGTCACTTATAATCTTAGAATGTTATGTATTCAACATGAGTGTCAAGGTCAACTTGATACTGCCATACATTACCAATGTGTGTCCTCACAATCTTGGGGTTACACAATCACGATTTTCGTCAATAACAACATGAGGCCACAATAAATTCACACTCTTTGTAACATTATACATATAGCTCATGGTAAACAATAAACCTGAAAATAATCCATAGATGGGAGCATGTAACTGTAAACATTGCATTCTTACTTTTGATTGTTGGCATAGCAGCACACTTGTACAACTCTTAATCAATGAACAGTGCCAATGCATCTGAGATTCACAATATGCAATACATGCAGCATCCTGTTAGGCTATTTCTTTTTGCTTTGAACTTGTATGAGTACATACGTACAGATCCCAGCGACCCGAAGGGTCAGCAGCTGGGATTCGGTTATTGCAAAACGCTGCTAATAACATAGACCTCCTGTATTCACTACCTTGGATGGCTCCACAACGGCGACCTGCCCCGCCCCCAGTGACCGTCTGGCACGCGCCCCAACCGCGAGACCTCCCGTCCCCCCTCCGGCGACTAGAACCTTGTAGTGTTTCATTCCTCCTTGTGTGGCATAGCTACGCGAAAATTGCGCGAGGACGCATGCACCTGTCACCGCTTTTGTCGTCATGACGCTCGAGTTCGTCCGTGCACCAATGAAGACTACCGTTACACACAACAATATGGTGAACGTCTTCACGTATCCACTTTCTGTTCGCAAATGTAATGTTAAACCCCACTGAAAACACGTATGTGCGTGGCTCGCATATGCACTGTTATCATTTTATCCAATAAATCGTGCAGTCTATTTCGACGGCTAGAAAAAGGAAGTAAACACGATTAATTCAACTAAATGACTCAGACGTTAATTTCGCAATGTAGTGCATTTAGCCTTTAACAATGACTTTAAACCGCAGACGACACTGCTTTGTATTCTATATCCACGTGTATTGTAAACAGAACATTAAACCCAACTGCATATGCATGCCATATGTAAAATAAATAAGACCAATGCAATATGGAATGCACTGTGTTTCTTTTTACATAGCGGCGGTCGATTTGTAAACGTGGCTGCATGCTGAAACTAATAGGTTGAAGCTTCGCCCCTATCATGCGTTATGCGACGCTATGATGACGTGACGTGACAGGAAAATGACTTTTAGTGACGTAAACTCTGAATGCCGGTTTTACTGATTTGAAAAGGAGACAGTTTTAATGGTCACATTCAATATTTTGATTAATGATAAGGATTAAACTGTGGTTTACTATATACATATTCAGATGTAACTGTTGGGTTAAGCTCTATACAATTTCCTCCTCTGCATTACCAGCACAATAAATTATACAAATGAGACGGCCCGACGACGTCAACATTGAGGGGTACGTATTGAACAACATTAAACCCGCGAAATAGCTGTAGAAAAAAATCAGGAATAATTGCATTAGAACACAAGCTTAATCAATGAGCAAAATATAAGCGAGACAACATTACTTGTCGCGGGACAAAAGAAAAAGAAAATTACGTTTTTTATCGAGTTGAACACGCAGACAGCAAACTGCTTCCTATATGAACGGTTTGGTTCATTACACTGTAATTTACAGTAAAATGTTAACACTCAAAAAAGTGATTCCCTGTTCGACTTTTTACACAATGCAATGGTACATTAAATATTGAAATACTGACGATTACACTTGGGAAAGTAATTGGGATGATAAGCTGTGTCGGAAAGGCAAACATTGAGATGTTTCAAGGGTTGCATTTTAAATGTTGCCGCAATTGCGATGTTGATTTGTACAGGGACCTATATCTTGTGTAGCCATGACGAAATCGATCAGTTACATGACATACCTTCTAAAGCTACGGTGTATATTATGAAAATATTGGGAATGCTGCAAGCAACATATTAAACACAATTATGTAGCTCAAAAAAGATTTATACTTACATTTATGGTAATGGCGATCGTTGAAATTGTATTGACGCGATTTTTAGTTGCTTAATATTTCCGCTCCATCGGACTATAAATCCCACTTCTAGAGCTATAAGAAAGGGTGAATCTCCGCACTTCAAAGCTTCAAATGAATTATCTGTGTATAAAAATTATGTGAATGATGAAACTATGTGACATGCTTTACAGTTAATATGCCGTTCAAATGGTGCTTACACCACACGAAAAATGTAGATCGCCGATTAGTTTGCATATGACAATTTTGACATACCTCATATCTGTGTCATCAAATTTGCATCAGGTAATTGTTTATTTACAGTCCCTTTGACCTTTGACGATAAATAATGTTAGTCCTGATGACCTTATGATTTCTGTATAAATACATGGGTGATTTTTAATAATATCACTAGATCGAGTGCCGAAATGAAAACGTGAGTTTGTGCACCCTAGTTGCAACAAGACTATTGCCAAGCAATATATGTCCCCTACCGGCTCCACCATTGTCAGAAATTCCACCATTGTCAGAATTTAAAAAAAATATTTGTTACAATAGCAACCAGAATTTTTTACATAGGAACAAAATGAAATGACGTGCATAAAGTCCATATTGCCATCTATCCATGTTTCAAGTTTCATGAAAAAATATGAAGAACTTTTTAATTTATCGCAGGATCCAGAAAACCACCATTTTCAGCAGTATTTCTAGTTATTTTTTGCCATAGCAACCAGAATTTTTGACGTACGAACGAAATGAAAAAAACGTGCATAATGTCAATATTGCCATCTATCCATGTTTTAAGTTTCATGAAAAAATATCAAGAACTTTTAAAGTTATCGCAGGATCCAGAAAACCACCATTTTCAGCAGTATTTCTAGTCTATTTGTTGCCATAGCAACCATAATTTTTGACGTAGGAACGAAATGAAATGACGTGCATAATGTCCATATTGCCATCTATCTATGTTTCAAGTTTCATGAAAAAATATTAAGAACTTTTAAAGTTATCGCAGGATCCAGAAAAGTGTGACGGACAGACGGAGCGCAAACCACAAGTCCCCTCCGATGAAACTGGTAGGGGACTAATAAGCAAACTCGCAGATATTGTGATTAATAACAAGTTCTTTAAGCAGAATTATTATGTTTACGTTATTTTTGAAGTTTTTTTTAAAACAAAACCTGCACTTGATCTTGGTGCCCAATCAACCCAACCCAATTGGGACCAAAATCTTGTTCCCAGCTCCCCTTTCTGTCCATAATTCTTTACTTACTTCTTTCTTTAATACCCAGGATTTAACCACCAGCAATCATTTTGAGAATACGTAGTACAAAATGTTTATACAATTTGGTTAAGTGAAGATTACATGCAACACTGCAATTTAAGATATCAATAAGATAAATTGTACTTAACTTAAAATATCTTATAAGCAGGGTGGCTTTTAATCAATATAAATTGTGTTCATTTCTTACTTCATACTCTATTTTGTTATTAGAATAGTGCCCCTTTAAATTGCAAAATTCTGACAGGAGACACCATTTTGTCCATACAAGAACATGGGCTTTAAAAACATGTGATTTTAGCAGAATAAACTTACAAACAGAACTCCACAAATTAAGATTTATTTATTGTCCACACAACAGATATAACACCACAGACCAACCCATGATATATTACCACTTCAAATGACTATCTAGCAATACAAACTTATGTTAAATATGCCAATGCAAAAGTATAAAAATAAGCAAAATGGGAAGATGTTTTTTGAAAAACGAAATGACAACAAAACCGATTACAATACAAAGCACTAGTTATCTATTAAAACCTATTACTAGTATCTACTCTTTCCATTAAATAAAATAGTGAAGACAAAATGGGGATTTTTGTTACAATAATGACATATCTGGTCACAACGGTATAGTCATTATGACATAATTGCACATGTACTAAACAATATTGAAGAAAATCTTTGGTACAATATATGGTTTGGAATTTCACTGCTAGTAAGACTCGTACAATATATTTTTTGGCAATTACATGATCAACAATTCTGTGAAGAGACTGCATGTGGTGAAGTCAAATTGATTGCATTTCCAACGCTTGATGTTATTAAATCTTTAAAGGGGCCTTTTCACAGATTTGGGCATGTTTTGAAGTTTGTCATTAAATGCTTTATATTGATAAATATTAACATTGGATCTAAAAAGCTCCAGTAAAAAATCAAGAATAAAATTTTTAAAAAAGTAGCCCGCAGCAGGGCTCGAACCAGTGACCCCCGGAGTCCTGATGTAAAAACGAATTAGACCACTTGGCCATCCTGCCAAGTATCTATGAGAGACGTATTTTATACTTTATATAAGCAATCTTCGTAGTTTCACAAAATTAAACGACAACAACAGAACTCTCCAAATTATTCAATATTTTCGCGTTGCAACGCTTTATAATTTTCAGGTTTTTAAATTGTCAAAAGATGCATATTATGGCTATATTAGACCATGGTAAATGTTCAGTATTACTGTTTCCTCACAAATATCATAACTACAATGAAAATTTGCGAATCTGAAACACCTTTTTTCAATTTTGTCAATTTACCAAAACGTGAAAAGATCCCTTTAAAAGGTGGTGGGCGCTATAATTTTGTTATGCAAATATACATACCATATGTTTGTTAATGGTATTATTAGACCAATTAATGTTATTAAGTTTAATGTGCTATCTTAATAAATAATTGTTTGAAATAAGGTGAAATTGAAAATTTGCAACACCCTGTACTTGTGTTTATACATAATTTCAGCTACCATAAAATATATAAGCGCATACTTTGGTATATGTATTATAAAAGAAATTACTGGCTAAATGGTAACAAATGATTATCCCAAAACTATGGTATGCTGGGGTATAAGAAGGTATCAGCACTATTGCTACATACTCTATTGCTGAGCAAAATTGTTTGGTCATAGGCACACATGTACACAACTGTAACTGATGTATTGGAGAACAAATACAACTATTGAAAAAAAAACAACATAATGACTGCAGACAAATCTAAATACATTATTTTATTCATATCCAAATAGACAAACCAAATCTTTGCAAGCAGAAAAACAGACACTCAGCTACTTAAATTCAGTGGTTTTCTTTGAAAATGATAAATATCCTAACAATGTCTAGGAT
This sequence comes from Dreissena polymorpha, assembly GCF_020536995.1. NCBI lineage: Eukaryota > Metazoa > Mollusca > Bivalvia > Myida > Dreissenidae > Dreissena > Dreissena polymorpha. The sequence continues at coordinate 88,247,848 of NC_068357.1, read as the reverse complement.
AAATATTTTAAATATATTTTGTGCAAATATTGAGAAAAAGAGGCTTCTGTTTATCATGCACCAACCTGGATAATCATTTCAATGATGCTTAGTTACTTTTGATAAAAATTCAAATGCTAATTGTTGGTATTTACAAGCAAACTTGAAGCACATGTCCGTCATTCAGCCATGATGGCTATATTTGACACAAGGCATCTGACATCTGAATAAGGGCTTGTCAATTCAACCTTGTTAAGAAACCATGGCCGCTCAAGACAATGTGCCTGCCTGTATTTGTGTTTTATAAACTTTTTTCTGATGTAAAAACCATGTCACATGGCAATCTGTACTGAATCCCTTGCCAATCATAACCGCCTAAAATAAAAGACGATTGTGTGTCATTTGGTACTGTTACTGTGTTTAAAAAAATAAAACATCCAACAAAGTAAAATTCTGAGTAGAAAATACTTTAAAAAGAAACAAAATCCAAGTAACAATGACTAGCATTAACACATAACTGAATGAATAAAAACATACACTTAGAGAAAATAGAAACCACAATCAATTACTCGATGGCGCTTGTTCCATGCATCTGTCATTCAGGTTAACTATGTTGGCCACAAGATGTCATATCACTGTATAATATCAATAATATGACACCTCAGTTACCACAAAGTTATTGGGCACCCATTCAAGATGCTGAAACCACCGATAATTCAGGTACATTAGCAAAGATAGTGACTCACATATGCCACACTGATAAACAAAATGTTTAAAAAAGTAACTAATATTGTCCCCGTTTTCATTCTATGTGTAAACAACAAGTACTGTATGAAAATGAATAGTAAAACTAACTCTGATCCAAAAAAAAATTGGATGGAAAAACAATTACTTAAAGGTTTATTATAAGGGTTACAACATAATCATTTTTTGATAGAAATATATCTTAAATTTATGAGAAAAAGTTAAAAGTTCGCCTGAGATTAACATATTTGATTACAGACATATTATAAGCATACATATATATGTATATATACACACATTAAAATCTAAAACTAGTACATATGTAATGCATTAAGCAACATTTGCAAAACATACAGAAAAAACAACACAGTTCTCATAAAGTTATTTTGTTGCAGCTTTTTGGTTTGACATGATCTACCGATGTTGTGATATAAAGAAAGTATTTGGTAAGGAACTCATTTTCATGATTACCATTAAAAAAGAAAGTGTTAAAATCAGGGTTTGCATTTATTAGCTTAATGGTTAATCTTGAGTTAAGATAAGGATTAGTGAAAACAATATCTTATGTGTGACCATTAAATGACATTGTTAGCCACTAATAATGTAGCTTGGATGTAGTCACTAAACATAATGTATCAATATAAATGTAAAGGACCAAAACTGATGTAATTAATATAATTGCTTCAATTTTAAATTAGAGTCAAATCAATTAACAGTATCAAACAAGAAGTTAAATGTTGGTATCAATATTCAATTGTAAATAATAGAGATGGTCACAATTCTTTCATAAGGCCCTTAGTGGAGTTTTTAATGTCTTAAATAGTCAAAAGGTTTCTGGTAATTGTGTCCCAGACACTATTTACAGTCATATCGCTATGGAATTTGCTCATTTGATACTAAAAAGAACACATTAAAAGAGACACAGACTAAAACATAAATAATTGGGAAATATTCCAAAATTTTTTTTTACATGTAAACATTTAAAATACAAAAACTTTCACAACACAAAACACAAAACTACATTGTTATTAAAAGATTAATTGGGATACTTACAAAACTATGTTTTTTAACATTATTGATTATTCAGTCTTAAATAGCAAACATTATAAGCAATAACTCTTGATTTTTACATGATGACAAGGCTTAAATAGTAATAAAATAAAAACATCTCAGCAATCAAATTTTTGTTGACTTTCTACAAACCTTTTTACGAAATTTGTTTACAAAAATAAATGCAACAAAAAAACAAATAACATTAATATTTGCAATTAACATTTGGTTATTATTAATGGTTTTTCAACTTTAAGATGTCACATGGTTACACAATCTACGTTAACTAAATGCCCCTGATATTTTGGATTTGTTCAGATTGCTTCAGGTCGATCTGGCAAGATAAAAGCTGATATTGCAAACTTTTGATAGTCACATAAGAGTCCAACTGTTTTGTTATCTCTGCAAGAACAACTAGTCCTCCTGTGTTTACTGTAACAGAAAAGCAAATGCCTGTAAAGATCATAAATGAATAATATTTAAATAAACTATTTTCCATAAAATGTATTATTTTTAACATAACTAAAGTACTGAAATAAATATGTTGTAGACAAATATTTTAAGTCCATTTTGACATCTTTATGCATGTTTTTTTAGTAGCAGTTTTGCTATTTCTACTAAAACTTTTGTACATAGGAAGATTTGTTATTTCTGCTAAAACTTTTATAAATAGGCAGATTCTTTGCAGCTACAAACATAAAATATTTACAGAATGAAACAACAAGCACAACTTTTACAAGCTATACCATTTCCAAATTTTTCTGCCTGATCAAATATGGCCTTATCCCTCAGCTAGTGGTTGAAAAAAAACCCTATCCATTACCTTGATGAAAATAAATGAGCTGCACTCTGAGAAAAGGGGGTTTAATGCATGTGCGTTAAAAGTTGCCCCAGATTAGCCTGTGCAATCCGCACATGCTAATCAGGGACGACGCTTTTCACTTTCATGGTATTTTTATGTTTCAATGATGTCTCCTCTTAACGAAAATCAAGTTTAGGGGGAAATGTTGTCCTTGATTAGCCTGTGCACACTGCACAGGCTCATCTTGGATGACACTTCATGCATATGCATTAAACCCCCTTTAAACAAGGAGGGGCTCAATTGCTTACCTCAACCAGTTCAATGTCCTTCTCAGAGAATGATGGTACAGGCATCTTGGAGTAGCGTAGGCGAATCAGATCCCCAACTTCTTCTATGATCTTCAAGGCCTGTGTTATAGCAATTTGTTGGATACAATATCTAGGATACTATAAAATGTAGTTTGGTTATAAACTTACATAGTAGTTAAAATGAATGTAAATGGGATCATATTATTTGAAACATCCTATTCATTTGGTGTTAATTTCATTATGAAAAAATACTCTTAATTTGTTGCACAATAATGGGGAAAATGGTAGATGTTGGGCATAATTGTTGATGCATTTGTTAACTTATTTTTTCATAACAAACACACTTCCTAAAATACATTTAGTTCATCACAATTGATTAAGGGAGCCAACATAGCTGATAAATGATGAATACAGGTTTTTATTTTGGGAACACCTTAAAAGATCTAAACAGCATGCCATGCTAACAAAATTAACCAAAACTTTTCACTTTTAAAATTAAACAGATCCACCAAATCTTGTGTACAACTATTTTGGCATTTTAAGGGAGAAAATCAGCTAAATAGAGAAAAATCACACCATTGAACGTAACAAGAAAAAGAATTCTCATGACTGCCCATGCTTACCTCATCAATGTCCGCCTTAGTGTGTGCAGCGGACAGACAGAACCTGGCGCGAGTCTTCGTGATGGGGGTCGCGGGAAAGCCAACCACAACCACACCAAGACCACGCCTCACACACTCACGACTGAACGCTCTGTGGTAATTTAATATAAAATATCAGACTCTAAATGATGCTTTCAGCATATCATAGCATTCTAAAAATAATGTCATGTATGCACTTACTGAAAATATTGAAAATATATGCAGTTTCAGGAATGCCAGGTAAACACAAATGTGTGTGATTAGCAAACAAAACTTAAGTCTGTGCACCCATTACTTATCAAAAGTTTAGAAGAAAAGAAAACAAGATATGTGTTTGTCGGAAACACTATGTCCCTTTCTGCGCCGCTTTGAAGCTATATATTTGACCTTTGACCTTGAAGGATGACCTTGACCTTTCACCAATCAAAATGTGCAGCTCCATGAGATACACATGCATGCCAAATATGAAGTTGCTATCTTCAATAATGCCAAAGTTATAGCAAAATGTTAAAGTTGGGGCAAACAAACGCACCAAATGACAGGGCAAAAACAATATGTCCCCCACTATAGTGGGTAAAGGACATAAAAAATTAGATCACTGAATAAGTAAATGCACGGTAGGGTTACTGATTTTACAGCGACAAGCGCTATAAGCCTGCAGTTCTTACGCTAGTTTGGTTGGCATAAACAGCAGCAGTGGCACAACTGGCGAGTCCTTGTTGCCATAGATTATGTAGCCCCGCTCGTGAAGGTTGCGCCGGAAATAGCGGCAGTTCCACTTCAACTGTTGGATCCTCTTCTTGCCTGGACACAACAAAGACACAGGGTTTGAACGCATGTTTATAAACAGTGTCATCCCATGGTTTTGCCTATGCAGTCCACACAGGCTAATCAGGGACAAAACTTTCCGCTTTTATGGAATATTCCATTTAAATAAAGCCTCTTCTAAAAGAAAATCTACTCTACGTGATAAGTGTCCTCCCTGATTGGCCTGTGCAACATGCAAAGGCTAATCTGGGGACAATTGACACACAAGCATTAAGCCAAGAAACTTGTGAGGATTGCGGCGGAAATAGCAGCAATTCAACTTAAACTGCTGGATTCTCTTCTTTCCTGGACACAAGAAAGATACATGCATTGACCCTTTCCCACTCAGAAGATAATTGCTATAAGCAACCAGCATAAAACTAGAACAGCCTGTGAGAACTCGCTGTTTGTTAAGGTTTTATGGTGTTTGCTGCTCATCAGTGAGTGTCATATGTTTGGTAATGAAGTCTTTAAGACTTGAATCTAATAAAAAGGTCTTTCATTTAATTTGATTTTCTTATGGACAACAAACGCTTTGAAATGCTTTAATAAGCGGTAAAGTGTTGATGTACAACAGTTCTGTTGCTGATCAAAAAGGAACCTCAGAACTGATATTAATTTAAACCTACTTAATTCAGCCTTATTCAGGGAAAACTGGGCTTAATGCAAATCCTTAAAAAAGTAATCCCAGATTAGCCTGTGCAATCTGTACAGGCTTATCAGGGACGACATTTACCACTTCAAATAAATTTTTTCTTGTAAATGCTCTTCTAAAAGAAAATCAGGTCTACATGGAAAGTGTAGTCCCTGATTAGCCTGTGCAGACTGGGATAAATTCTGGGAACAAAGACTTGATTTATTTTATAATGATTCTAACCATGCTTCTTGAGTGATGATAAAAATGAAAAACTTTTTAAGACAAGATGTGTTTGTGAAACACAATGTCCCCCTATATGATGTTTGACATTGTAGGATGACCTTGACCTTGTGAAGGATGACCTTGACCTTGACCTTTCACCACTCAAAATGTGCAGCTCAATGAGATACACATGCATGCCAAATATCAAGTTGCTATCTTCAATATTGCAAAAGTATTCATAAAATAAGCGATTTGGGCCACATATATTTGACCTCTGACCTTGAAGGATGACCTTGACCTTGACCTTTCACCACTCAAAATGAGCAGCTCCATGAGATGCACATGCATGCCAAATATCAAGTTGCTATCTTCAATATTGCAAAAGTATTCATAAAATGAGCGATTTTGGCCACATATAATTGACCTCTGACCTTGAAGGATGACCTTGACCTTGACCTTTCACCACTCAAAATGTGCAGCTCCATGAGATACACATGCATGCCAAATATCAAGTTGCTATCTTCAATATTGCAAAAGTATTCATAAAATGAGCGATTTTGGCCACATATATTTGACCTCTGACCTTGAAGGATGACCTTGACCTTGACCTTTCACCACTCAAAATGTGCAGCTTCATGAGATACACATGCATGCCAAATATGAAGTTGCTATCTTCAATATAGCAAAAGTTATTGCAGAATGTTAAAGTTGGCGCAAACAGACAGACAGACCAACAGACAGACAGGGCAAAAACAATATGTCCCCCACTACTATAGCGGGGGACATAAAAATGTGCATGAACTGGCAGAGGTAAGCTTTGATATATAGTGTACCTTCTGGGAAAACTGGGCTTCATGCTAGTGTGTTAAGTGTCGTACAAGATTAGCCTGTGCAGTCTGTACATGCTTATTAGGGACCACACTTTTTGTAATTTTTTGTTTAACTCATTCCATACTACAGCATTATCTCTAGGCAGCCCCTATCAGTAGTAGCCTTATCTATCCCTAGCTAATCAGGACCCTCATCAGCTCTGAATGCCTGACAGATTATCTGATTACTGTTACTTTTAGTGGTGTGAAATGGTATATAGTGTTTTTAAGTATTGTTACTTTGTTGACGGTTTATGTGACAGATGTTTTATTATTATATTTCCAATTTAAAAATGAATAGAGAAATATATGAAAATTTTGAAATCTTGCATAACTTATCAAATAAAAAAACATTGAATTATATCCAAATAAATTATCCAATACCATTATTATCTATGTATACCCTTTTTAAAAATAGAAACTTTTAATGAATAAAAACAATCTTTTAAAATTATTTTAAAATAAAACAAAATTAATAATTAAATGACATATAAACAATAATAAGATATTGCTTATAATAAAACAAACATCAATAAGCACAGTTATGTTTCAATTGCAAGTAATTTTATGAAAAAGAAAAAAAAATGAGAACATCTTAATATGTTTATATTAAAACTTAATTAAAATGAAGAATAAAATGAAATACAAAAATAGAATACAAATAACTATCCAAAAAAAAAACAACATGAGTTACCATTACTTAATTTATTTATTTTTATCTTTTTTTCCACAGGTTTTGACCAGAAATTGTAAAACAAAATCATTTTCCAAATTAAGAAAGTATTTGTTACATGAAATATGTTAGGTTGAAAAACTAACTGCAAATAAATAGCTGTTTCTTTGTAAGGCCAATTTGAACAGATGTATTTCATAAGTCATTAGGCATTCAGAGCTACATCTAAGTTGTCGTATATTTACGACGCTAGGAATTCACACTGTAGATTATTGGACGCATATATACGACGCTAGGATCTCCACTGTAGATTATTTGGACGCATATATACGACACTAGGATCTCCACTGTAGATTATTTGGACGCATACATACGACACTAGGATCTCCACTGTAGATTATTTGGACGCATATATACGACACTAGGATCTCCACTGTTGATTATTTGGACGCATATACAGCACTAGGGCTGAATGGGTTGAACAAAAATCCATTTTAGGTGTAAAGTGTTGTCAGCGATAAGTTTGTGCAGGCTGCACAGGAAAAACGTTTACACATGCATTAGGCCCATTTTTACCAGAGAGCGTCTCTAGCATACCTTCGTTAGTTCCGTCCTTTCCCATGATGATGGTCATGGAGGTGATCACTTGCTGTGCAATGGGAGGGGGCATAGTGGGCGCGTAGACAGACACGTGGGAGTTCACCCGCAGGTGGTTGATCAGACGCTGAAATCAACCCTTTCCCAATTAGATGCAAAGTGTAAGTGACTATATGCAACCAGAATTAAATTATGCTTTTATCAATTATCCAATAACATAAAACATACGGGCACTAATTAATCTATACTGTTAAATCATTCTAGAATCTACTCATTACAAAGCATTCACGTAACCTGATGCAAACATGCTTATTGTGAAAGTCTAAGTGTAATTATAAAGCAGGACCACAGAGGTTTCGCTGTACCTTGGAGCCCCCAATATAGCCGCCAGCGGACCCAAAGCTTTTGGTGAATGTCCCCATCATAATGTCGATCTCCTTAGGGTCGAGTCCGAAGTAGTCGACGACCCCACGACCTCTTGGCCCCATGGCCCCTATGCTATGGGCCTCGTCGAGGTAAAGATATGCCTTGTAGAGTTTCTTGAGTCGAATGATCTCTGGTAGCTTCACAATTGAACCTTCCATGCTGTGTAAAGTAATGTTATGCAATGTTAATTAATTAGTTCCATGGTGACCTGGCAATGGTCTCAACTAAATACATGTTTATTGTGGCCCACAGCTTGCATTACCTGTAAGGTTTGATCATGTTCCCTGACACACAGAAAATTTTCATTGTGCCCTTAGCTTGTGTTACTTGTTAGGTTAGATCATGTTGCCTGACACACAGAACATTTTTATTTTGCCATAAGCTTGTGTTACCTGTATACTCCTTCTACTACAATCAGGATCTTCTTCCATGGCCTGTGAGTGCGTGGCTTACCGTGGATCACTGCATCACGCAGGCGCTTCTCAAGGCTCTGCATGTCTGCAAGAACATACACTTACAGTTGCCTTGCTCTGGGAAAACAGGGCTTAATGCATGTGCGTCAAGTGTCACCCCAGATAAGCTCGTGAAGTCAGCAGAGGCTGATCAGGGTGACACTTTCTTCCTTAATGGTATTTTTTGTATCTTCTTAGTGAAAAGCCTGTTTAGGTGGACAGTGTCATCCCTGATTAGCCTGTGCGGACTGCTTCAGTTTATATGGTATAACACTTTCGTAAATTGAGTCTGACCGCTTTCAAGGATTTATGACAGTGTGCATTCAATCAACAGCTGTTTCTTATAATTGAAACATCATGGATTAAAAGGCTTCATAAAACAAATTGAGTTTTTCAAACGTTAACACATAATTGTAAAAGAAAGTAACAAAATCCTGAGTAAAGTAAAAAAACTGTAAAAAAAATCCGAAGGTGTAACTTTTATCTGGTCAACAAGAGAGCTAGAAGGGTCTGGGTTGCTTTACTGTGGTTTTGAGCTTTATGCATATGGAGCTAACCATTCTTGACAAGGTTCATGAAAACAAGGGCTGTTTGTAAAACATGCATGCCCCCCATATGGGCTGTCCGTTGTAGTGGCAGCCATTGTGTGAATATGATTTTTGTCACTGTGACCTTGACCTTTGACCTAGTGACCTGAAAATCCATAGGGGTCATCTGCGAGTCACGATCAATGTACCTATGATGTGTCATGATTCTAGGCAAAAGCGTTCTTGAGTTATCATCCGAAAATCATTTTACTATTTCGGGTCACCGTGACCTTGACCTTTGACCTTGTGACCTCAAAACCAATAGGGGTCATCTGCAAGTCATGATCAATCTACCTATGAAGTTTCATGATCCTAGGCGTATGCGTTCTCGAGTTATCATCCGAAAACCATTTTACTATTTCGGGTCACCGTGACCTTGACCTTTGACCTAGTGACCTCAAAATCAATAGGGGTCATCTGCGAGTTATGATCAATCTACCCATGAAGTTTCATGATCCTAGGCGTATGCATTCTTGAGTTATCATCCGGAAACCATTTTACTATTTCGGGTCACCGTGACCTTGACCTTTGACCTCGTGACCTCAAAATCAATAGGGGTCATCTGCAAGTCATGATCAATCTACCCATGAAGTTTCATGATCCTAGGCGTATGCGTTCTTGAGTTATCATTCAAAAACCATTTTACTATTTCGGGTCACCGTGACCTTGACCTTTGACCTAGTGACCTCAAAATCAATAGGGGTCATCTGCGAGTCATGATCAATGTACCTATGAAGTTTCATGATCCTAGGCCCAAGCGTTCTTGAGTAATCGTCTAACAACCACCTGGTGGACGGACCGACCGACAGACCGACATGAGCAAAGCAATATACCCCCTCTTCTTTGAAGGGGGGCATAACAAGGGCTGTTTGTAAAACATGCATGCCCCCCATATGGGCTCTCCGTTGTAGTGACAGCCATTGTGTGAGTATGTTTTTGTCACTGTGACCTTGACCTTTGACCTAGTGACCTGAAAATCAATAGGGGTCATCTGCGAGTCATGATCAATCTACCTATCAAGTTTCATGATCCTAGGCCTAAGCGTTCTTTAGTTATCATCCAGAAACCATTTTACTATTACGGCTCACCGTGAACTTGACCTTTGATCTAGTGACCTCAAAATCAATAGGGGTCATCAGTGAGTCATGATCAATGTACCTATGAAGTTTCATGATCCTAGGCATAAGCGTTCTTGAGTTATCATCCGGAAACCATTTTACTATTTCGGGTCACCATGACCTTGACCTAGTGACCTGAAAATCAATAGGGGTCAACTGCGAGTCATGATCAATATTCCTATCAAGTTTCATGATCCTAGGTATAAGCGTTCTTAAGTTATCATTCGGAAACCATTTTACTATTTCAGGTCACCGTGACCTTGACCTTTGACCTAGTGACCTGACAATCAATAGAGGTCATCTGCCAGCCATTATCAATCTACCTACGAAGTTTCATGATCCTAGGCATAAGCCTTCTTGAGTTATCATCCGGAAACCATTTTACTATTTCGGGTCACTGTGACCTTGACCTTTGACATAGTGACCTGACAATCAATAGGGGTCATCTGCGAGTCATGATCAATGTACCTATGAAGTTTCATGATTCTAGGCCCAAGCGTTCTTGAGTTATCGTCTGACAACCACCTGGTGGACGGACCGACTAACCCGACAGATCGACCGACATGAGCAAAACATTATACCCCTCTTCTTCGAAGGGGGGCATAATAAGGTACGAGAATGAAAGAAAATCCAATGAGTACTGTTGATTAAATTTATTTTGTTGACATGAAATTTCATGAATTTGAACAATCATGGCATATTATGACGTATTTGTCTGATGTTAAATTTTTTGAATAATTTTATAATGTCTGATTTAAGATTTTGGATGTCAATGTTGAACATTTGATTTCTTGGTTGAATGGCAGAAAAATAACCATTGTGTCAAAGTATTTTGTTCTCAAATGAGCTTAAGTCCAATCAAAGGTTTAGAGTGAACTGTTGTATTTACTAACCATTTCTATATCTGATGAATTGGTTATGATCTGAACCCTCACAACAAATAACTTGCATCACACTGTTGTATACCATCACACTTACTGTTGTGTATTACCACACTTAATGTTGTTAATAACCCAACTTACTGTTGTGTACCAACACTAACTGTTGTGCATAACCACACTTACTGTTGTGTATTACCACACTTACAGTTATTTATCCTATTACCAGATGAAAATCGATAGTATAAAAACGATCGTATAAACTTTACCTTTATACTATCGCTATTTTTAGACCATGGTTTTCCGATCTCTATCTTAAGAACACTATATGTTTCAATGTGACGTCATAGCAAATGATGACGTTGAAGTAAACAAACACTTCAGAGTCAACTTCGGAAACAAGCGCTGTTTCTTTGAATTTTTAAGTATTTTTACTTATTTTGAACGATAAACGACCACAAAATAATAGGATAAATAGAATATTATGTGAGTGTCGGATAGAGATCAAGTTTATCAAGCTCGGCTCGAAACTTTGAAGCGCTCGGCAAGCCTCGCATGATAAACTTGATCTCTATCCGACACTCACATAATATTCTCTATGTATTACCACACTTACTTTTATGTATTACCACACTTACTGTTATGTATAACCACACTTACTGTTGTGTTTGAATGTCTTGATGGTTGCACCCGTGAGGCGGCTACCCAGCACAAGGGAGGCATGGTTCAGCTCGTCACTCAAGATCAGACAACCCTAAAGAACATAGAAACATGTGTGAAATTAGGGGAATGTTATGAGACTCATTCTGGGAAAACAGGGCTTAATGCATATACTTATAATAGTGTTGTCCCAGACTGCACCAGCTAATCAGGGATGACACTTAATCATAAAACTGGATTTGTGCAAAGAGGAGACCATCTTAAAACAAAAAATAATATAAAAGCGTAAAGTGTCATCCCTGATTAGCCTGTGCAGACTGTAAAGTGTCATCCCTGATTGGCCTGTGCAGACTGTAAAGTGTCATCCCTGATTAGCCTGTGCAGACTGTAAAGTGTCATCCCTGATTAGCCTGTGCAGACTGTAAAGTGTCATCCCTGATTGGCCTGTGCAGACTGTAAAGTGTCATCCCTGATTGGCCTGTGCAGACTGTAAAGTGTCATCCCTGATTGGCCTGTGCAGACTGTAAAGTGTCATCCCTGATTGGCCTGTGCAGACTGTAAAGTGTCATCCCTGATTGGCCTGTGCAGAATGTAAAGTGTCATCCCTGATTGGCCTGTGCAGACTGTAAAGTGTCATCCCTGATTAGCCTGTGCAGACTGTAAAGTGTCATCCCTGATTGGCCTGTGCAGACTGTAAAGTGTCATCCCTGATTAGCCTGTGCAGACTGTAAAGGCTAATCTTGGGCGAAGCCCAACGCACTTAATGCAACTGCATTAACACCAGTTTTCCTACAGCAAGTCTCTCATGTACTGGTTGAAATAAGATACCAAGATGCAAGACATAAGCATTAGTGTTCTGGGCCAGTTTGGGTAGAAGCAGCAGCATGTAACTTTTTAAAGTAAATTATTGGCAAAAAAAGAGACAATGGACTGAGAATAACCCAAAACCAAAAGATGTTAATTTTTTAGCAACTTCAGCTACAACAGTTTTCCTTTATGAATTCACTTTTGAAATGAAAACAAATTTAAGTTTAAATATTTCACACACAACTTCAAGCCATTATGTCTCTTAATTCCATTAATACTATTCTTAACATTGAAGCCTAATTTTAGTGTTATAATCAACATATTTTGAATAAAAGCATTTTACCGTTAATGACTACTAAACAAAGAACAGTTATGGCTAAAAAAAAAATATTTCTGATTTTAGTCTCCGGTGCCGAAAAAAGGATGCTGCGTTCAATAAATGCTGATGGCTGCAGCGGAAGCTGAGCCATAATGGATTCATTTGAATAAGTCTTTGTCCAAAATTAGGTTAATGTGAAAATGAAGTCAGGTGATGTGATTGTGCTGAGTGTTGAATGGAAGCACCGATATCAAAGCTTTATGGTAAGTATATTTGATATTAAACAAACAGTCAATTCTAGTTAACCAAAAGTGTAGACCTTATAAATTAGTCCTAGAGTAGGCCAATATCAAGGTCAAAATTAGGTCAGGTGATCTAGGTGTGCTGATAGAAAACATCTATGTACATTTTCTAAGTTTGATGCGAGCAGTATTGATTTCACATGAAATCTGTCATTTTAAGTTTACTAATAATTTGGACAAGTTCAAAAGTAGGTCAACGTCAGCATCAAAATGATATAAGGTGATAGGTGATTTAGGTGTACTGATAGTCATCAAAGATGTAACCCATGTAAGTATAAAAGCTTTGCAGAAAAGCATTGCATTTATCATACAAAGCCCATCATCTTAATAAAGCCAACAATATGGATCTTCTGAAAAAGTCTAAGACCAATAGCGGTTGAGTGTCAAGGTCAGAATGTGTGGAAGTGTTGTTAGTTTTCATTTATCATAATCATTAAATTATCATTTGAAGTAAATGAAATCACAAAGCGTTACAAATGAAAAACGATTGAATAATTTGGACTTTTTCTCTTTTGGTACCTTTGGGAGACTAAAAACATGAGATATTTTTCTTGTAATGAAAACATGAAGAATGATACTCAAAAACGTGTACAACAGAGTCACATCTATGTTTTCAAAGAGCTACTGTTAGTAAAATCATACACATAGCGCAAACCATAAGTCCCCTCCGGTGAAACCGGTAGGGGACAATAATATAGATACATACTCTTACTAATACGAAATGTGCAATTCATATATGAAAATTTATATGATGATACAAATAGTATAGAGATTAATATAAACAAGACTATTGCCAAGCAATATGTCCCCTACCGGCTCCACCATTGTCAGAAATTCCACCATTGTCAGAATTTTTTATATATTTGTTGCCATAGCAACCAGACTTTTTGACGTAGGAAAAAAATGAAATAACGTGCATAATGTCCATATTGCCATCTATCCATATCTCAAGTTTCATGAAAAAATATGAAGAACTTTTAAAGTTATCGCAGGATTCAGAAAAACACCTTTTTCAGCAGTATTTCTAGTCTATGTGTTGCCATAGCAACCAGAATTTTTGACGTAGGAACAAAATAAAATGACATGCATAATGTCCATATTGCCATCTATTCATGATTCAAGTTTCATGAAAAAATATGAAGAACTTTTAAAGTTATCGCAGGATCCAGAAAAGTGTGACAGACAGACAGACAGACAGACTCACAGAGCGCAAACCATAAGTCCCCTCTGGTGAAACAGCAACCACACCATGACATAAATAAACAAGAGGCCCATGAGGGCCTTAATCGCTCTATTGTTATAATCACTGTTGTTATAATCACTGTGCAAGTTTGGAAAAAATAAGATGGAAACTGTGTACTTAATCGCGCAAACAAGGAGAATTTTTTCAAATTCAAGGGGAGATTATTGTGTACTTATTTCTCCGATACTGCTCCAATTAAATAGGGTCCAAGTCCTCATTGATATAAAGATACTGTGCAAATTTGGAAATAATTGGATGAAAACTGTGGAATTAATTGCGTAAACAAGCAGGATTTAAATTTTTTATCATATTCAAGGGGAAGTAATTCTGGACTTATTGCTTCGATATTGCTCTTTTTAACAAGAGGGCCTAAAAGGCCCAAAGTCGCTCACCTGAGATAAAAAGAAATGACCTGTTCTTTGCAGCCCAAGATATCAATGGCACAAATGTTCTAACCAAGTATCATGAAGAATGAACAACAAATGGCCCCTTGGCGGCCATGTTTTTTTTAACAGACCTGAACCATTTTTAACTCTTCCAAGATATGTCCAAATTTCATAAAGATTGACAAAAAAATGTGTCTTCTAGACTGTTCACACGTTGTCACTATATACATATATTAAATAAAAGAAAACTGCCCCACTCCCTGGCGGCCATGTTTTTTCACTGATCACGACCATTTTCAAACTCGTCCGAGACATCCACATAACTAATGTTTTGACAAAATTTCATGATGATTAGGCAAAACATGTGACTTCTAGAGTGTTCACAAGCTTTTTTATTATATAAATATAAGGAAAAGACCCCCCCTGGCGGCCATGTTTTTTTACCGATCCAAACCATGATCAAACTCAACTGTCCTATTTAGGTGTGGAAATGCGGTCTCCTTCGCTTACGCAAATGAACCGGTCACAGGACGGTTACAAGTTATGTAACTTTGTAAGCACTTATGTAATGCGGAAATATTTATTTGACAAACTCTGATTTCCGGTCAGGATAAATATACTGACTGGTTGTCAGTACTAAAGGCATTCAGTCAGGGACACCTCAATACACTCAAAGAATTTATTTATTAGTGAAATCAAGGCAGCTTTAACAAAAATAGCTAATTTTTATTCCAAGAACTCTCAAATGAAGAACAATGACAGTAAATTAAGAACAGGTACAAGCCAAGCCTAAAGATTCTAAGTATCGTTACAAAAATGAACAACATACAGCAAATACCTTAATGAATGTAAAAAGAAGTTCAAAATCTGTCAAAAAAACCTGATATAAATATAAGTTACTGTTAGTCTAGAAAGTGCTTCAAAAATCTAGTTTACAAAATAGGTCTAATTTAATCTAAAGAACAATATTTATGGAGATTGGGAAACTTCAGTGAATCAAATGAAAAAAAATAAGAAAAATGTACTACAGTTATTGAAATAGAATAGAGTCTCTCTAATTTAGAACATGCCAAATAAAAATAATCTAAATAATAAGAATAATTTTGAAAATAATGCCAAAATGTCTAGATGCTGGTGTTGAAAATAATTTAGAGTTGAATTATTTCAAAATTCCAACCTTTTTCAAGAGCTGTTAACTTTTCAAGAAAGCATCAAAAGGTGTTTAAATCAGCCCAAACAGCTTATTTTATACAGTTCAGAAGAGATCAATGGCAGAGTAGTCAATTTTCCCTCAGAACAGTGCATTTATCAATGATCAATATCTTTCCAAAGTCCAGAGCAGAACTAAAAATAGATTACTGAACCAGATTAAACAAGGGAGATAAATACTGCATAAATACTGCAAAATCATGTACATGTTGTCTTTCTTTCAGTTATCTCTTAGTTGAAAGGCTTATCATAAGTGTTAATGACTAAAACAGTTACGTTAATTATGAAAATTCTGTGTTATGAAAAATTACATAACAGAGTTAATGTCACATAATATTGACATAATAAAACCAAAATTTATTACACAGGAAACCAATGTTCTGACCAAATTTCATGAAGATTGAGCAAACTAGAAAGTTAACAAGATTTTACTATAGCCATATAAAGCCATATAAGGAAAAATGCCCCGCCCCTTGGCAGCCATGTTTTTCAAGCCAAGGTAACCATTTTTGAACTCATCCCAGATATCATTGGGACAAATCATCTGAGCAAGTTTCATGAAGATTGGAAAATAAATGTGGCCTCTAGAGTGTTAACAAGGTTTTACTATAGCCATATAAGGAAAAATGCCCCGCTCCCTGGCGGCCATGTTTTTCAACCAACGGACATCATTTTCGAACTCTTCCAAGATATCATTGGGATGAATCTTCTGACCAAGTTTTATGAGGATCGGACTATAAATGTGGCCTCTAGAGTGTTAACAAGATTTTGCTATAGCCATATATAGCCATATAAGGAAAAATGCCCTGCCCCTTGGCAGCCATGTTTTTCAAGCAAACGTAACCATTTTCGAACTCATCCAAGATATCATTGAAACCAATCTTCTGACCAAATTTCATGAAGATTGGACAATAAATGTGGCCTCTAGAGAGTGAACAAGGCAAATGTTGACGTCGCACGACGGACTACGGACAACGGACGAAAGGCGCTCACAAAAGCTCACCATGAGCACGTTGTGCTCAGGTGAGCTTAAAAAGGGTTTGAGTCCTCATTGATACAAAGACACTGTGCAAGTTTGCCAAGAATTGGATGAAAATTATGGACTTTATCACATAAAAAACTGAATTTTCATTTTTTTCTCAAATTCAAGGGGAGATAATTCTGGACTTATAACTCCGATATTGCTCATTTTCAATAGGGTTTGACTCATAATTCAGATAAAGACACTGTGCAAGTTGGGAACACAGGAGGGAAGCCCATAGTATTATTATTTTTATTTTTTTATATAGATGCTTTAATAGAAACAAGGAGTGCAACTTCATTTGCCGAAAAACTATACCATCTTTACTGAAAACCATGTAACTCGAACAATTTTTAACGAATCAACTACACACTGGTTGTTTTCGAAAGCTAATAAAATCATTTATCAGGGAAAATTAACATCAGTATCATTGATCCAGCAGTATTTCCATACCAGCCCTCATAAATGTTTGTCCAATACTCTGAATATTACTGCATAAAATGAAAATCAGTTTGACAAAACAATAGCTTTATAAGCAGTCCAAAAAGAGTTCATAATGAAGACCAAAAATACTTAATTACATAATGCAAAATAATTGATATTTGTTGGTATGAAACTGTTGCTGTTTTCAAAGAAATGACAGTTTAATTTGTGTATATCTGAAGTTGGCAAACCATTCAAAGAGTTATAACAGCTTTGGCAGGCATGCCCATGGAACTTTAAGTAGCCAGGCCTAAAACTTTGGTAGCCGGCAGGCTTTTAGAAATTTATAAGTCAGACATTGCCAAACTTGCCTTTTTCATTATATACCTTGAAATGATGTGATCAAGCATTGGGGTAATGGTTTATTCTACTATTCTACTTAAAGATGCGGTTTCATATTGGTATCATTTAAAATGTTAGGTACCCTAAAAGCAAAACTAACACAGTGCATGTTAAGTATATGATACACAACATCTTACCTTCTATCAAAAATATGCACCTCTGAAAACCATGCATGTGGGCAAACACTTAATTTCATGCCAGTATGAAAGACATGTAGAAAGCAGTTTATATGTTAGACAAAACGCAATAGTTTTGTATAGGCGAGAAATAGTCCAAAAGTAGGTCAATATGGGGTAAAGGTGATTTGGTTGTGTTTAAAGACAACATCCAAGCTAGTATCAAAGCTTTTATATGGAGCATTATTGATGTTTTACAAAACTGCATGTCTCCTGGATTCAGTGCATGCAGAATGCGTAAAACCCAACAACAAAATGCTTGCTATTAACTTTTTATGCATTTATTTTCACAAGGTCCTTGCAAGCAAGAAAGCATCTAAACAACTTACATCTAATTTCTACAAAATGTCATTATTTGTTAAAAATGTGTGCCAATATGGTGGTATGCTTGCTGAAATATTTCTATTTGTCCATGTTTTAATGGACAAATTAATTGAAAACAATTAATGGACAAATTAATTCCAAAAATTCAATTTTACTACAATCGTGATGAAAGTCACATTTAAACCATCAGTACAGCTTTAATAAGAAACCTTTTCTTTACATAATGATAATAATTGTAAAAAAAATCTGATGTTAAATGAATACTTTAAAATCATGTTTATTATCCATAAATTGTATGATATATGTCAAAATTAGCTGTTATTTATAACATCATGTTTAGCATCCTGATACTGCTATTAGTCATGTCCTTGGAAAATTAAAACCATACAACAATCATAAATCAACCATGTCAGACAAGAAGAGGTATGATATGAGCCCCATTTTTGGAAAACTGGTCTTGATGCATGAGCTTCAAGTGTCGTCCCAAATTAGCCAGTGTAGTCCGCACAGGCTTATCTGGGACAACATTTTCCCATTTTAAGGAAGTTTACAGTTAAAGGAAGTCACATCTAAACCAAAACCAGTATAGACAGACCCTGATTAGCCAGTGCTAACTTCATAAGCTTATCTGGAACGACACTTTAGGCACACGGTTTAAGACCAGTTTTCCCAGAATAAGACTCATATGTTCTTTGAGAACATCATTCTACCGCGCTGTTACCTTGCTGACGAGACATGGCATGTTCATGCTGTTAGTTGCAAAGCCCATTGGGACAGTAATGGCCGCCTCGACCCCTAGAAACTCGGCTACGAGGTCATCCAACTGTTTGTGAATATCTAGAATACCTAAATACAAAATAAAACAATATCAAAACCCGTTTTAATTTTTGTAAAATGTTTCTTTTAAGTAAAACCTTGAGCTTTTCAAAAGCATTCAGATTAATACATATTTCTTGCTTTTCGCTAAGGATGTTTATCATACAAATGTCAAAAGCTCAACATTTTTAGCTTGTTTACAGTTAAGCATACCCAGCTCTTGTCTGCTTCCGAAAGTACTGATTCCGTAGTCTTTGGTGACTCTTGCGGCATTGTCTTTACATGGGCCCTTGTTCTCCGAAAAGCCCAGGTAGTTGTATGAGCCCATGTTCAAAACCGTGTCAATGCGATCTTTATTCAGCCTGAAACCAAGCATTTTGATACAAGAAGTGTGCAGTACAGAAGCCAACAATAATGACACTCAGATGAGATCGATATAAACAGGCACACAATGTTTGCACTAATGTTTACAGATTTTCATTTAAGCTTGATTGCATTTAAAGAATATTGTTTATTGGGCATTCTTGACAGAGCCTTGCTCTTGAGGAACAGGACTTGTAAAATGTCCTGACGAATAAGCCGGCACAGGATAATTCAGGGGTCATAACATGACCAGATTGCCAATCCTGAAAACAAGCCAGGGGTCTGGCTCTGCAGGCCACCAGCGGGGTCAAGGGGCAGCGCCTTTGTCAGGGGGATAAAGGGGGGCTAAGTCCCCCGGACAAAAATTGATTTAAATCATTTTCAGACCCTTCTAGATTGCATTTCCAAGCAGTTTTAAATGCATTTTATTATAGCAAAAGAAAGATTTTTTTCCAAGAATTTACTTATATTTTTCAGCATAATATTATACTACATTAACCAAATATTTTGAAAAAAAATCAATACAGGAAAAATTGAAATAAAAAAATAATCATTAAAAAGTACAACCTTAGCCCATAATATAAACAGCGCTAAATAATATCACATAAATATATATAATATTAACGATGTCCACCTAAAAACTGATGCTGTTACAAGAAAACGTAATCATAAATTATTCGTAAAGTGGCTAAATTTACCACCCCCCCACACACCTGTTCACGCAAAGTAAGATTCACGGTTGTTTTCCTTTGTTCCAATGTCACAGTTTATCAAATTTATCGTTTATGTAAAGAAACAATAAAAATATAAAAAAAAGTAATTACGTTTATAAGCTTCTAAACATAGGTTACGTGGTCAAAATTTACCTTAAAACTTGGGATTTTTTCGTTGTTACTCCATGTTTATAAACGCATTGTTGATTGGAATTAACAGGATAAATACTAATGTGTCTTGTTCTGATAAAACTGGGCATAATACATGTGCGTAAAGTGTCGTCCCAGATTAGCCTGTGCAGGTTGCACAGGCTAATCAGGGACGACACTTTCCGCCTAAACTTGATTTTCGGTAAGGAGACTACACAGGCTAATCTGGTACAACACTTTAGGCACATGAATTAAGCCCAGTTTTCTCAGAACACGACACTAATAAATTTTATGATATCAGCGCAGGAGTTATCTTCTGTAGAACCGAAATAAACCAAGAATCTCTCCTTACCCCCCCCAACAAAACTCGAATTTTTATTGATCTCAAAAGTGACCCTGGTGCCTTGAAATCCGGATTTCCGGATCAATCCGGAATATTACAAACCCTGATAATTAGGGGCAACTTTTTCCGCCTCAACTGGATTTTTGCTAAAAAGGGACTTCCTTAAAACAAAAAAAATACTATAAAAGCGGTAATTGTTGTCCCTGATTATCCTGTGTGGAATGCACGGGTTAATCTGGAAGGCTACTCTACATAAAAGCATTAAGCCCAGTTTTCCCAGAGCGCGGTTCAATGATACTAGAGGTGGAATAAAACCCTGTCTCTCCAGTTCACTTCAGTATACACCTCATCCACAAACCCACTCTTTGTCTGACTAATGAAAAATCATTTAAACTGTAAGAAGTCCAGCAAAATAGGCCAGAATATCGACATAGGCCAGTACTCGTGCTTAAGTCGTGATGTGTACATTTTGCACATGAATTTGGGACTAACCTTTGTCTAATATAAATAACCCAAAATACATTTATTATATTTATACCAGTTTTGCATACAATTTCAAATGTTACATGTTCTTTTGTTACCACTATCAAGATAACAAGGCTATTTAAGTAATAGGTAAAACACATGGTGCAGTATTCAACACTAATAGTACATTTCTAAAATATTTCTAGCCTTTTAAAATCATTAAACTGGGCAAATAGAAGGCAGCCTTCATCTTTTCCTAAGAGTATCGTGGTTTATTTACCATTTCAGAAGCCTGATTAATAATTCATACCTTAATACCAAAACAGGTGCAAATACAATATATATGTGTATATAATTAATATTTTAATCAATCCCAAAAAACCACCCCAGGCTTCGCACTTTTTCACCCTTCATAAAGATAGGGCTCCTTCGCTTAGTCATAAAACAACTCTGAATACTGTACTTTTATGCTTATTAACATGAGACCATAAATTACACGAAGATAATGCACAACAAGGAAGCAATCTCTCCCAATAATAAATCAATACTTTCTTTATCATTCAGATCAGAAAGAAAAAAATCAAACAAGAGATATGAAACGTGATTATGAATGTTAAGGCCCATGGTATTGCAGATAGATCACTTAATCACTGCTAGCAAAATAACAGCTTGTTCAATAAATCTTGCGGATTGAAAGATATTAGACCAAATTTTTAGATTTCAGCAGGATAAACTTGAAGATAACATCTTATCTTCCTGCCAACACAGTCAGGGCGCAACATGGTTGTCTCATTGTCAAACATTTCAAAATAATGTAGTCATTGTTATTATCAGGGGAAACGGGATTGACCGTGTAAAATAAGGATGGAAAAAATATATTGGAATATGAGACCAAATGATATATTATATTAAAATGCTACTTCAAGTATATTTGTTAAAAGAATAAAACAGAAAAGTGAAACTTAAGAAATTGTCATGATCAATAACTATTCAGCAGTTGCATAGCATACCTTGAACTTTTTACAGCCCATCTATATATCCATATGAAACTGATCACTTGTACTTCTAGTGTTGTATGCCATATTAAACAATCCAGACAGCTAACTTTAACCATCCCAAATTCACTAACAAAATCTTCGATTTTGATCATTTAATTATACATTTATCATTATATAAAATGTGAATTAAGTGAATTTAATTTCATTATTAAAGCCTTACATGTATAAGACATAGAAGTTTTCAGCATGTTCTTTTTTCTTATTTCTAAAAACTGGTTGAGGCAAATAGGCCAAGATAAGCTATTGTAAAATATTTTAAAATATTTATTGTTTTTGAATATTTATATATATTTCTCGGAGCAAACAGCAATATGTCAACAATGTCCTTTTCTTACTACTATTTTCATTTAAGGATGTAGTTTAAGCCATTTACCTTCAGAAATAACATTCAGCACCGTGAAAGATTTTTGCTGCATAAGCGCACCTTCAATTTTCAAAACAAATCATACAAAACTAGAGCTTTGTCACAGACGTGACGTATACCCCCACGTGCCGCATTGACACAGACTATTTTGCATACTGTCTTCTCAAAACAAGAGAATCTAATTTATGGCGATTTTTTTAGAATTATTATGCCATTATCATTTATGACCATTTTTGAACTTTGAACTCAAAGTGTGACCTTGACCTTGGAGATATCGACATAATTCTTTTGTGCAACACATCGTCTAATGATGGTGAACAAATGATTTTAAAATGTCACAAAAAAGTTATGGTCCGGACAAGCTCATTTATGGCCATTTTTTACCCTTGAACTCAATGTGACCTTGACCTTGGAGATATTGACGTAATTCTTTCGTGCGACACACCGTCAATGATGATGAACAAATGTGCCAAATGATTTGAAAATCTCAAAATGAACGACATAGTTATGGCCCAGACAAGCTCATTTATGGCCATTTTTTACCTTTGAACGCAAAGTGTGACCTTGACCTTGGAGATATTGAGATAATTCTTTCGCGCGACACACTGTCCAATAATGGTGAACAAATCTGCCAAATGATTTAAAAATCTCACAATGAACAACATAGTTATTGCCCGGACAAGCTCATGTATGGCCATTTTTTACCTTTGAACTCAAAGTGTGACCTTGACCTTGGAGATATCGGCTTAATTCTTTCACGCGACACACCGTCCAATTATGGTGAACAAATGTGCCAAATGATTTTAAAATCTCACAATAAATGACAAAGTAATGGCCCCGACAAGCTCATTTATGGCCATTTTTTATCTTTGAACTCAAAGTGTGACCTTGACCTTTGAGATATTGACTTTATTCTTTCGCGCGAAACACCGTCCAATGATGGTGAACAAATGTGCCATATGATTTTAAAATCTCACAATGAACAACATAGTTATTGCCCGGACAAGATTTTGGGACAGACCCACAGACAGACCGACAAAGTGACTCCTACATAGCCCCCATTACCAATGGTAATGGGGGTATAAAAATATTTTCCAAATATATTTCCTTAATGGATTTTGAGATTTTATAGATAAGAACCTTTAATATCCTGAATTAAGTCTAACCAATTTTTCAATAATATGTTAATGCCCTGATGTAGTCATTTAACGCACTTGTAATCTGATCATCTCTTTAGAAAGACTCTAGATTAGAAGCATGAAACTATTTGATAAGCAGCAGAAATATAAACCAGATACAACAGCAAGAGTTTGGTTGTTGATAATTGGGCTGCAGGAACACATGCAATGCACTGCATCTCTTTAGGACAACTTACTACTCGCTTTAAGTTTTAAACTTAACTTGAACTATAATGATGAGAGGGAAAATCCATAGATAGTATCCATTTATCTTCACCTCTTAAGTATGCTTACTTTTAGTGTCAAATAAATTATGATTCTGAATATAGATACCAATGTGTTACCAGATACATATGTTACCAGATACTAGTTTGAACTTACAAATGTAAAATTTCAATAAAAAAGCCTTTTAAAGGAGACAACCACAAGACATTGATAACAAAGAATTTGAGAATGAATAGCACCATTTAAAGAATGTGTTCAGAAGTTTTCAATGTAAACTGGCAAATAAAATGTGCTTATGGTTTACTGTCTTCAGTAAGATGATTGGGTCAACATGGGCTATTTTCAAATAAAATATTATATACTCACCAGAAAAGGGAGAAAAAAACTTGATAATGAGAATGTTCACTTATCATTATGAAAATATTCGAATTGCATTCATTCCAAATGCTCAAATAAGATGTGTCAAATTTTTGTCTAGTTTACCATATTTGATTATTTATAGCGCTCAGTTGTTTACCTCAAAGTATAAAATAAACGAGAGACGTGTTTGTCAGAAACAAAATGCCCCCTAATGCGCCGCTTTGATTGTTGTTTACCTTTGACCTTGAAGGATGACCTTGACCTTTCAACACTCAAAATGTGCAGCTCCATAGATACACATGCATGCCAAATATCAAGTTGCTATCTTAAATATTGCAAAAGTTATGACCAAGGTTAAAGTTTTGGGACACACACAATGAATGACTGACTGACTGACACAGTGACAGATAGACAGACAGGCAAAAAACAATATACCCCCGATCTTTCGATCCGCGTGCATAAAAAGTTGATGTGCGTAATACATTGAAAGAACGCTATCCTGGCTGCTAACTTTCGCAAAAGTCATAATGTAATTGTAAATAATAATAATAGCCGCCATTTTTTCATTCTAGAACTCTACCTCCCTATTATCTTACAGGCAGTAAGGGCTGATGTTGGTACAATAAAGTGAGTAACGGTAGGTATGAACTGAGTCGCAACAAATCTTTTAGATATTAAGCATAAATTATATATATACATATGAATCACGCACTGAGAAAACCAGCACAAATGACATCGACGATGTCATTGGCAAATCGTAATTTTCATTACGTCATAATTTCTGCGAAAAATTGATTTGCATGTTTGCGTGAGATATCTGTGTACAGGTGTGTTTGATTTCGTTTTAAAGTTAAAAACTTATGGAATGGATGCCGAACTTGAGGTAAAAGCTTCAACACTATATATAGATTTATTTATATTATGTTTTTCGTATAATCGTCACTTACTCATCTTTTTTTAACATTCTTTGTTTAAACCTGATTTAGAAACACGTCACGTATTATTTTGCACTTGATCAGTGTCGACAGTGAATGAAAGAAACTTTGGTCGGTCGTAGAATAGTATCAGAGAATAACTAGACTATTACGATATTTTGAAAACATTATTTATTGTGTCATACATGTATGTGTTGTCGTTTGAAAAATTGTATGTAAGTTTATCTCATATTTAAAGCATCTTAAATGTGTGTTTACAATAATATTTAAAAAGCATATGACTACTTCTAGCGATAATAATTAAAACTAGAAATGGCGCGGCAGAGGCCGACGCGTATCCCCACGCCGCATGTTTGACACAGGGGCGCCCCACGGTTGGTAATGGGGCCATGCATAGTTGAGATTGACCGTATTGTCATAAGAGATGTTCTGTAATCAGTATAAATTTGAAGTAATTCAATGTAGAAATGAAGAAGTTCATGTAAAATAACCTAAAAAATGAGTGAAAATCTATACCCTAATTTCTCCTCCTCATCCTGCTCTCCTAACAAATCTAATAATGAATCAACTTCACTGTAGTCAATTATGTACATTTCATCCTAATTGGAATGACTTATGAGATGGCTGAACATGCTCTCTTATAGCCAATCTTCTTGCTTCTGTTTTGGAAAAGTTATGTTTTGAGGTAAAATGGTGGACTAAATAGTAGCGTCTCAGAAATTTCTATCGCAATCTTGTACACAACAATGATTATGTTGAATTTCATGTCTGTCTTTGATGTGCCTGTTCAAAGTCCATCTTGCTTTGAATTGTTTCTCACATTTTTCCCACTTGAACATTTTGACAGATTTTCATTAACGAGTCTAAAATTGTAATTGCACAAATTGAAAGTGTCAGCCCTTTTATAGATTCTTGAGGCTCTATTCCATGAGTTTCTCATGCTTTTTATGCTTGACTGCATTCTATCTTTTCTCTCATATACAGGTGTCCCTTTGCGCCAATATTTTATAATCCTTTGTATAAACATTAGATGGATGAGCTAAACCATTTCACAGATGAGTTAACACGAACAATTTTTTTTTTTTTCTTTTTCATAAAATTAACACGAACAATTGAATACTTAATACATCTCTGTGCCACTACTGTGTAACTCTATGCGCCACTTTGATTTGTTTTGTTTTTTTATATCATTTGGCAGGTTATTTACTTACATCCCTTTAAAGCTTATTACTTTCCTTGGTTTTGTTTTTTTGACCTTTGACCTTGAAGAATGACCTTGACCTTAACCTTTAACCACTCAAAACGTGCAGCTCTATGAGATACACATGCATGCCAAATATCAAGCTGCTATCATCAATATTGCAAAAGTTATGGCCAATGCACCATATCGGTGGCATAAAAATAAGTGAAAATCTCTGACCCGGCCCGCCCCAACCCCCATAACATTTGACCCAGGGGTCAGATCAAAATTCCGTCACTGTCACCGTCGCACATAATTTATGCTCATACATACCATGAATGTAAGTTGCAAGGTTCTAGTTCTAAGAGTGTAGGAGGAGCAGGTGGCCAGGACGAACAGACGGACGGACAGACGCACATCACCACAATATCCCCATTTTTTCTTCGGAAAGCGTGGGGATAATAAGCGAAAAACGGGCTAAACCCTTTAGTGACCCAGAGATGGACGTTTTTAAGAACTTAATGAAAGAAAATCTTCATAAAATCATAGCAAACCAAAGCGGCCACTCGTTACCTAATAAGTAATGGACACCATGCTCATTGTAGTCAAAAATTTGGTACAAGACATTATTTAAAGACCCATTAATACTCAAAATCAACGAATATTTCGTAAAATATTTCGTAAAGAAAAGTTAACCTATACAGAATCATTGTTCCTTTAAGCAATAGCAAAAATGTGAACGCCAGTTGTGGTCTGGTAACATATATTTAACAAGAAATATTGTTACTAGACCACATCTAGCGTTGAAATTATGGATATTATATACGGAACACTGATTGTGTATTTGTTAACTTTATTTAACGAAATAATTAGCGAAATATTCGTTGATTTTGAGTGTTAATATGGCTTTAAAATGATCTGTCTGGTTATGATGTTTAAGCATTGACTCGCAAAACTCATTAAGTTATCGGGATGATATAACTATTGTGGTTAGTCTACATTAGCGACATGGAAATTCACATGGACCGAAGGTGGGTGCAACGAAGCAATACAACGAAACAAACACATTATTTTAACAAGGGCTGTTTGTAAAACATGCATGCCCCCCTATATGGGCTATAAATTGTAGTAGCAGCCATTGTGTGAATACGTTTTTTGTTACTGTGAATGGTGGTGGTGGTGGTGGTGGTGGTGGTGGTGGTGGTGGTGGTGGTGGTGGCAGCAGAAGAAATAGTAGTAGTAGTAGTAGTAGTAGTAGTAGTAGTAGTAGTAGTAGTAGTAGTAGTAGTAGTAGTAGTAGAGTAGTAGAAGAAGTAGTAGTAGTAGTAGTAGTAGTAGTAGTAGTAGTAGTAGTAGTAGTAGTAGTAGTAGTAGTAGTAGTAGTAGCAATCGAGTAGTAGTAGTAGTAGGTGGTGGTGGTGGTAGCAGAAGAAATAGTAGTAGTAGTAGTAGTAGTAGCAGTAGTAGTAGTAGTATTAGTAGTAGTAGTAGTAGAAGTAGTAGTAGTAGTAGTAGTAGTAGTAGTAGTAGTAGTAGTAGAGCAGTAGTAGTAGAAGTAGTAGTAGTAGTAGTAGTAGTAGTAGTAGTAGTAGTAGTAGTAGTAGTAGTAGTAGTAGTAGTGGTGGTAGTAGTAGTAGTAGTAGTAGTAGTATTAGAGTAGTAGTAGTAGTAGTAGCAGTAGAAGTAGTAGTAGTAGTAGTAGTAGTAGTAGTAGTAGTAGTAGTAGTAGTAGTAGTAGTAGTAGAAGTCGTAGTAGTAGTAGTAGTAGTAGTAGTAGCAGCAGCAGTAGCAGCAGCAGCAGCAGCAGTAGCAGCAGTAGTAGTAGTAGTAGTAGTAGTAGTAGTAGTAGTAGTAGTAGTAGTAGTAGTATGCATTACAAAAATGCAGTTAGCCTTACATTTGGTAAAATTTAAATATATTACAAGGGAGGCAAATCTGTAACAATAAATTTAAACTTATTGCATTTGTTTCCCCTGTAGTGAATTACCACCCCTGTCCTGCTTATATTTATATTAATCAACAAAATTAAACATTAACACAATATTTAATATACTAAATATACAAAAAATCTCATATTCTGATAATATTTTTACTGATCCACTGTATTTTACTAAAAGGATGATGTTTCATTGGACTGATAATTATAGATTTAGGATTACAGACCAGTTGCTTCAGTAATATTGTTCAGAGTGTGCCCTGTTGGCCGCGTATGCATTATTGAATTATCATTCAAAAAACCACTTTACTATTTCGAGTCACTGTGACCTTGAACTTTGACCTAGTGACCTCAAAATCAATAGGGGTCATCTGCGAGTCATGATCAATGTACCTATGAAGTTTCATGATCCTAGGCCCAAGCGTTCTTGAGTTATCCTATGACAACCACCTGGTGGACGGACAGACCGACATGAGCAAAGCAATATACCCCCTCTTCTTCAAAGGGGGGCATAAAAATATGTTGTCACAATATTTATTATCGAATCCCTGGTTATTACAGTTTCATGCTTTTGTACATAATTTCACGAAATTTATGATCGAATCCCGGCTGTATAAATTTTAAAGCAATAAAAGTGTGCGTTTTGCAACACTGCGTTTTGCAAGATAGAATCTATATTTGATTATGAAATGAGTAAAATAGACATAAAATCATTCTTTGGAACGAAATCACCTGTATCAAAGTAATTGAAGTTTGTATTTAAATAGCTAATATGTATTTAATATTCATGCCATTAAGTATTAAATACTGGGGACTTGAAATGATAACTTCATTCGTTTCAAGTTACCGAATTAATATGTGTAACATCACTAAAATTATGTTTCAATTAAGCATTTTTAGCTCCACTGGCCAGAGGCCAGGGGGGCTTATGTCATGGTCCTGTGTCCATTGTGCGTGCGTGCGTCCGTCCATGCGTTAACTTTTTCTTTAAACATCTTCTCCTAAACTACAAGTCCAATTCTGATAATACTTCTCACAAGTGTTCCTGGGGTGAACCTCTTTCAAATTTGTTCAATTTATGCCCCTGGGGTCAAATTTGAACCGCCCCGGGGGTCAATAAATTTAACATATGTTTATACTAGAAATGGCACGGCAGAGGCCGACGCATATCCCCACGCCGCATGTTTGACCCAGGGGCGCCCCATGGTTGGTAATGGGTCCATGCATAGTTGAGATTGACCGTATGTCATAAGAAAAGTTCAGTATCACTTAGAAGTGAATCGGTGTAGAAATGAAGAAATTATAGTAAAAGACAATTTTGGGTGGGTGTGGCCTATTACAGGCGGGACGCCCCAGGGTTGGTAAAGGTGCATACATAGTTGAGATTAACCGCATTGTCATAAGAGATGTTCAGTATCAATTTGAATTAAATCGGTGTAGAAATGAAGAAATTATAGTAAAAGGCAATTTTGGGTGGGCGTGGCCTATGTGGGCCGGGCCCCCCAGGGTTGGTAATGACGCCATGCATAGTTGAGATTGACTGCATTGTCATAAAAGAGGTTCAGTATCAATTTGAAGTGAATCGGTGTAGAAATGAAGATATAGTAAAAGGCAATTTTTGGTGGGCGTGGCCTATGTGGGCGGGGTGCCCCAGGGTTGGTAATGGGGCCATGCATAGTTGAGATTAACTGTATTGTCATAAGAGAGGTTCAGTAGCAATTTGAAGTGAATCGGTGTACAAATGAAGAAATTATAGTAAAAGGCAATTTTGGGTGGGTGTGGCCTATTATGGGCGGGGCGCCCCAGGGTTGGTAAAGGGGCCATACATAGTTGAGATTGACCGCATTGTCATAAGAGATGTTCAGTATCAATGTGGGTGTGGCCTATTATGGGCGGGGCGCCCCATGGTTGGTAATGGGGCCATACATAGTTGAGATTGACCATATTGTCATTAGAGAAGTTCAGTATCAATTAGAAGTGAATCGGTGTAGAAATGAAGAAATTATAGTACACGATAATTTTGGGTGGGTGTGGCCTATTATGGGCGGGGCGCCCCAGGGTTGGTAATGGGGCCTTACATAGTTGAGATTGACCGTATTGTCATAAGAGATGTTCAGTATCAATTTGAAGTAAATCTGTGTAGAAATGAAGAAATTATAGTAAAATGCAATTTTGGGTGGGCGTGGCCTGTGGGCGGGAAGCCCCAGGGTTGGTAATGGCGCCATGCATAGTTGAGATTGACCGTATTGTCATAAAAGAGGTTCAGTATCAATTTGAAGTGAATCGCTGTAGAAATGAAGAAATTATAGTAAAAGGCAATTTTGGGTGGGCGTTGCCTATGTGGGCGGGGCGCCCCAGGGTTGGTAATGGAGCCATGCATAGTTGAGATTAACTGTATTGTCATAAAAGAGGTTCAGTATCAATTTGAAGTGAATTGCTGTAGAAATGAAGAAATTATAGTAAAAGGCAATTTTGGGTGGGCGTTGCCTATGTGGGCGGGGCGCCCCAGGGTTGGTAATGGAGCCATGCATAGTTGAGATTAACTGTATTGTCATAAGAGAGGTTCAGTATCAATTTGAAGTGAATCGGTGTAGAAATGAAGAAATTATAGTAAAAGGCAATTTTGGGTGGGCATGGCCTATGTGGGTGGGGCGCCCCAGGGTTGGTAATGGGGCCATGCATAGCTGAGATTGACCGTATTGTCATAAGAGAGGTTCAGTATCAATTTAAGGTGAATCGGTGTAGAAATGAAGAAATTATAGTAAATGGCAATTTTGGGTGGGCGTGGGGGCGTGGCCTATGTGGGCGGGATGCCCTAGGGTTGTTAATGGGGCCATGCATAGCTGAGATTGACCGTATTGTCATAAGAGAGGTTCAGTATCAATTTGTAGTGAATCGGTGTAGAAATGAAGAAATTATAGTAAAAGGCAATTTGGGGTTGGCGTGGCCTATGTGGTCAGGGCGCCCCAGGGTTGGTAATGGGGCCATGCATGGTTGAGATTGACCTTATTTTCATAAGAGAGCTCAGTATCAATTTGAATTAAATCAGTGCAGAAATGAAAAAGTTAATGTAAAATAACATAAAAAAAATGAGCGAAAGTCTCTGACTCGGCCCGCCGGAACCCCCATAACTTTTGACCCAGGTGTCAGATAAAAATTCTGTCACTGTCACCGTCGCACATATGCTCATAGCTACTATGTATGTAAGTTTCAAGGTTCTAGTGCTAATAGTGTAGGAGGAGCAGGTGGCCAGGACGGACAGACACACATCAATACAATATCCCCACTTTTTCTCCGAAAAACGTGGGGATAACTAAAGTTTAAGTAGCAATGATGGAAAGGTTTATGTTTTGTGTTAGTATGTGCATGTTATAGAATACAATTGTTATTAAATTGCCACTTCATTGTTGCTTTAAATATACTGATATATACATGTATATAAATTATCAATTGATTAACGCATATTTAAATATTTCAGGATTTGGAAAGTATCATCTCAGAACACTTTGGTCTAACTCCGGCGAGAACACACGTTTTCACGGGGAAGACATGCAGCGAGGTGAAGAAACCTCTTTGTATTTATTGAATAACACAGGTTTCTTCTTCACGAACACCGACCGTCCAGTGCAGCTGTTCGCTCCTGGATTATCTGCAGCACGGCGTTTCACTTGCGTGATAACATGCGACCTCTATTGTCAGCTCAGGGTCAGGAAGGCTTCGCGTGTTAGACAGAATGTGACATTTTTTACTGTTCTAACTGTGCTAACGGTTTATTTAACCAGTAATTGTTTAAGTATTGTGGATTCTTTACGCTTGTTTGCATAGCAAAAATTTATAAACATTCCGAGTTCAGTTAAATTAGCAAACAAACTTCGGTATTTATTTTCGTGAAGAAAAATATAAATTTATATTTACTCATTATATGACATTACCAAACAGTAACACATTTACGTCATCGGTAACTACAACATCATTGAACTTTTAAATAATGATGACGGACATTTCAAATAAAATATGTACGAAGTTAGTTAGAAGATAAAATGAAATATGACGTGGCGTCAAAATAACAGCGTAATGACGCTCACTTAAGCGTCACATCGGTTAACGAAAATGTAAATTAGTTTAGGTTATAGTTGGAACAGTTTGACATTTTATACATATATGGGACCGGAAAAGAACGTAGATACCGAAAATGAAAAAAAGTAAAAATAGAAAATTTTGTCATTTGTGCTTGTTTTCTCATGGCGCAATACATATATATGTTAAATATCTAAAAATTTAAGAGCAGTATTCATTCCAGCACAATGAATGATATATAAAAATAATAGCACTAGTATGGTGTCTATGAACTTTAATAAATCATGTTGATTGTGGGCTGATTATTCTGTGATATACTTGACACAACCAACAAGACTTATACACATCTCCAAAACAACTTTTTTATGTTATCCTCAAGTTATTATATACCTTTCTCTATATATTACTCATTGAAAATTATACTAATCACAAGCTATTTTATGTAAAGTACATTTACTCATCAAACATTGTGAAATCACGTCCTGTGTCAAGTACACAATGTTTTACAAGGTGTAACCATTATACCCAAGTCAACTGCACATTTGTATCAACAAATGAAAAAAGTGTGGCTACAGTAATAGAAATGCTAGTAGACATAACACTTTCCTGTAATTGAGTGAAGAATACAATATGTAGGTATTTCGTTGCACACCACAATTGGTATGTAAAGTGGTATATAAACAAAGGATTTATCTCACATAATTATATTGGACAATATTTCAACTACTGATTATAAGAGACTCACTCTAGGAAAACTGTGCTAAAGTCATCCCAGATTAGCCTGTGCAGTTTGTTCAGGCTAATCATGGAGGACACTTTTCACTTTAAAGGAATTTTGTGTTTAAAGGAAATCTCTTCTACACAAAAATCCAGTTCAGACAGAAAGTGTCGTCCCAGATCAGCCTGTGTGGACTGCACAGGCGTATATGGGTTGACACTTGACGCATGTGCATTATCCGCAGTTTTCTCAGTACGAGGTTAATTAAATCCAAACTCCTACTCATAGGTCCAGCCATAGTCATGTGTCTCCCGATACACAAGGTCCATCCTTGCAGCCGGTACTCCTCCCACTGGCTTGCACAGCACATCAGACACACGGCGGAACACATGGCGCGTGTAGAAACTCTCCCATGTGGAGAACAGCGGTACAAAACCCTTTGGAGGGAGTAAAAAAGGTAATTCAAACATTTTATTTAAATGTTTACCTCTTAGCAACACACTGTGACTTGTTTGCAGTCCCTAAGAAATTCGCGTTATTTTCAAGAACTTCATAAATAGATTCAAGTTTTAAAGGTTTTTTTTCAAAACATTAAATACTGATGAGCAGCAAACAGCATTAAACCTGAACAGACTGCCAGTTACTCAAAGGCTGTTCTGGCTGCATATAGACATTTTCACTTTGCATCTCCGCAGGAAAGGGTTAAATCACTTTATTTCGATTATAATAAAATCAGACATGTAGCTTGGACATAACAAAATCAGCCTGATAAAAAATCACTATAAAATATATATTACTTCTTTCCTTGTCAGTGGTGATTGTAATTATTTTGAACTATCAAAATATTTATTTTTTAGTAAAAGCATTAGATAACATTATTTAACAAGAAATGTGTTTGTCAGAAACACTATGTCCCCTTTTGCGCCGCTTTGATTTTTTTTAACCTTTGACCTTGAAGGATGACCTTGACCTTGAGCTTTCACCACTAAAAATGTGCGGCATGTGTTTGTCAGAAACATTATGTCCCCTCTGCGCCGCTTTGAATTTTTTTTTGACCTTTGACCTTGAAGGATGACCTTGACCTTTTACCACTCAAAATGTGCCGCTCCATGAGATACACATGCATGCCAAATATCAAGTTGCTATCTTCAATACTGCAAAAGTATTCATAAAATGAGCGATTTTGGCCACATATATTTGACCTCTGACCTTGAAGGATGACCTTGACCTTTCACCACTCAAAATGTGCAGCTCCATGAGATACACATGCATGCCAAATATCAAGTTGCTATCTTGAATATTGAAAAAGTTATTGCAAATGTTTAAGTTGGAGCAAACAGACCAACAGACAGACAGGGCAAAAACAATATGTCCCCCACTATAGTGGGTGGGGCACATAAAAATATGAAAATCTGTGAACAACTCAAGTCCCTTTAAATTATCAACTATATATAACAAATCAAAGTTATTTACAATTTAAATTTATTGTTGAATAATAAATTCTGCTTCAGTGAATAAGATCATACTCGGGACGGAAATCTGACCCTCTAACTTACAACTGATTTATTCATGATCACATGATGATTTGCATTTGCGGCAATACCATTCTTACTATAAAGACTTTTCATGTAAATGATCATATTATTAATTTTAAGCCTTCCTTAAGATGATTTAAGTGTAAGGTTCCACTGATGAACAACATAGTGTGAACTATTTTTTGGAACGATATGAAGTTAAAAAAAGAATGCATGAATTATATTAAACAAAAGATGTGTTTGTCAGAAACACAATGCCCCTACTGCGCCGCTTTGATTTGTTTTTATCATTTGGCAGGTACAGATAATTATCTCCCTTTAAAGCTTGACCTTGACCTTTCACCACTCAAAATGTGCGGCTCCATGAGATACACAAATGTACACATGCATGCCAAATATCAAGTTGCTATCTTCAATATTGCAAAAGTTCTGACCAAGGTTAAAGTTTTGGGACAGAATGACAGAGTGACAGACACATACAATGACAGACAGACAGGCCAAAAACAATATACCCCCGATCATTCGATCCGATATAAAAACAGCAAAATAATACTTCTGACTAAAATAATTGTAAACTAGTACATATTTTTTCGTCAATTGATAATAAACAATAAAACTTGTTAAAATTAAAACAGCTTTTCAGCATCATTTTAATTTATACATTTTGACAGCTTGCATGGTGGAGTTGTAGAATGCTAACATTTGATTTCAGATGTCCTGCGTTTAATCACAAGTGCAGGTATATTTTTTCATAGTTATTATTATAGTTTTAAACTATTTCAAATATTGCAATTTTGTAAATATTCAATGATATTTTTCAAAAAAAGGAAAAGTCTGATTAAAGATAATTATCCTGACATTATAATATGTAGCAAAATTACTGAAAGCTTAATTGTTTATTTTGTGAATATGATCATTCAATTTAGAAAAACATAACAAAATCTACCAAAAAAGTTAATAGTATTGGCACAGCAAGTAGAAGGAAGGAACTTTTTTAACACTTTAGACTCTGCAATCCCTGCATGTTACAACATCATAAACCCCATTTACCGGAATCCTTGGCTCTAAACTTGTATTGACCTTCAGTAGACCCATGTTGTTCATGAAGTCACGAATGTGTCCAATTAACACAACAAGACCATAGCAGATGTATGTGAAAATTGCCGCGAGCAATGGCGTCTCCTCAAACGATTCCCAGTAATCTTTCTTCCATCCTTCGTCAATGGTTGTGTGCGACTGAAAATAAATTATAAAAAAAAAAGAAATTATATTTTTGCTTTCATTACACAAAGAGCAAGCATATCTGCTATACAAGAAGAAAGAAGTTCATTGTTTATCCTTGTGGTACTGAAGTGTTTCTTATTTCAGCACAGATTTATCAAATAAGAGCAGCCTTAGAAAGACCACTTATTGTCTTGTATCACGCAGAACTCCAGCTAAAAGTTGAAAAGGAAGGGTTTACTTTTGTCAAATGGACATTTTAGTTGGCTGAGTGGGACCTTGGGGCAGCAGGGTTCTTCACCTCCGCATAGGCCAAGCTTTAGCATAGAATTATAAAGAGTTTTTATCTTTATTTAGATGACAAGTTTAATAAATTCAATACAAAATGACCACGAATCTAAGATTCTATTTAAAACATGACCAACAAATGTTCTTTTTACTTTATGCTCTTTTCACCGTTTATTCACATTGTAAAAGAGTTTAACTGAAGAAATTCGCTGGAATAGTGACGTCATTTCGTCAAAAAATTACGTCATTTCACAGTTATATAACTAGTCAAGTGTAATAACATCCGTGCAATGAACAAAACTTAGCATTACGTTATTTCACTCCTGGAGCGTAGGTCATGTTATAAATTAGAATCATGGATGTTATGAGAACATGCAAGGGACAATTTTCCATTCCATGCTTTGGGAATGGTTCCAGTACCCAGAACCCAGAGAGTTTGGAATAACGCATCATATAATTGGACATTTAATTAAATAGATGCTTTTAAATTCGTGACAGCCTTAGCACACATGTTAGCTAGCTATATATTTGTTAATTTTGTATTTATTGTGTTAATCTATTAAATGAACATATACGGGATTTAGCTTAAGCAGAATGGCAGTGGGCCACTTCCATGTTTATGCCCCCATTCTATCAACATACATGTATGTGGGCTCACTTCCAGTATTATGCTCATCATTGTACAATATGTCTTAACCTGTTTTGTTGCTTTATTCATTTGTCAATGTGCTGGTAAATACAAAAACACCCAATGCTTGTCACTGTTTTTATTGGCTATATTGTAGAATTATATGCAGTACATGTATAACTTCATATTAACATCAAATTATATTCAATGAAGACCACAATAATAATTCCTAATAGATGATTGAATGTACCTACATGTACTTTAGAGGAAGAAGTATAATTAGTTTGCTTACAATTTAGAAAGTTTACCATCAAAAGAATTTTCATAAAAGCAGGGTTCCTGCTGTTGATCGCCATTGCCATAGTTACTAATGGCAACACAATACAAATTCTGGAGACAAATTTTTTCTGCAAATGGCCATTTTTCGAAAATCTTAATTGATCTGCTTAATATTCCTCTAAAGTGACATAAAGATGCTCTGTTTACCCAGGGCTCAACCGTGAGGGCGACGTGGGCGATAACTTCGCCCGGGACATAATAATGTCGCCCTAAAATTACATGAAGGAGAAGTTGACTTCGCCTTCTTTTTTAACAACATCAAAGTTTTTTTTCTCAACTTTTCCATCTAACAATTCTCTATTTTCACATGTCATAAAGTAGGGCTGTAACGAAAAAACAAAGTGACGAATAAGATACGTATCACGAATATAGGCTGGTGAATACGAATATTTATTGGAGAATATGAATTTCAATTAACAAAAGTAATACTAACAACTTGACATGACATTATATACAGGGCTACAGATAAGGATCGTTTTATCGTTATTACGATTTGTATTTGGCAGAAAACGAATTGAAATAAAAAACCGATCGTACAGTAAACGATTATGAAGGAGGAAAAACGAATTTCAATCAATTCATGGTCGTTTAAATTTTACTGTTTCCTTTCGTACCGCGTTATTATTGCCGACATAAATGCAAGTTTATAAACATCGATCTACTCTTTGTTCCGACTACTGAAGCGGCCAACTCCTGCCTTAAACCGGTGTCGAAGTAATTTTAGTGCGGCCGTAATAGTTGACACTGTTTCCGGCCGGTGTCTATATAAACAAGCCACTTCCGGTAAATACAACGTGAAAAATGTCGGCTGCTTAGCGCGGCCGGGTTAGTAAAAGTTCAGCAACGACGTGCGCGCCGAGTATATTGAAGTTTGTTTCGCGGTCCGAACCATCGGGAAGAGATGTTGCCAAAAGTATTATTCATGATTTGATAGTGGAGGTGGTGAAAACCTCAGAAGCAGTCGTCGCAATACACTGCGGCGATTCTGTCTCATCAAAACAAATAGCGTCTTGGAAAACTGACTTTCACTGGCTCGTTGTTGAAGGCGAGGGATTGGAAATGCGCCTTAAGTGCAACTTTTGTATGAAAGGTAATGTTACGACAGTATGGGCTAGGGCTGGATCATGCAATATTCAAAAGGACACGATAGTCAAGCACAATAATTGTACCGAACACAGGGATGCCGAGAAAAAAATGTTAACTTCCAGAGCAGAAGCTTCGGCCTCTTGTATTGAAGAAGTGCCTGTTGATACCAATGAAAAAGTGGAAGATGATGATATAAAATTGTTTCGCACTGTTTATTATGCTGCATGCGAGGAACTGCCCTCGTGGAAAGTTAATAGTCTACTTGAACTCCAGAGATTGAATGGGACTGACATTAAATATAAAAATCTAAGCTGGGATACAGTGTCAGAAATTCAAGGATGCATCAAGACTGTATTTCAAAGAGATCTGGTAGCAGAACTTATAACCTCTGATGTGTACTAAGTTATGCTGGATGAAAGTACTGACCTTACAGTACAGAAACACTTATCCATCTGTGTCAGATATGTCAATAATGGGGAATCTGTGACAAACATTTTAGGAAACATTCACATTAAAGATGGTAAGGCCTACACCATAGTACAAGAAGTAATAAGTTGTCTAGAGGGATTAGGTCTTGACCCTGGTAAGATTGTGTCTCTAGCTACAGACGGTGCCTCTGTAATGACTGGCAGAAAGGCAGGTGTTGGTGTGCAGCTTAGATCGAAATATTCACCATTTATGTTACAAACTCATTGTATTGCACACAGGTTGAATCTGGCTGTGATTGACTCTATTAAGAAAGATGAAGTTCTTGAAAAGTTTAAAGAAAAGTTTGGTGCATTGTACCACTTTATGAGTAACTCAAGTATCCGAATGGAACGCCTGAAAGATCTGCAAGCAGTGTTGAGAGAACCAGAATTAACTATAAAAGAACCTTATAGTATAAGATGGTTAGGTTTAGGAAATGCAGTTAAGGCAGTATATGAATCGTACAGCTCCCTCCTAGCTACACTCACGAGCTTCGCCAGTGAATCTTCAACAGCAAAAGGTCTCTTCAAGTACTTTTCAGATTATAAAACTGTGTTGCTTGTTGCTCTGATGCGAGATGTGCACGAGTGTGTGGCTGTTTTCAGCCAGCAGCTACAGCAGCAAAATCTTTGTTTTAGTCAGATACAACCCTTTCCTGATGGCACACTAGGTCAACTTAAACACTTGGAATCCAATGATGGTGATAATTTGAAAGCTATGAAACGGTGCATTGAGTTAAAACAGGAAGATTCCAAGACAGTGGCTTATCTAGATGAAGAAAAACTTTTAAGATATTCAGAAAACATTCACCATGATTTTTCATCATTGAGAACAAGGTATGTAGAAAAGTTGCAGAAGAACATCAGGCACAGATTTCGGAAAGAGGACAGTGAAATATTTAAAGATTTGAGCTTGTTATTGGAACCTTTGGTAGTAACTGTGTCCAGTGAGACAGAGTCACTAGATGCTTTGGAGAAAGTTGGCTTCCTCTATGGAGAAGATAAAGATGCACAAATATACCATGGCAATCTTTTGGAAGGAATTGATATAGAAACCAAAGTGGTGCACAAATTGTTAGACAAAGAGAAACTTAAAAAACAGTGGCCAAGTATGAAGGGCATGCTACAGGGCTCATACAAAAACTATTCACTGCAGAATCTGTGTAAAAGGGTCATCTTGATGCATGAAGACTTGACAGAATTTGTTATGTTATGCAAGATAGCTCTTTGCTTCTCAATTACCAGTGTGGAGTGTGAGAGAAGTTTTAGTACCCAAAACCGTATAAAGAACAAGTGCAGAGGGTCTTTAAAGCCAGAAAATCTTGACACACTGATATTCATTGCAATGACCAAGTGTGACATATCATTTAATCCACAAAAATCAGTTCAGCTGTGGCTTAGCAAGAAAAAAAGGAGAAAGGGTAGACTAGTCCAGGATTTCAAAACCAGAGCTAAAAGAGTGTGCTCTCAGACTGAACGGCAGGAGTGTTAAAATAAAATGACTCATCTTTCATTTTTCAATAAACAATTTACTGTTACAATCAATCATTTAAAACATTTAAAATTGTGAATTAATGACTGGAACAAGAATTGGCTGAGAATTATCAATACCTAGGTTACCAGTAAATCAAAGAGCTCATCTTGCCCTGAAATATAGGTAAGTTTTCATTAAATTGTAAAAAACTAATTGACAAAAAGTTTTGAGGGAAAAAAACTAATTGCTTCAAAAAGCTTGTAGTGAAAACTAATTGACATGAAATCTTATCTGTAGCCCTGTATATAGTATGAAACTATGAGGATTTGTAAATTTGATTAATTGAGTATCATTGCATACTGAAAATATGAAATATAACACTTTGAAGTCACAAAACACTGACTAGAACTGCTTAAACTTTGAACACAGTTTTGAAAACATGACTAGTACCAATAAAATCCTTGAGTAGAACAATTAAGAGTCAACAGTTGACATAATAATGACATTACCCATTCACATTTTTTAGCATATGCCAGATAGGTGATGTAGATAATATTTCAATGTCACCTATCTGACATATGCTCATTTGCAGGGATCATATTTATTTCGGTTTTGTCGGTCCTAGACCGATTGGGGTCATGAAAGACCGATTGAAAATCCCAAAGAGTCGGTCCGATTCTGTTTGCTAAAATTCCCATGTCATGAAATTGATTACGCAGTACACATGCTAGCAAACCCTAATTACATTCTTATCTCGATTAGGTGTGATAAACCATTCACTGCAGTCTCTAAACCGGTCAGGACCAGTCTATTGCACCTCAGCCGACTAGTATCAGCGTATGACCCCAAACAACGAAGATTCACGCGGTTGTGTATTAGTCAAGCGTGAATAACCCAGTGTCAATATCAATCGATAATTAATAATGTGTGCTCGTCCACGATAAAATGTTTGACAGTTACTTCGGATATTAAAACCTCGATGTTATCCTCGTGGAAATTGTGCATTTCATGCATGATACAGTCAGTAAACTTTCATATAAACAAAGAAGAAAATCGGATATTCTGCAATAATTGTGGGCGGACCTTATACACTGAAAGCACGCGCTGTAACTTAACAAAACATGCCGATACATTTTCCACCAGCGTAATAATCCGGCAATAAATGAATGAAAGTTGCGGTTTTGATTGACAGAACAGCCGAAAGTTATTTTTATGTGTAGAACTTCACATAAAATAGTACACAAGAAAAATAATATACATTGTATAAATCTTAAGTAAAAATCGTGTTCGAATCGAAATAATTTGTGTACTTGATTGTTTGTTGTTGAATAACCCACGACCGGAAGTTTAGTTCTGGCTACCATAACTTTAAATGTCGCTTGTTATCAATACTATATAAACTGTACGCTGAAGTTTCTTTAGCTACCTGAAGTTAAGATGCGTGGTTTTTAATCACTTGTGCTTCGCACTCATGATTTAATCCCTACGCATCTTTACTAACGGCCGTGGTTTATTCGACAACAAACTATAACGTACACGAAATGTTTTTCAACTATTTGGTTTTATTATTGCCAGTAGCCTACCTACGCACAGACATTTGTTAGATTCAATGCATGTGTGTAAGCTATTATCGAGTCGACAATGATTTAAAACATCAGTATAAACTTACACAGATTATTAATATTGACAACGATGAAAAGTCAGATAAAAACAGTTTCCGAAACAACAATGAAATAGCTAATGATAAAACCAATTGAGAAAACTCGTATGTTCTGTTTAAAAAAATGCTTAAGGCAATTTATCTTGTACATTATTATACCCTCTTCATGAATGGCAAAATCAATGGTATATATTTTAACGTAATTTGTCATAATTTCAAATAAAATTTTCGGACACTTTTCCCCCATTTAAATCCAGACCGATTGATGTTGCTGTAAAAAATGATCCCTACTCATTTGATATATTGAATAAAAACAGTGTGACAGTAGAAAAAGTATTGAACAAGAAATAGTTTTCATAACTTCATAAACACAACTCAAATATTCAACCGGTGCCCGCCATTTTCGTTGATAATCTCGCTGTGTAACATAGTGGGTGGGGTAAACATGATGAAAAAACGCCGGAATAAGGAGAAGAACATTTAAATATAGGGGTTTATTGTAGGAACCTTTATTTGTAAGGTTAGATGAGATTAAACTTTCAAACGCGAAACTAAGTTGTTTGCACAGCCGTATTCGAGTAATTCGAATATTCAAATGTATCGTTACAGCCCTATCATAAAGTCAACGATGACGCATGTTATGTTATCAGTTTATTATCACAGAAAAAGATCGACTGCTGTGAAAGCTTATCCAGGCAACTAGCATACATGGGCATTCACTCCAAACAATAACGGTTTAGATCAAAAGATCAAAGCAAGTGTCATTTCGCCGACAGTTTTGATAGTTCTCTGTTCTGCAAGCGCAATTAGTACAAGCCTTGCAGGCGGAGTTAAGCGGTACATTAACATCGATAGAAACCAATGAGAACGCGCGCATTGTATATGCATGCACATTGTATATACATATGCAGTGGTTTACCTAAGCGATGAAATGACGTCATTATAGACATTTATTTACGCACAAAAATGTTAACACGCGCAACACATTCCCAACAGTAAATATGAATACAATTTATTCTAGTATATTCTATTGTTTACTTGTTTCGTGTTTCAAAACTCTTAAACACTAATTATCCAGTCGATGTGCAATTTATTTTGTCAGACATTAATTCATAACCATATAATTTATAAACAAAAACTAACAACTCACCCGTGCATAGTGCTAATTTCCATACTTTTATCTATACATACCTAAACGACTTTATTTTATATCCCGCAACCTCTTTGTGCGCGCTGTAAGTTGTCTAATAATTACGTGATTATTGATTGACCATCCGATAATTGCAGGTTTTTTGGCAAACGGCACGGTTAAAGAAAGTCGGAAAAATTATTAAAGAAAAACAAAATTGATCAAAGGTCTATTGATTACGTAGATCCACTGCTGAAAAAGTCCAGCGAGTTTTGTCAGTTTGTTAATCCCCTGATAATTACGAGTGACAGCCATCTTATATAAACTGGAATAACTGTTCATTTTTATACTAACAAGTCCTAATACTACACAAAAGACATTGAGAAAACACATTTACTCGATTTGATATAAATTATCCGAGTAGAATTAAATTGT
Source organism: Dreissena polymorpha (assembly GCF_020536995.1). Lineage (NCBI taxonomy): Eukaryota > Metazoa > Mollusca > Bivalvia > Myida > Dreissenidae > Dreissena > Dreissena polymorpha. The sequence continues at coordinate 88,204,643 of NC_068357.1, read as the reverse complement.
TTGCAAACAGTGATAACATATGCAGGCTGCTAAGATGTCAATCAAAAAGACTTAAAAACTTATTAAACTTGTTAAATGAGCTGTTATAAAATAAACTTATTAAATGTCATGTTATTAAAACAATTTATAAAACATACTGTTCAATACTTAGTTCTTGGTTGAATTATAATAACATGATCTTCATTGCCCCAATGTAGACCCAGTTTGTCGATAACTTTTTGAATTTGAGGAAAGTAACTTTTTAAAGCCAAGAGGGAACCCTAGTTAGAAGTAATATTTGGGAAGTTTCCTTTCTCAGGCCCCACATGTTTTTTAAGTCTGGCTGAATCACTGAGGTCAGACATTGAGTTAAAAAAATAATACCCATTCAATTGGTATATTTCAAAACATATTCAAACCATCATGGGAATATTGTTTTTTTTTATAAGTTAAAAGAATTTCAACAAATAATTGTTGTGATTATGCATTAATGCCAAGTTACATAAAGTGCACAACAAACTTTTATTCAAACTTTAAATTGTGTACAATTTAACAAAAGTATTTTCAGCACTTCCTAGGCAAAAAATGACGCTTTCTTTTATCTTCTCTTTATTGATTAAATGAGTGGTCTGATCCTTCGTTTAGCCTTAATCAGTGATATATACGCGAAAGCAATAATATGGTCTGATGTAGTGCAGATAACATTGAAACCCATTTCAAGTTAACCTAGTCTTTATCTTGAAGGTAAACAAACCATCATCAAAATTTTAGAATACTGGGAATGTAGCACTTACTTTAAACAGAAGTTGCCTTTTTCTACCTTTCATTGTTTTAAACCAGCACCATGTAAATTACTGCAGGCTGTTTCCAAATAGCAAAGAGTAATAGTTTACCCCAAAAAATCAGTGACACAAATACCCAAAAGACAAACTTCAACTAAACTAATTATTGGTTTATTTATTGAGTTTATTATACAGCAATGCAATTCCCTAGCACTTTCTAACATTAATTTAAACATGCATTTTAACATGCACTTTTTGAAGCTTATAAAATACTGTTATTGATAATCACATAAATAATATTTAATTTTCCTCATTAATTGGTTTTTAGTGATATTATTCCTTTTACAAATGGCACAGGCTGTAACATATGAAGCAACACAAAGCAATGGCTGCTCACTCATTCATTTGGTGGTCTAACCATATGTTTGTTCATAAAAAAAATTGTTCTCTGCTTTATTAATCGGAATAGTGAATATAATTGATGCTTTAACTGAATAATTCCTATTATTCCTAGTATATAAGCTGTAAATCTTTATTCAAAATGGAAAACAATAATCTTTGATGTTTTTACCCTGAACCCCCCCCCCCCTTTTGACTAAGAGGACATAATTATGTTTTATCTTAATTTTGAATATCTAAAAACAAATTGAAATCACTATATTAATCAATTTAGTTTGTTTATTGCTTCCATTGAAATAACAATATGAGTTTCAAAAGAATCAAAAAACATAAACATAAATTATTCATACCAATATGTTTTTAAAATGCAATCACAGGGGCGTTATTATTAAATACTTCAGAGGCAGGTAAATTACCCTCCTGTGATATACAGTCGATTGGTGTATAACGGATAGCTCAGAACTTCGAGTCAAATTTCAACGTTAACACCATGCATTCATTAATTAAACCATTAAACCTAGATAGACACGTCTTTCCTATTGAAACATGCCAGCGGTTTTAAATTTCGGAAAAAATATTATTTGTTTACAGCGCGAATTTCATGGACCACTGATTCAGCCATTACTGGATCGCTTAGGTCTTTAACGGATTACATGTGTATCGTGTTATTTCTTGAAATTTGACACAGCATTTGTAAAAAATAATTGCAATATATGTACATTTCCAGAAAGGAAATGCATTTCTGCATTTAATAAGACCAAGTTCATGGAAATCGCTGCACAATTGATGAAGTAATGGCTGTTCAAAGCGATGCACCCTATATTCGGGTCATTTTGAGTTGAATACCTTGTTATATAGATAGATTTGATGGTGAAAATATGTTTTCAGAGAAATTGATTTTTCGTTATAATTTGATTATTTTTCATTAGAAATGATGTTTTCACTAATTAATATCATAGCCACACGCTTACCACATGTGTATCGAACAACTTCAATTGAGTTTGTATTAATTGTGAGACAATCCCCACATTCCTGAATATGGGTCACCACATGTCCGTCATTCACTAAATCCTGAGTTGCAGCTTTCATGCTTATTTTATATGGTACGCATCAAAAAATTTGGTTTCTGAGCATTCTTACATTTGTAAAGGACACATTATACTAAAATATTACATCAATGAACATTATTTTTACCAAACAAAATCTGCAAAATTCAAGAAACCATAAGTCTGCACTTTTCCTGTTGTCACAAAAAACGGTAGGTACATAACGTGACCTTGTTTTGCTTTCGAAAAAAGAAACAGTTGTAAACATTGACTCACGTCAACAAAAACATGAATCGACTTAACAATGATAGGCTTTTTGTATTCAATTCATAAAAAACTATCAATCTTAACATAAATAAAAGTATTTTGCAAAATACGTTTAACCTATCAGTTACTCACTAAAATCCGCTATACACCAATCGACTGTATTTATAAGCTTTTCTAAGGTTTAATTTTAATAAACTTAAATATTTTCTAATAAAGTCTAAAATCAAAATATATTGCTTAAAACTTAATAGGACACCTGCAAAAAGGACTTTAAATATATGCGGACAGTCAACTGGGCTGGATTTTTTGTACAAAACAGCAAGTCTAAAAAAGGGCGTTTCCAGGAAAATACAATGTATAATATTTTTATTTGTTCTCACTAGTACAATTGAATTTAATGATATTTAAGTAGTAAGATCACACACAGAACAGTTAAATATGTTCAAACGTACTAAAACAAAATACGATAACATTATACAAATATGCTGGGAACAGTTAATTTTGAAATGGCATCGCCGCGAAAACGGATTCCATTTCCCTGCTTTTACACAAAAATTCATAAAGTCATCAAAATATCCGCAAATAAAATGTATTCACGCACAAATAGACTAATTGCACAAATACCTTATGAACAGATCCATTCTTCGAAAACCCATTCGTTTTGTTGTGCATTCCATTCATTTTGCCGTTTAATGGAACAGATCCATTCTTTCCATTCATTAGAGCAACCATTTTGTAATCACACTGACCTCTGAACCTCATAGCATCTGACGAGATGAATCTGGCGAGATGTTACTAATAATAGCGTTCAGTCAAGCGATACATCGGTGCATTACGTAATACGTCTTCCCTGTAAAAACAATTTGGGGGTCATTGTCGATACGTGAGTAAACTTATTACTGCGTATTTGACACATATAGCATTATTATTTCATCAACTGATTGGCGGATGCTGGCCAGAAACAAACACGCAATTCCACTTTATTCAAACTCACGTGTAAAGTCACATAAGCTATTTTCTTAATGAAAAAAAATAAAATAAAGACACCACATTTATTTATTTTGGATATTAAAGTTGTATCAAGTTAGAAATAAAAGCATCTCAAATGTACCTTCCTCATGTATTTTCGATTGATTCACATTAATACTACGAATTTCCACGACACTTCAGAGGCGTAGCGACAATATTTGGCGCCCGGGTACAATCTCTAAAATCTGCGCCCCTCCCCTCTCCGTGAAACATCGTAGTTCAGTGCCATTGAATAATAAGAGCACATTAGTCGATACTTATTATTACATAATAACTCTATTTCCAAACCAGGCAAATATTGACGACGCACGTCGGACAAAAGGCGAGCACAAAAGTCATCATGAGCACGTTGTGCTCAGGTGAGCGAAAAGACACCATAGGAAGACAATTTGGAGAATTTTTTTCAACGATAGCATCAAATATAAAGAAGTGAAACTCCAGCTGCTGGAGCAGTATTGAAACCTCATTATATACAATTAGTTGGTCCTTTATTTAAGGCAACTGACCAATTGCCAAAACAGTACAAAACAGCACGAAACAGTACAATACAAAAGAACATAAACACAGAAGTACAAGATCACTGTGATCTTGTACGTCTCAGTATAGAGAAGGAAATAGTTGCCTAAAAGACTTTCACGGCGGTGACCCCAGCTGTATTCTTATATGTGTTTATGTTCTTTTGTATTGTGCTGTTTCGTTCTGTCACAGGGACGATCTTGTCCCATCGATGCCCTTAGGTATGAGAGAATGGACATATATCTGCTTGCTGAAGGAACGCTCGCAACTGGTTATTGGTACTGCATTTGTTAAAAGAATTTGCAGAGCAATACGCTCATTGGGAAAAACATCACCATCCGACACAATGAAAGAAATAAGTTCCAAAGCTGTCGATGGTACTTACTACCGATCATAGTAAGTAACATTTTACAGGCCCGAATTTCATTGAACTGTTCTTATGCTTAGTTTCAGAATGTACCACAATTTCTAGTCCAACACGAATACAATGAATCCTCTTCGGGCGACCCCTCATGTTCGCGCCCGGGGCTAATTGCCCTTCCTGTCCCTCTCTCGCCGCTACGCATATGCAACACTGTCTTACAATGTCAGTTACCATTAACGGCTTAAATTTATACAACAACAGCTGTTATTGGAACAGTGTATGGGTATGCTATTTTAGATAACGGCCGTTAACAATTAACCGATGATTGACGAATTTCTTCGTTTCTATTGAGAGTGCAGTATAATTTTAACAAAAGAAAATTCGCCATGATAACTCTACGGATGCCATAAATGCTGAAGTTTGGATGCGATTTAATTATCATGACGCCTCTAGCATTATCGTGGTAACGACGTTTGAAAACGCAGCGATTACGTATTAACATCGCGAAAAAGTATAGGAAATATGGCCCGATTGTAGCAGTATATTGTTGCCGATAACAATCCTACTAAAACAGTAACCAAATCGTAGGGTAAAGCCGCCAAGGATGGTTCTGAGGGTGGCTGAAAAAGAAGAGGTTCAGCTAGTACTAACTACAAAAGCCAGTGGAAACCCTGCTAGCTACTGAAACGCCAAACAGCATACAGGCTTACTTCGTGGACCTTGGGGAGGAAGGATCTCTTACTAGACCTCCAGCTGAAAAGTATATGACGTCGGACGGTGACAACTGTTTGCCGTCTTACCGAAGACCGTTGTCTCCACCAAGAAAACCACCACAATCGGGAAACCAGGTAGACAGCACAAGTAGCCACATAGATGAAGAAGTTCAACCTGACCTTTATATGAATCAGCGAATCAAGATTGACTGGTTCTAGACAGAAACGAATGACCTTCGTCGAGTTACTGTGGTTCTTAGGGCATGAGCAGGAGGATGCAGCATAAAAGGGATTAGTCATGATGCTTTAAAAGCCAACAGAGTGAGCGCTAATCGGTTGAGAGATTCATGGACCACGAAAGATGACATCCAATCTCTTTCCACACATAGAAGAACATGATCAACAAGGACAAAGTAACGCACTGAAGAACAAGGAAGAGGGGGCAAAGATCAATGCTTACAACCGAATGACAACAATTATTCAAGACATGCCGAGGAGAACCAAAACACATGTAATGTGATTATTTATTGCCAACATGGGAATCCACAAGCGAGGATTCTAGGAGATCATGTAGCAGCAATGACGTTGCGAGATGAACGACAACGGTTAGGGATTCGCCGACCTGTGTACTGCAGTATACCTGGTTAACGAAAGGAAATGCTTTCACCACATAAGGAAACACATGGCAGACAATAAAAGAACGGGTGACCTCAATATGCCAAGAGGGACTGGGTTCTCAATCGCACACTCATACGCAACGAACATCATCAGATATTCTACGGAAAGTGAAGAAAAGAAGGTAAAAAATAAAGAAGTGCCAAAACCAGCAGAACAAGAGCAGTAAAAGCAAAAGCACAAAATAAGTCAACATACACAAATAGGAACATCAATCTGAACGCTGGATACAAGCCTTTGATTACACGTGTCGCTGAAGATTGCTCCGCATCTCATACAAATATCACATTACCAACGATTACGTCCGGAACATTACAGCAGGACTTGCTGGCCTACAAGAACACCTCCTGTTGCCCGTCAAACGATGAAAGCTTGCTTGGTTTTGAAACGTCGCCAGGCAGGGCTCACTGTGCACGACTGTGCTACATGGCACCTTATTTGCTTAATAGCAATACCAATTGCTTAATGTAATGTTTGCTTTTTTTCTCTATAAATTTGTTATTTTGGACAATTCATGGTAAAAGCGAAAAATTTAGTAAAAAGAAAATGTGTCATGTTTTGTTTTGTTGAGTGGAACCATGGCTTATTAGAGTCCGCTGTACAGCCTGGTATTCAGGACTCATTTTTCTGTCAAGGTAAGTAGTTGTATACATGTATTCTATTCAAGTGAAGCATACTTCATAGACAATCATTTGTCTTTACAGACATAATATGATCAATAAATATATAAATATATATTTACAAAAGATTGTAATACCAAGCCATATACAATGCTTTCGAGTCACTAAGTTGATATGTTAGGTAGTAGTCATACAATTAAATCAATAAAATGCTGGAAAGTGTAAGGATCACGATAATAAAAAGAGTGACATTGTTAAAAGTATTAACATGGATAGTTTTGATGAATTACTAGCATTTCTGTGCATTACTAACAAGTGAACTTACAACCATAGTATTGTAAGTTTATGTAAAAATGAGTAAAACTAATTTCATAGGTAGTATTATGTACATATATTGATGTGTTTTTAATGTTTGTTGGATACATATAAATCTTCCGAGCGTTTTATAAAGCAATCTTGAATCAACAATGCAGATTTATAAATAAGTCTCTTATCGGTCAGCATACAGGTTATCTCACCCTTAGTTCACGGAACAATCATAATTTTATTATTTTATCGGTGATTAAGGTACAGTGAAAACTTGCTATTAAGACCATCTATGGGATTTTTGAAAAGTGGTCCTCATAGCGAGGTGCGTATGGTCTTATTGAATTTTGCTGGAGAGTTTCTCATAACGAGCAATGCTTATAGTTAGTGCTTTTTTTCAAAGGCACATGCTAATAGAAAAATTCACTGATCCAGCTGATCGCAACTTCAAATGAACACAAGGTCCACAATAAGACTAAACGCCATTATAAAACACAATTTTATAGAAGACACACTCACATCAAATGCGTATAACAATACAATTACAACGTTATGCACTTCCATTTTCTCTTCTTCTTTCCATTAATTCAAAGTCTTTGGGTAATTTTTAAGATATCGTGATGTCAATTAAGTTTTCGGACGGACGGAAGGACGGACATATTGAAGGACAAAAGGATGAAATTTGGTCAGAATGTTTATCTTGATGAAATCAAGGTTGGGATTGTATTTGGGTCATCTGGGGTCAAAAACTAGGTCACTAGGTCAAAAACTAGGTCACTAGGTGAAATTATAGAAAAACCTTGTATAGACAACAGAGGTCGCAGTTTTCATCCAAGCTTTATGAAATTTGGTCAGAATGTTTATCTTGATGAAATCTGGGTTGGGATTGTATTTGGGTCATCTTGGGTCAAAAACTAGGCCACTAGGTCAAATAATAGAAAAACCTTGTGTAGACAATAGAGGTCACAGTTTTCATCCAATCTTCATGAAATTAGGTCAGAATGTTTGTCTTGATGAAATCTGGGTTGGGATTGTATTTGGGTCACCTGGGGTCAAAAACTAGGTCAAAAGGTCAAATATTTGAAAAACCTTGTGTTGTAACCGTTTTCTCCCCACGGTCAGAAATATCGCATGGCCCAAAACAACATGGATTAGTTTGGGCAAACAGCGGTAAATTTGCTGCCACCAGTCCACGTTGAATTTGTGAACAATTATTAAATCCAAACTCAAATGTCTTCTACTAATTTTATTTCACAATCACACATTATTCAAGAAAGCAAACTAGAAATACACTATAATGATTAGTAACAAAAAGTATATTTAAAACATTTAAGTATTGATTTCAAGACACAAGTTTTCAACAATATATATTTAAAGCATCCATCCGTTTCCCTCCTGAACTCCCTTTTAATCTCCAAAACCCTCTTTATATACTATTCAAATAAGGCTGTATGCAAATTTTCGCTAATATGCAAATTTTCGCCAATATGCAAATTTTCGCCAATATGCAAATTTTCGCCAATATGCAAATTTCTAGAAATTGCAGAAATCGAGAGATTTATGGCAATTAGCAGAAATGCAGAGGTACTCGTGGGAGAGATGGCCTGCACCTGGTATTAAACAGAGGTCACTGTGTGACCAGCAATAACATTATAGAAGTATCCATTACTCCCAACTTGAACATAATTAAATGGACAAAATGAGCTTATAAAAAAATGCAACACTGCCCTCCTCTCGGATTGGAGCCTCCTGGCGACAGGATAATAAGCAGTTACTAGACACTCACACATTCAAACAGTAAATGTACAAACTACCTTTTTTTGTTGCTACTCTAAAAAAGATAAATATATATATATATATGGATAAATTTAAAAACAAAATATTTTTGACCAGTACTATGCCACTCAAAAATTTCATCCACACAAGGTCATAACATATATTTGAAATTTATCCTTAAACTGTCCCTAAAAAACTGTTAAGAATTATTTCAAAACAATTTTCATCAACATTAAGAAAAAGAAAAAAACAACAACACCCAACAACAACAAAACAATTCAACACAATATCTCTGGCAGATAAAAAGGAAACAGCATCTTAATATATATACCTCACCTAATGCAAAGCAATTTTAAAGAAATAATGAGACAAACATATTATAATGCTAAACAGTTTAAGAAAACAGTTCACAATTATAATTTTATCATTACGTTGACAATTTCTTAAAAAGTTATTAATTGCATAAACTATGATACAATGTCGCACACAGTTATAATGCATAGAGATAAACCATGTAAAAACTACAACATTTAAATATCAGTTTATTTAAAATATTAAATTGAAATTTCAAAAATGTTAGCGTCACTCAATATTACAGTTCATTTCTGTCTGTAATTATTGTCTTTTTTTGCTGGTCACTCATTTTAAAATCCAACACATACAACACACAGTGTCAATAAAGTTCTTCCAGCACAAAACAGTTTTCCTATCAGGACAGTCTTTTGCCTCAGTATACAGCAGTCCATCCCGAACGCACGACCAAGGACCCAGCTGTACCTCGCATTGGCCACGCACGACCCAGCCATAATGTCGTCCTTCGCAATACCCACGCACGATGCAGCCATAAAGTCGTCTTTCGCATTACCCACGCACGATCCAGCCATAAAGTCGTCCTTCGCATTACCCACGCACGATCCAGGGTTTCGAAGAACATAGTAATCCACAATGAAGTACATAAATGCAGAAACATGAAATCGAACATAAATCCATATGGCAGAAACAGGTCAATCCATAGATGGTATAATGACACATTAATCCAGGACTTTGAAGTAATCTACAAGAAAATACACAAATGCAGACGCCTGAAGACACGCGTAAATCCAGGATTGGTATACCGGGCACGCAAAACCAGGAACCTGATTGATAGTGCAACTGAAATTCATTCAATATAAAGAAGTGAAACTCCAGCTGCTGGAGCAGTATTGAATTTTCATTAAAAACAATTAGTTGGTCCTTTATTTAAGGCAAGTGACCGATTGCCCAAACAGTACAAAACAGCAGAATACAGCACAATACAAACCAACATAAACACAAAATATGAATAAAGCTGGGGTCACCGCCTTGGAACGGTCAATGCAAAGCATTGGGGGTTTAAACCTGGTTATAGAGCGCTCAACCTCACACTTGGCCCAGCAATATTCATAATACATTTAAGTGTAAATAAAATTTAACGTCATAGCATTGTAACTCAAATTAAACAATAATACAATGGAATTAAAACGCATTCAATTTAATTACTATTTAATTACTCAATTGCATTGAAGATACAAGAGTAACAGAATTACAACTTTTTGACGAACGATCAAATAAAACTATTAACAATTGTCAACTACATTCCTTCTTTATAGAAAAGATTTGAGAATGTAGAATCATAGAGTTAATATCTCAGATAATCATCGCGCAAATACAGGAAGAAGCAGCAATAATGGGTGTAAAAATTCCATATTACATAGCTTGGTTGTTTATGTGACTGCTAAACAAATTAAAAATAATCAAATCAAACAAGAAACGCCTATCAGAGAGAAAATATAAATAAAATGGAACATTATAAACCCAATGACCTATGGATGTAGATTACAACTGGGAAAGTCGGTCGTATGACGTCACAAAAATCCATAATGACATAATGACGTGAACAAATTCCAAGGGCAGTACTAAATAAAAATATTAATGGGGCTGTGCTACTAATAAAACAAGTTTACGTGATTAAATATTAAGAAGCAAATGAATACAAATGGTAATACCATTAAAGCGACATTATTGGAATCAAACAGTATATAGGTGTTTTGACAACTGAAGACAGAAATGATTTGATGTACGATTTGAGTCCCAATGTAGTTTACATGCAGATTTGTTCATACGACACAATGACACAATTTTATTCAACAGTGAAAAATGCCTATAATGTAGTATTAATGCAGATTTGTTCATACGACACAATGACAAAATTTTATTCAACAGTGAAAAATGCCTATAATATCACTAATGATTTCAAATTTTAAGGGAAGAAAGATATAGTGAATCGAAAACCATCAAACACGTGTTTTTAAGTACATAAGCATCGTATCCTTTTGATAAAAACAAGTTAATTAAATTGAAAAGTTTAATATGAACATTTGGTTTAACATATTTTAATTTGCGGACACGCTTCAAAACATCTCCATAAAATGATGGATGGGAGATTCCATTATTTAAATGCCATTTTAAAGAAACAATATATTTTGAAATTAAATCACCATACTTAGAGTAAAATCTAGCAAATTTATTTCTTAGGTTATGATACAAAAAGCCTTTTTTTAGCAATTTTTTAGTTAATATTAGATTACGATCATTAAAATCTTTAATACACGAACATGCTCTAGCATAACGTACCAACTGCGAAATGTAAATACCATAGGAAGGTCCTTTAGGGATGTTGCCATCTAGAAACGGAAAATTCACAATTTCAAAGTTAAAATCGTCCCGTTTGTCGTATAAACTAGTTTTGATCAAATTATTATTAATAGTTAAATGTAAGTCTAAATACGCAGCGTCTGTATTGGATATACACGATCTATTTAAGACTAGGTCTTTTGGGTAGATTTTGTGAATATATTGTTCAAATAATGGATTATCTAAATTAAGTATGTCATCAATGTACCTACTAGTAAGGTTAAAACAATTAATCAAATCTACTTGCTTAGTTTTAGATAATTCTAACATAAATTCGCTTTCATAACAATATAAAAAAAGGTCAGCTATAAGTGGCGCACAATTAGTACCCATAGGAACGCCAATAATTTGTTTAAATATTTTACCATTAAATTCAACAAACAAGTTATCCAAAAGAAAAGTAAGTGCTGCACAAAAGTCAAGACCAGTCCAAATGATGTAATTATCTAATATCTGATTAGTAAAAAAAGCTGTTTTAGTGTTTAAAGCTAGATACAAACATTTCTCTCTAGCAAAAGTTTTTTCAATCAAAGAAACAAGTTTGGATTTTATTAAAGCGTGAGGAAGCGTTGTATATAGTGTCGAAAAATCATAAGTACTTACCTGTGACACCTTATATTTTTTATTTTCAATTTTATCAATAACTTCTAAGGTGTTTTTTATTGACCAAATAGGTTAATATTACTATTTTCATAAACTTTATTACAAAATTTAGCTATATGATATCTAATAGCACTCAATGCAGATGTAAGATACACTGATAATTGTTTGGTGGTACAAGACACTGAATTAGCGATAAAACGACTTTTATATGGCGTCTTATGTAATTTAGGTATCCAGTAAAGTGATGGCAATTTCTTGTCAGTAATATTGACTATTACATTTAACTTTATGCATTGCGCAATATGGTCGGTAATAATTTCATTAGGTTGCTTATTGTACTCACAATATGTTGTAGTTTGTGAAAGTTCTTGTGAAATAGTTTGAACATAAAACACTCGTCATATTATGATAACATTATTAGCAGCCTTATCAGCAGGAACTAAGACGAATTTAGATTTTAAGTCTTCAAGCAATTTACAGAGATTTTGTTTATTAAATTTAGGTGAATGTGGTAGGGCCAAAGGATGTGTATCATAAAAAAATATTTTATTCATGGCCATACTAAATATTTTTGTTTTCCAATCATTGAGTGCAGTAATTTCAGCATTTTCCTTCCTGCACCATTTAGTGCAATAATCATGTAAGGATGTTACGATATTCTTAATGCAGTCATCAAAATCAACAGGAATAGGCAGTCTGTACTTAGGGCCTCTGCGTAGCAAATTTCTAAGGTTTTTATTTTGAATGAAATTAAGGTCCCCAGTAATAATATGTCAAACTGGACCATATATATATTTAGAACTAGTACAGTCACATAATGTAGGACAATTTCTAATTACATTTATATCTGTGGAAATAGAATTATAATTAAAAACGATACTTCTTACAGGTCTACTATATTTGTAGCAAATAAGTGGTGATTCAGTATTGCGGAAATAAGGGGGAATCAACCGACGTACATTTTTATCATTGAATATTTAAGGAAGGTCAATTAAATCAAGACCTTTGTTACAAAACTCAATTTTGATACGATTTCTAGTTTTGCTAAGTACATTTTCAATAAAAGGTTTAAGATAGTAGTCAGTGAAAGATTCAATAATATAAGCACATTCATATAGAGGGTCAGATAGAAGTAAAATAAGTTTACATTCCTTATCAATATGCGCCAACGAAGAAACAGAAAGAGAGCAAAGTGCACTTAGTAATTTATGTTTACCCCCATTTTGTAATACTGTGTAGCAATCATTTAAAGAAAGCAGACGTTTAAATTTACGCCTTAAGTTACCATTTTTCCTTATGCCATGTGAACGTTTATTTCTTAGACGTTTACTAAACCGAGAAAATGAATTAATCGATTTATTTTTAGAAATTGTTCCAACATTTAGAATATTATCATTTAATCCAAGTGGGTAAGCTGATTGCAAACGTTTAATCCATTCAAATTCTGACATGCACCTTGCTTTTAATTGGCACTGACTTGAAGTACTATTATTAAAAATAAGTTGCTCCACAGGTTGAATTGAAATATTTGTTACGCTATGACCTGTTTTATTAAAGTGCTGGTAAATGAAGTTATAAAATTTATTGTTATTTTTAATTTTAAAAAAATGTTCCCTTAAACGTGTTTTAAGTGATCTACCCGTCTGCCCAACGTATTGCGCACCACAACAGGGTACATTTCAAGTAATAACATAAACCACATGCATAGAATTTCATGAGACATCGGATTTAATATTAACTGAAAATTTGGGGTTATTTACCGATGAAAGAATAAAAGAGGACATATTTAAAAACTTGCAACATAAACACTTCCTGGAGTTGCACTTATTTATTGTAGGATACCGATTACACGGAGCTAAATTACGCTGCGAACTAGAACCCAGCCGCATTGTACCTCCAATGAAAGATGTTCGAAGTAAACTTAATTTGACTGTAGGTTTAGAAAAAAGTAATTGTCTATAATTTAACGGCACATGAATACTACGTGTAATCGGAATTCTCAATGGTGAGAGAACAACTTTCGGGTTTTTTGTAATCAATCTGTCCATAGGTTATTTATTTGGCGAAACCACCAATCTTATAATCACATTAATACACATTGCCAAGTCAACATACATAAAAGAGTAAGAGGCAGCTTGTCAGATAATGGTCTGTAAAAATTCAGTATAACCTGCAGAACTCTCAATTGATGAACATACACGTTTACTTTATAAGTACAGAGAATGTATAAGAATCTAAGTATAAGAAAGGTCTTAAACAAGGTTTCTTAAAAAATAATAAAAACACAATACCGCTACCAGCCTCTGAAGGCTGAAAATATAACAACATCGAAGATATGTACGGGGATACACGCTACTGCATCCACGCAGCACACATCAAACTGTTGTGCAATGCAATATAAAGAAGTGAAACTCCAGCTGCTGGAGCAGTATTGAATTTTCATTAAAAACAATTAGTTGGTCCTTTATTTAAGGCAAGTGACCGATTGCCCAAACAGTACAAAACAGCACAATACAGCACAATACAAACCAACATAAACACAAAATATGAATAAAGCTGGGGTCACCGCCTTGGAACGGTCAATGCAAAGCATTGGGGGTTTAAACCTGGTTATAGAGCGCTCAACCTCACACTTGGCCCAGCAATATTCATAATACATTTAAGTGTAAATAAAATTTAACGTCATAGCATTGTAACTCAAATTAAACAATAATACAATGGAATTAAAACGCATTCAATTTAATTACTATTTAATTACTCAATTGCATTGAAGATACAAGAGTAACAGAATTACAACTTTTTGACGAACGATCAAATAAAACTATTAACAATTGTCAACTACATTCCTTCTTTATAGAAAAGATTTGAGAATGTAGAATCATAGAGTTAATATCTCAGATAATCATCGCGCAAATACAGGAAGAAGCAGCAATAATGGGTGTAAAAATTCCATATTACATAGCTTGGTTGTTTATGTGACTGCTAAACAAATTAAAAATAATCAAATCAAACAAGAAACGCCTATCAGAGAGAAAATATAAATAAAATGGAACATTATAAACCCAATGACCTATGCATGTAGATTACAACTGGGAAAGTCGGTCGTATGACGTCACAAAAATCCATAATGACATAATGACGTGAACAAATTCCAAGGGCAGTACTAAATAAAAATATTAATGGGGCTGTGCTACTAATAAAACAAGTTTACGTGATTTAATATTAAGAAGCAAATGAATACAAATGGTAATACCATTAAAGCGACATTATTGGAATCAAACAGTATATAGGTGTTTTGACAACTGAAGACAGAAATGATTTGATGTACGATTTGAGTCCCAATGTAGTTTACATGCAGATTTGTTCATACGACACAATTACACAATTTTATTCGACAGTGAAAAATGCCTATAATGTAGTATGCATGCAGATTTTTTCATACGACACAATGACAAAATTTTATTCAACAGTGAAAAATGCCTATAATATCACTAATGATTCCAAATTTTAAGGGAAGAAAGATATAGTGAATCGAAAACCATCAAACACGTGTTTTTAAGTACATAAGCATCGTATCCTTTTGATAAAAACAAGTTAATTAAATTGAAAAGTTTAATATGAACATTTGGTTTAACATATTTTAATTTGCGGACACGCTTCAAAACATCTCCATAAAATGATGGATGGGAGATTCCATTATTTAAATGCCATTTTAAAGAAACATTATATTTTGAAATTAAATCACCATACTTAGAGTAAAATCTAGCAAATTTATTTCTTAGGTAATGATACAAAAAGCCTTGTTTTAGCAATTTTTTAGTTAATATTAGATTACGATCATTAAAATCTTTAATACACGAACATGCTCTAGCATAACGTACCAACTGCGAAATGTAAATACCATAGGAAGGTCCTTTAGGGATGTTGCCATCTAGAAACGGAAAATTCACAATTTCAAAGTTAAAATCGTCCCGTTTGTCGTATAAACTAGTTTTGATCAAATTATTATTAATAGTTAAATGTAAGTCTAAATACGCAGCGTCTGTATTGGATATACACGATCTATTTAAGACTAGTTCTTTTGGCTAGATGGATGGGAGATTCCATTATTTAAATACTATTTTAAAGAAACAAAGCAAATTATATCGTCAAAATATATGAGAATCGTTTTCCACTGAAGTCCACTAAAAATTAGTTCCATACAACGTTGAAAAGTCGCTGGCGAATTTGATAATGCCATTGGTAACGTCACATATTCATAAAGTCCATTTCTGCTTGTACAAAATGCAGTCTTTGACCTATCTTTTTCTTCAACTTCTATCTGCCAAAAGCCTGAAGCTAAATCACATGTGCTAAAGTAGACAGCCCCATCCAAGCTATCCAGACAGTGATCCATGTTGGGTAACGGGTAGGAATCCTTTACCGTGCACTCATTTAAGAGACGGTAATCGATGCAAGCCCTGGTTGTACCATCCCTTTTTTTGACGAAACACAGAGGGAAGGACCAAGGGCTGTTACTCTCCCTTATCACTCCAGCTTCCAACTGTTGCTGAATTATCTTTTTCTCCTCCCCTTTAAAAGCTTTAGGTACCCTCCTTGGTGGTACTGTAACGTGTCTACCGTTCCTTCGGGATATATATATAATGGCTTTTCCTCGGGCTTTCCTTAGCCGTGTGATTTGATAAACAAATAATATAATTTGCCTCTATACAAGCCGGTTCCGTATGCCCTGTGCGACTTGGATTGCTTTGATCACTAAGGTTGACTTGGGTCGATTTGGGTCGACTCGGGTTGACTTGGGTCGACTTGGGTTGACTTGGGTCGACTTGGGTTGACTTGGGTCGACTTGGGTTGACTTGGGTCGACTTGGGTTGACTTGGGTCGACTCGGGTTGACTTGGGTCGACTTGGGTTGACTTGGGTCGACTTGGGTTGACTTGGGTCGACTTGGAATGACTTGGGTCGACTTGGGTGACTTGGGTCACCTCGGGTGTCTTACACCTATAGCAACGAGTCTGCAGTGTCTCCCCTCTGCGTTACGCAAGGAAGACAATCAATGTCCTCCTCTGCGTTATGCAAGGAAGACAAGCGGTCAGTGTTGTACAAGCGACAATCAGTAGCTTGACAGACTCAGGCTGACCTACGAGACCAGACACGTGCACTAACTGGAATGGAAACCTTTGACCCGGACATATATACGAGTCTCTAGGCTACCCAGCAAGCTATGGTATGTTGTGCGCAAAGTTGCCAGGGTCACCTCCACTCGAAAGTATCCAAAGTCACAGAGATGTCCCTTACTCAGGCTGACCTAAGAGACCAGAAACGTGCACTGTCTTATATTACCAATGAAAACCTGTGACCCGGACAAAGGTATGAGTCTCTATTGAAGCTACCCAGCAAGCTATGGTGTAGTGCGCAAAGTTGCTTGGGTCACTTCTATTCAAAAGGCATCCAAAGTCCCAGATAATTTCAATGGTACAAGGTCTCTAATTAATGCAACGTATTTAACGTTTTGAACTGTTCGACGATCGAACGCAGACTGCCCGCTCCCCATAAGAGCAGCGCTTTATATACTGATATATATACCACGTGACCCGCTTGCTAAAGACATCACCCTACTATTTCATGTAAACACAACCCTACCGTTTCAAACAGTAATTGTATTATACTACTACTATATCCTGCAAAAACATATTGTGCATGTTTGTAACCGACTTGTATTATTTAATAATTAAATTATGTACATGAAAATACAATGATCAATCTTAAATGCACATACTATGTGCGTGGAACTTACCGAAAAGTTAACGATTTGCCAACGGGAAACGTACTTTCGTTTTGATGTAAACAATATGAATGTACTCAAAGAATAATGAACCTAAAGGATAAAATACCGGCCAAAATCGTCACAGTACCTTTATTGGACGATGGTTTCCCACGTTGATGGTATGTTTCACCACATTTGTGCGACCTGTAATGTATATTTCATGTATAACATGTAAATATCATCCGAATTCATTCCTCATCCGAATATCGGTGCACATTATTTTTGTTGTTCACATTTAGTCTATACAGCGCACTGCATTTAGCAAGATAATGTTCTCCAAGATCTAATATATTTATATATTTGTATTTACCTTGTGTTTAGTCCATTATATGTTGTTTGTTGTGAGAATAATTCAACATATTCGAAATTCCTGCACTGTCAAAATCATTGCAGCAATGTATATTGATGACGTCATACGTAGGAATATGGTGGAGTGTTATTGCATGCATTTGACTTTAAAATAGGCTGTAAAATTATAATATTCACTCCTCTATTTGTATAAAAAGATGATATTTATTATAACTTGCAAACTCTTCATTTATATACACTGTTAAAACATAATAGTTTGCAGGGAACTATTTGAGTCGCTGAATGCGTAACATTTTCTTAAGTTTTCATGCTGCAGCATTTAATATTGTATTGGTATACATGCATATTTAAAGGTGTCTATTGTTTCAAGTCATCAAACTTATTGCCTTCTTTGATTAAGATGCGATATTTATGATGATTGTCGATTTATTATAATTAGAAGTATATTCTTGTTTACATGTAACCGCATTACTTCCATACATGGTGCAGGATGCTGCAGGATTGTGATTGGCTGCAGCTGAATATTTGGCTGCAGCCAAATCTGCAGCATCCGAAGGGTATATAAGGAGGTTCTCCGCACAGTTTTGGCAACAGTTGCTAACAACAAACATCACTGTTCGATCGATTGAAAACCCTTCCAAAAAGTAAGAAACAAACAGTAATACTTCATAAAACATTTTCATTTCACGAATTAGAAGTAATAATTAGAATTTGTTTGTTACATTAACTACTAACTACTGGTATTTAGGTAAAACGAACGTTTTTAGTATTTCATAAAATATCAGTACTATTTATGATATTGACAACCTTAAAGCAGAGCAACTGTTCACCAAACGTCCATCCTTTTTAAGTCAACTCTAACAGTCTAGAGATATTATTGTATTATATAATGTTTAATGCATGAATACTACATTATAGGCATTTTTCACTGTTGAATAAAATTGTGTCATTGTGTCGTATGAACAAATCTGCATGTAAACTACATTTGGACTCAAATCGTACATCAAATCATTTCTGTCCTCAGTTGTCAAAACACCTATATACTGTTTGATTCCAATAATGTCGCTTTAATGGAATTACCATTTTTATTCATTTGCTTCTTAATATTAAATCACCTAAACTTGTTTTATTAGTAGCACAGCCCCATTAATATTTTTATTTAGTACTGCCCTTGGATTATGTCATTATGGATTTGTGTGACGTCATACGACCGACTTTCCCAGTTGTAATCTACATGCATAGGTCATTGGGTTTATAACGTTCCATTTTATTTATATTTTCTCTCTGATAAGCGTTTCTTGTTTGATTTAATTTTTTTCATTTTTTTTAGCAGTCACATAAACAACCAAGCTATGTAATATGGAATTTTTACACCCATTATTGCTGCTTCTTCCTGTATTGGGCGATGATTATCTGAGATATTAACTCTATGATTCCATATTCTCAAATCTTTTCTATAAAGAAGGAATGTAGTTGACAATTGTTAATAGTTTTATTTGATCGTTCGTCAAAAAGTTGTAATTCTGTTACTCTTGTATCTTCAATGCAATTGAGTAATTAAATAGTAATTAAATTGAATGCGTTTTAATTCCATTTTATTATTGTTTAGTTTGAGTTACAATGCTATGACGTTAAATTTTGTTTACACTTAAATGTATTATGAATATTGCTGGGCCAAGTGTGAGGTTGAGCGCTCTATAACCAGGTTTAAACCCCCAATGCTTTGCATTGACCGTTCCAAGGCGGTGACCCCAGCTTTATTCATATTTTGTGTTTATGTTGGTTTGTATTGTGCTGTATTGTGCTGTTTTGTACTGTTTGGGCAATCGGTCACTTGCCTTAAATAAAAGACCAACTAATTGTTTTTAATGAAAATTCAATACTGCTCCAGCAGCTGGAGTTTCACTTCTTTATATTGTCTGAATAAAGATGCATTGTGTAAAACGTTAAACGGTCTCCGTCTTCCTTCTAAGAGTTTGTTGCTGGACTCAAACTCAAACTACAATTGAGCGCATAGAGATGAGCAATTGTATCTTACATGTAAGGTAGCTTACAAATTGGTGTCAGAAGTGGGATCATTTTCTAAAGTGTTCCTCTTGAACAACACGCCTGGAAATAAAGAAACACTTTAACACAATAATAGTCTTTGTTATTTTTATTTACGCTGTTTAGACAAAGTAATCTTCATAATGGCTTCTCCTGATCCCGACGTTTCCTTCGATGTCCCGTCGGAGAAAAAAAACGTTGATGAATTACGTAACGATGAATCGAACAATAGTGCGCATGTGCATGGCGCACAGTCTAGACGACGACGCGACGATGCACCTCATGTTTCTTTGATGAATGCACTCAGTCCTGCGATGAGACGCTCGAGCTTTGATCGAACAAACAACAATCCACACGACTCACGCAGCACGTCATTTAACTATGGTGATATTAGTTTCAATCATTACATTCCACCACCACCACCAATGCACCACACACTTATGAAACCGGACATGTATGACGGTTACAGTTCGTACGAACAATACGCCTCGCATTTCGAGGACTGTTCGGAATTATCAGGGTGGGACAATCGCACAAAAGTCTTGATGTTGGCCGCCAGTTTGAGACGCGCAGCCAGAAACTTCTACATGAGCCTCACAGACGACCAGCGCCGTAATTATTGAACGTTGACAACGCGTCTTTACTAACGTTTCGGTAACGACAGCAAACATCAATGTCTGTGGCTGAATAAATTAGAAAACAGACGACGCTCGAAGGGCGAAAGCATAGCGTCACTTGCATACGATTTGCGTCAGCTTTGTCAAAAAGCTTACTCCGATCTGGATCATCGCTCGCAAGAAAAACTAGCTCTGAATCAGCTTTACAAACTCGTTTCCACCGAAATGAAATGTTGTTGTATGGATCACAATTGTTTAACCGTTAACGAGGCCGTCTCCATAATTGAAAGGTACGAATCCATATTGGGAACGCCTTTACATTCAAACATAAGGGCAGTTGATTCAGATAAATGTTCTGACATTGAATCCGTTATTAAGCGAATTGAAGCGCGCCTTGACAAAATTGAAACGTCCGTTGTGCGTAAACCACATGTAAACAGCAAGAGTGAGAAATCTTGCTTCGGGTGCGGCTCTCACGTTCACTTCTGGGTATCGTGTCCACAAAACGCAAATCGCGGACCGCGGCGTTATAGGGCGAATAGTACCCAAAGTGCAACCAATGACAGGTCCGCTAAACTACAGCATCCAGTTAAGGGCAACCCATCTGGGGCCCTCGTTCAGGGAAACGTTTAAATGCTGATCCTGAAGGCCGACTGTTAGCATTAGTACAAAATAGGCCTACATTGTCAAGTAAAGCTAGCGAAATTCACACGGCGCAAACAGGTTCACAATTTAATAGGTTTGATAATGGTGTTTATGTTACATGTAACGTAGGTTCAAAACCCGTGAATTTCTTAATTGATTGTGGAGCAACAACATCTCTTCTTTCTGATAAAATGTTTTCATCAATTGGCTCTGAACGTTCTTTTCTATTCAGATCGGCGCCAAATGTACTAAAACAGTAAACGGGGAACCAATGACAGTGACCGGAAGTGTTGATTTGATCGTTGAAATGTGCGGCGAGCGCTTTGATATTTCATTCGTTGTATGTGCAATCGAGTCCGATGGTATCTTAGGCCAAGACTTCTTGAAACAGCATGTTGATTGTATCAATTATAAGAGGTCGTGTTTGGTGATCGGTAATAATGCGGTTCCACTGTGGACTGGCGGTGCAGCCAATTAAGTGTGTAGAGTGGAAAGCATGCAAACCATATCTGTGCCAGCTCATACAAGAATGTCTATCCACGTCAAAATCCCCATGAAAGAACATCTAGCTGAACTTGAATATGTAGAGCCTTCATTTGATTTTATGGCAAAGTCTGAAGTCGCTGTTATCGGTGGTATTGTTGAAACATCTTCTAACGCTCTGAATATGCATTTACTTAACTATGGGAATTCTGATGTTAAAATCCACAAGCATACAACTTTGGGTTTTTGTGAATCTTACTTTGAGCATGATTGTCTGTTTGAGCGTCTGTACAGAAACTCAGTGATATTGTTTCTCTCCCTGACTATCTTACTGACTTGTATGAACGGAGTTCCACACACCTGTCTGATTCTGAGAAACAAGGTCTTTATAAACTTCTTTGTAAATATCACACTACATTTTCAAAAGACTCTGGCGACATTGGGCATACAAATCTTGTCCAGCACAGCATTAACACACAAGATGCTGCACCCATTCGTCAGCCACCAAGACGTCTGCCACTGGGCAAACGTGAAGTCGAAAGAGAAGAGATAAGTAAAATGTTGGAACGTGGCATTATTGAGCCATCAAGTAGTGCATGGGCGAGCCCAGTTGTGTTGATTACCAAGAAAGACGGCACCCCAAGGTTTTGTATTGATTATCGTAGGCTAAATGACGTCACTGTTAAAGATGCTTATCCACTCCCCAGAGTTGATGATTGTATAGATGCATTGTCTGGTTCAAAATATTTCAGTTCTCTCGACTTGAATAGTGGATACTGGCAGGTTGCCATGAAGTCTGAAGACAAAGACAAGACAGCCTTTGCTACAACAATGGGTCTTTATCAGTTCACAGTCCTCAGTTTTGGTTTAGCAAACGCTCCGAGTACTTTCGAGCGGCTTATGGAGAACGTATTAAGAGGTTTGCAATGGGTTGAATGCCTTTTGTACATGGATGACATAATTATTCCAAGTAAGACTGTCAGTGAAGGTTTATCCAGGCTTGAGCATATTCTGCAGCGACTTCAACAAGCAAATCTTAAGTTAAAACCTTCCAAATGTGTTTTGTTTCAAAAACGGGTGAAGTTCCTTGGTCATCTTGTTTCTGAGGATGGTGTAGCAACTGATCCCTACAAAATTATTGCTGTCCAAAACTGACCTTCTCCTCGCAGCGCAAAAGATGTCCGATCTTTTCTTGGACTGTGTTCGTATTACAGACGGTTTGTCGAGAACTTTGCCAAAATTGCACGTCCATTGCATAAAGTTACAGAGAAAAACTGTAAATTTGAATGGTCTGATGAATGTTCGAAAGCTTTTGACACTCTGAAAACTGCTTTGACTTCAGCTCCTATCCTTGCTTATCCTACCCCCGATTCAAAATTTGTTTTGGATACTGATGCATCAGATAAGGCTACAGGAACAGTGTTGTCACAAATACAGAATGGTCAAGAAATCTTTATTGCATATCACAGCAAAGGTTTAAATAAACACGAGCAAAATACTGTGTAACTCGTAAAGAGCTTCTTGCAGTAATTTATGCCTTAAACGCTTTCCATCACTATTTGTATGGTAAGCCAGTGTTACTTCGTACAGATAATGCAGCTGTATCATGGATGCGAAATCTGAAGCGTCCTACAGGCCAAGTTGCAAGATGGCTCGAGACTTTAGGAACTTACAACTTAATAGTTACCCATCGTGCGGGTTCGAGTCATGGCAATGCAGATGCGTTATCACGGTCTCCTTGCTCAAAGTGTGCAACACAGGAGAGTAGAAACACCACTAGCGATGATGCTGACAAACACTGTGATTCTGAGGTATGCAGGGTTGTTTCTGTTGTTGCAGCAACAGTCATTGATCCATCAACAACGTTGCCCGATTCTTCAACTGCACGCAGTGTTACAAGGCCCATGTCCACGTCTGATTCCATTCCAAAACCCACTATGGCCACTGACTGGACTCCTTCTCGTATAGGTGCAGCTCAATTAGATGACCCATCCGTAAAAGTAATCATTCGGTCTTTGCAAGCATCCATTAGGCCAAGCTGGCAAGAAATCAGCGGCCACAATTCACAGATTTAAACGTTTTTGAGAATGTGGGACCGTCTTTTGCTTGATTCCAATGTTCTTTACCGCACCTGGTATGAAGGCGAAGAATGCCGAAGGCAAATAGTTGTACCAGATTCACAGCGGAGTGAAGTTTTGCGATATTTTCGTGATATCCCTAGTGCTGGTCACCTTGGTGCTGAAAAAATGCTGAACAAAGTACGACAAACATTTTACTGGCCTGGCATGAAAGCAGATGTTGAAAAGTATTGTACAACATGCGATGCTTGTGCTTCTCGAAAACCATCCAAGCCTCCAAAAGCACCTCTTGCTGAAGCTAAAGTGTATGGGCAAATGGAACGCATTGCTGTTGATATATATGGGCCACCCCCTAGAACAGATTCTAACAATGCTTTCATACTAGTTATATGTGACTGTTTTACTAAATGGACTGAAGCCATTGCACTACCCAATCAAGAGGCCATAACAGTGACTAAAGCATTTGTTGATCACTTTGTTTCACGATTTGGAGTTCCATTAACAATTCACTCTGATCTTGGAAGTAACTTCACATCAAAACTATTTTCTGACATGTGAGATCTGCTGCAAATTCACCCTACTAAATCCACTGCACAGCACCCTCAGGCAAATGGCGTAGTAGAACGCTTCAATCGTACACTTGGCAGCATGTTGTCCATGTACTGTAACAAGAATCAGCGAAATTGGGATGAATTCTTGCAGCAATATAAAGAAGTGAAATTCCAGCTGCTGGAGCAGTATTGAATTTTCATTAAAAACAATTAGTTGGTCCTTTATTTAAGGCAAGTGACCGATTGCCCAAACAGTACAAAACAGCACAATACAAACCAACATAAACACAAAATATGAATAAAGCTGGGGTCACCGCCTTGGAACGGTCAATGCAAAGCATTGGGGGTTTAAACCTGGTTATAGAGCGCTCAACCTCACACTTGGCCCAGCAATATTCATAATACATTTAAGTGTAAATAAAATTTAACGTCATAGCATTGTAACTCAAATTAAACAATAATAAAAGGGAATTAAAACGCATTCAATTTTATTACTATTTAATTACTCAATTGCATTGAAGATACAAGAATAACAGAATTACAACTTTTTGACGAACGATCAAAAAAAACTATTAACAATTGTCAACTACATTCCTTCTTTATAGAAAAGATTTGAGAATATAGAATCATAGAGTTAATATCTCAGATAATCATCGCGCAAATACAGGAAGAAGCAGCAATAATGGGTATAAAAATTCCATATTACATAGCTTGGTTGTTTATCTGACTGCTAAAAAAAAAAAAATTATTAAATCAAACAAGAAACGCTTATCAGAGAGAAAATATAAATAAAATGGAACGTTATAAACCCAATGACCTATGCATGTAGATTACAACTGGGAAAGTCGGTCGTATGACGTCACAAAAATCCATAATGACATAATGACGTGAACAAATTCCAAGGGCAGTACTTAATAAAAATATTAATGGGGCTGTGCTACTAATAAAACAAGTTTAGGTGATTTAATATTAAGAAGCAAATGAATAAAAATGGTAATTCCATTAAAGCGACATTATTGGAATCAAACAGTATATAGGTGTTTTGACAACTGAAGACAGAAATGATTTGATGTACGATTTGAGTCCAAATGTAGTTTACATGCAGATTTGTTCATACGACACAATGACACAATTTTATTCAACAGTGAAAAATGCCTATAGTGTAGTATTGATGCAGATTTGTTCATACGACACAATGACACAATTTTATTCAACCGTGAAAAATGCCTATAATATCACTAATGATTCCAAATTTTAAGGGAAGAAAGATATAGTGAATCGAAAACCATCAAACACGTGTTTTTAAGTACATAAGTATCGTATCCTTTTGATAAAAACAAGTTAATTAAATTGAAAAGTTTAATATGAACATTTGGTTTAACATATTTTAATTTGCGGACACGCTTCAAAACATCTCCGTAAAATGATGGATGGGAGATTCCATTATTTAAATGCCATTTTAAAGAAACATTATATTTTGAAATTAAATCACCATACTTAGACTAAAATCTAGCAAATTTATTTGTTAGGTTATGATACAAAAAGCCTTGTTTTAGCAATTTTTTAGTTAATATTAGATTACGATCATTAAAATCTTTAATACACGAACATGCTCTGGCATAACGTACCAACTGCGAAATGTAAATACCATAGGAAGGTCCTTTAGAGATGTTGCCATCTAGAAACGGAAAATTCACAATTTCAAAGTTAAAATCGTCCCGTTTGTCGTATAAACTAGTTTTGATCAAATTATTATTAATAGTTAAATGTAAGTCTAAATGCGCAGCGTCTGTATTGGATATACACGATCTATTTAAGACTAGTTCTTTTGGGTAGATTTTGTGAATAGATTGTTCAAATAATGGATTATCTAAATTAAGTATGTCATCAATGTACCTACTAGTAAGGTTAAAACAATTAATCAAATCTACTTGCTTAGTTTTAGATAATTCTAACATAAATTCGCTTTCATAACAATATAAAAAAGGTCAGCTATAAGTGGCGCACAATTAGTACCCATAGGAACGCCAATAATTTGTTTAAATTTTTTACCATTAAATTCAACAAACAAGTTATCCAAAAGAAAAGTAAGTGCTGCACAAAAGTCAAGACCAGTCCAAATGATGTAATTATCTAATATCTGATTAGTAAACAGTCATGATGGCATACCGTTCTTCCATACATGCAAGTACCGGTCAGACCCCCAATAAGATGACCCTTGGTCGAGATGTAGTTCTCCCTCTTCAGGCATTAATTGGCTTAACTCCTCAGTCAATGAACAAATGAATCAACAATCATATGCGTCATACGTTCAGTCGCTTCATGAAGAGCTTGAGAAAATTCACTTAGTTGCACGCAAAGCCTTCCATACTAAGTCACATATCAAAAGCGCCACTATGACCTTCGTGCCAAAAAGCAAGTGTTGTCAGTTGGTGATGGTGTTTGGGTGCACGACTCAACAAAGCGTCTCGGTGTGTGCACAAAACTTGCTTCGCAGTGGCATGGTCCTTATTTGGTCACAAAACGAATTGACGATCTTGTGTATCTTGTAAAGAGGTCACTTTAAACTCCAGCCAAGGCCATTCACATCGACAGGCTAGTTCGGTATAGAGGGTCACATGTACCCGCATGGTTCCACAAAGCACTTCCTGTGGAATAAACCAAACACAAATATAAAATGGCAATTTGTAAATGAAGCAAAGTATTGTTTATTAGTTTAATTTAATGTTTTAGTAAATGCTTTTCATGTTTTAGTAAATTATTGTTGTCCATAAGTATAGTTAGAAGATGCTAGCATATATCAGCATCCTTTTATTTTAAATTTAAACAACACAAGTCCATGTATTGATTGCTTGTAGCGGCATTCAGTGAACAGGGATAAAACACACACACACACAGAGATTGAGATGAGCTTATGACTGGAATAGTTAAAAAGACATATACAAATAGCATTGCCTAAGGAGCTTGTTCCTGTATTGCACATTTGGGTACTGCGTCTAAGAGAGACACTTTACTTTTTAGCAGTTGCACAATAGTTCGGCTGTGAGAACGGTTTACAGATTATGGCGAACGCTTAACCGAGAAGGCAGCGGCCTGATGAACCGTGATCCTTTCTCAACTGTATTTGTCGATGAGAAACCGTTATTGCGAACTAGTCCAGTATAGATGCGTTTATATGGATTGTTGAGATCGTTTCTGAAAAATGATGGATACTGCGAACAGTTGCTCAGTCAATGGTTATATGCATTTTTTAGCCTCATAACAATGTCAAGTTCATCTCATGATCTGTTTTTCCAGATTCTGCCATGGATTGCGAGGTGTGTGGCACTGCTTTCCACAGCAAACGGGATCTTCGAAACCATCTGGCGAAAACCGACCATCGCCGCATGAGGTATATCTGCGTGTGGTGCGTCGGTAAGCAACCAAGAGAATTAAAGTCCGACTGGGACCTGAGGCGCCATACCAGGGCTCATCACCCACATGAGCACGACCATACGCTAAAGGAATTTTCACGACTGCTATCTTCAGAAAACTCTTTCTACTTCTCCACAAATCCCACAGTTCATCTTCTGACCAATCCCACTCCAAATCCTTCGCATACAGAGGCCATTGAAGCCAGACGACTGGTTACTAAATGGGCTGCAGAACGCGTTCCTGCGATCACCCGATGGATCGAAGGCTGGAATTCATTGACTTCATCTTCTTCAACATCATCCGTGTCAACTCCACCAATCAACAACCCGGAGCTTAACCTGAAATCCGTGACAATGGATAGCACTGGATGCATTTGCTGTTCCATCACTACTTACATCAAAGCCAAAGTCCCACTCTCCGCATTGACTGATGCTCGTCTGGTAAGCCGTTCAATACGACGTATGAATGCACTGCCTAAGGAAGTATCTTATCCATCAGGTCGTTGGGAACTAGGAAATCCATCCCATCATACTTCTATGACAACATTACTTGGACTTCAACCCAACCAGATTGAATCTGTGGTAGTCCTCCATCTTCCCACCTTCACGTCAAGAAAATCTCCTGATCTTGCCGCCACAGCATCTTCGCATTCAAGTCCATCACTCCCTACACAAGCCTTTGTTCCAGTCGTTTTGCCTTCCGTCACTCCTGCTGCCGTTTCCACAGTGTCTCTCATACCCGATGCAGCAACTTCACCTACAACTGATGTCCTCTTTCCCAAATCAACATCTGATATGCATACTGTTCAAACACCTGAGTCAACGCCAGTTCCAAAACATCTGATCCTTGATGAACATCCAACTCAACTTGATTTTGACTACAATGACCTACGCAGTCCCACACCAGTCTCAATATCCTCCCCGCAACGCACCGAAGACCTAGAGACCAGTGATCATCAGCCAACATCAGCAGTATTACCGTCATACTCCAGCTCCCCATTCTACAACCCCGTTTCACCTACAAAAGTTTCTCATGTAAACACATCATCAACGCCAAACTATGAGCCTGCAGAAGTACCAACACAAACACAGTCCTCCAAGAACAAATCAGCTTTCATAATTCCTCCCGTCTACATCCCCACACCACGCCATTCCTCGGTCAAAGAAGTCCTCAAGACGAAGGCCCATTCGCTTCTTCTCGAAGGTCGACTTCCACTTCTTCCACCAGCTCGACGAGAATGGAATGATGTTCCTGTCAACAGTATCCAGATAACTCCAAATATCTCCAGGCCACCTGCTGAATGGACTTGCTGGGCTTCGGATCAGAAGACGCTTTATGACGAGTTTGTCGCTATGACACTCCATGCGCACACTACGCCGCTTCCAAAATCTCTCCTGCGGGCTAGATACAATTTTCTTGCACTCCCTGGAAGCCTTGATCTTCAAAACGACGCCCTTGCAGCAACAATGAAACAAAACTTCAATCTTGTTCGACTGATTGCCCTCGATGAAGACCCAACTACACCAGATGTACAGATGTCAGTCCTGTCCGCCTTTGATGCCCTTCCCCGTGACTCCTTTGTTGATGATCTCCTTGCCCGCCTGAAGGATGTGCCACTTCGGCTGAAGAAACAGAAGAAGAATTAAGTAATTTTTTTACATGTTCAGTGGTAAACCTTTTTCAATGTTAAGTATTGTCATAAGTTAACATATTTCATTTACATTATTGTTATTGTTGTCCTTTAAATTTGTTATTGTAGTAAAAATTCAAAATTCAGGAGAATTTTATTCTTTTAAGGTGGGGGAAATGTAATGTATATTTCATGTATAACATGTAAATATCATCCGAATTCATTCCTCATCCGAATATCGGTGCACATTATTTTTGTTGTTCACATTTTGTCTATACAGTGCACTGCATTTAGCAAGATAATGTTCTCCAAGATCTAATATATTTATTTATTTGTATTTACCTTGTGTTTAGTCCATTATATGTTGTTTGTTGTGAGAATAATTCAACATATTCGAAATTCCTGCACTGTCAAAATCGTTGCAGCAATGTATATTGATGACGGCATACGTAGGAATATGGTGGAGTGTTATTGCATGCATTTGACTTTAAAATAGGCTGTAAAATTATAATATTCACTCCTCTATTTGTATAAAAAGATGATATTTATTATAACTTTCAAACTCATTTATATTAACTGTTAAAACATAATAGTTTGCAGGGAACTATTTGAGTCGCTGAATGCGTAAGAATTTCTTAAGTTTTCATGCTGCAGCATTTAATATTGTATTGTTATACATGCATATTTAAAGGTGTCTATTGTTTCAAGTCATCAAACTTATTGCCTTCTTTGATTAAGATGCGATATTTATGATGATTGTCGATTTATTATAATTAGAAGTATATTCTTGTTTACATGTAACCGCATTACTTCCATACATGGTGCAGGATGCTGCAGGATTGTGATTGGCTGCAGCTGAATCTTTGGCTGCAGCCAAATCTGCAGCATCCGAAGGGTATATAAGGAGGTTCTCCGCACAGTTTTGGCAACAATTGCTAACAACAAACATCACTGTTCGATCGATTGAAAACCCTTCCAAAAAGTAAGAAACAAACAGTAATACTTCATAAAACATTTTCATTTCACGAATTAGAAGTAAAAATCAGAATTTGTTTGTTACATTAACTACTAACTACTGGTATTTAAGTAAAACGAACGATTTTAGTATTTCATAAAATATCAGTACTATTTATGATATTGACAACCTTAAAGCAGAGCAACTGTTCACCAAACGTCCATCCTTTTTAAGTCAACTCTAACAGTCTAGAGATATTATTGTATTATATAATGTTTAATGCTTGTCTGAATAAAGATGCATTATGTAAAACGTTAAACGGTCTCCGTCTTCCTTCTAAGAGTTTGTTGCTGGACTCAAACTCAAACTACAATTGAGCGCATAGAGATGAGCAATTGTATCTTACATGTAAGGTAGCTTACAGACCTAAATCACGTGGGCCTGATGAGAATATGTTCTTATATTCCTCTAACAATATAAACACTGAATGTTTCTGTTTTTCCGTTAGATTAACACAAGAACGTTGGTAAAGATCCTGCATGGGTTTACACCATTTCAAAACTTTTTCCAACACATTAGCACTAGATTTACAGTTAACATCTGAAAATGACGTTCCCACAGTATCCTGAGCTGTACAAATTTCATTATCTTCAACTTCTTCTATGTATCCTAAGGTGGACACTTTTCTTATAACAATATCTTCTGACGATGAATTAATAATCCTTACTGGAATTTTGCCACTATTTTGTACACTATTTGTAGTTAACACTGTATTTCCCACTAAAAGTCCATCATGTATTTCAGTGTTTAACCTATTAGATTTCGTAAACTGACCATATTTTGTATTGAGAGCTCTATTATCTCCCTTTTCTCCTGGAACAAAACACTCACTTTCAGGTGGTAACATAATGCAACGGAACATTTTCTACCAAAGTCACATATTTTCTGCCATTAAGCTTTAGCCCATTTTTTGTTAAGATTGTAATTAAAGTGGTGCAAAAAGTCTAAACCAATAAGACCGTCCTCTCGGATGGATGCAATAAATATATCCCACTGAAAACTGTCTTTTCCTATTTCAAGGTTGACTGTCGATACCCCTTCCACTTTTAATAGTCATTTGTCTGCTATTTCCAAGCGAAGTGAAGGATCTACAGCACGGTTTTAGGTGATCTGGGATTCTACTGAATAAAGCTGTTGACACTATTGTAGCACAGGCACCTGTATCAACTACAAGGTAACAAGAAATGTCGCATATCTTAGTCTTTAAAAGGATTGAAGTTCCGAAATTTATACCCCTACACTTCACAATGTTTCGCGGAAAGTCCGTTATTCTACTAGATTGGACTGACACAGGGCCGTTTGCTTCAGTCCCATCTAGTTTAAATAATTTTTCTTCATGGTTTTCGGAGGGCACCTGCTTGAAATATGACCAACTTCGCCACATTTGTAACACACAATGTCCGATTTATTTGGAAATTTATGTTGAGGCGCGGCTGGTTTAAGTTGCGACGCCAAATTATCGATCTTCTTGCCTAGACTCGTTTTAATGTCACGGCCAAAGGCCTGCAACCGACCCTCTGTCACAAATTTTTCAAGTGCATTCTTTGGTTTGGGTGTTTCAACAGCACGTATTCGCACTCCACCTTTGACCTCCTCCTTGAGACTGTTGTAGGTCTCAAGTATCGTTCTTGCCTCATCAATATTTTGGGGGTCTTACATCCCAATGAAAAGGGATGCCTGCTGGTCCTGCAATCCTTTAATTAAATGCCTCACATTGATGATTTCTCTGGTTACCCCATCAGCAGTTGGGTAACCTTTTATCACAAGCCTTAGAATGTCTGGCACGTATTCAGCCAATTTTTCCTTTGGCTGATATTTTCTATTTCCAAGCTCTGCCAAGTACGATGAACTTGTCCTATGTTCCTTGAAGCGGGTTTCCAAAGCACTCATGAGCTTTGAATACGTTTCTAGTGATTCTGTTGACGTCTGGTTGAAAGCAAAATCTGCCGCTTCGCCACGAAAGCTGTTTTGTAGGCGGAAGTGACATTCCTGGTCATTCCACCCGCACGACACTGCAAGAGCCTTAAACGGCTTGGCAAATCTCTCCCAGGAATTTTTACCATCATACACAATCTGCCTGGGCATGGGAATATCTGTGTTCTTTTTCATAGCCCTTTGGTCTTGCGAACTAAAAATATCTCTATATAGTTCATTTGCACGGGTAACGTGTTGATTTCTTAATCTTAATTCGGCGCACCGCTCCGTATGCAACTGGGTAATTTGTTCCTGATATCTTTGTGATAAAAAGTTCCTTTCTTGCACTGCCTCTCTAACACTTTTCTCCCTTTCTTCTTCACTGATAATAAGTTCGCGTCTTAGTTCGCTGATTTGATTCCGTAATTCAATTTCAATGGTTGGATCTTCTTCCTCATCCACACCGACCACTGGATGACCATCTTTCTTCTCAGTGCCTTGCGACTTTTTAGGCGGCATTTTAAAAAAAGAAAAAAACACTATAACACTGTTTTGCGCACCGTATGTTTAAGAAATAATCCAGTTAATTATTGCGAGGCAAATGCTTAAAGCCCTAGATCCACTTTACCGAATTGCACACTGCTTTCAATTTAGCCATCCGATCCTGGCTTTCAATAGGTGTAAAATAATAATAAACAAACTCATTAAAAACACTGTCTGAATAACTGAGAATTGATTTGCACCTTTTACCTAAAATTTTATTTTGTGGCGGATGTCTTTTGTATATTTCAGCAAAACATGTAACTTTTCTTTCAGGAGGAGGGCATCTCTTGTAAATTTCAGCAAAAGTCACTTTCACTTTGTTATTTTCCATTGATAAAGTTAATCAATCACTGAAATCTTTAAAATCACAGAAATCCTCGAAGTTTCACACGTGTTGAAGTCCATAAATCCGTGAAAATAAATTTTCACAGAAATCCCGCCGCTGCTCACCAGTGTAACCGTTTTCTCCCCACGGTCAGTAATATCGCATGGCCCAAAACAACATGGATTAGTTTGGGCAAACAGCGGTAAATTTGCTGCCACCCGTCCCCGTTGAATTTGTGAACAATTATTAAATCCATACTCAAATGTCTTCTACTAATTTTTGTTTCATAATCACACATTATTCAAGAAAGCACACTAGAAATACACTATTATGATTAGTAACAAAAAATATATTTAAAACATTTAAGTATTGATTTCAAGACACAAGTTTTCAACAATATATATTTAAGCATCCATCCGTTTCCCTCCTGAACTCCTTTTTAATCTCCAAAACCCTCTTTATATACTATTCAAATAAGGCTGTATGCAAATTTTCGCTAATATGCAAATTTTCGCCAATATGCAAATTTTCGCAAATTTTTGCCAATATGCAAATTTTCGCCAATATGCAAATTTCTGGAAATTGCAGAAATTGAGAGATTTATGGCAATTAGCAGAAATGCAGAGGTACTTATGGGAGAGATGGCCTGCACCTGGTATTAAACAGAGGTCACTGTGTGACCAGCAATAACATTATAGAAGTATCCATTACTCCCAACTTGAACATAATTAAATGGACAAAATGAGCTTATTAAAAAATGCAACAGTGTAGACAATAGAGGTCACAGTTTTCATCCAATCTTTATGAAATTTGGTCAGAATGTTTATCTGGATAAAAACTGGGTTGGGATTGTATTTGGTTAGTCAGGTGAGCGATTCAGGACCATCATGGCCCTCTTGTTTTTAATCGGGCGATGTAGTGCGATTCAGCGACAATTTATTCATCCAAAAAAAAAATGCACAGAAACATAAATTCTCAACCCATTTAAAAAACGTGAGAACCTTTATTAGTTCTGGAATGGGGAAGTTTTAAAAAGCATTTCGACGAGTTTTTCATGTGTGACCAGCAACTGTCCACTCAATTAAATCGCTAACGACATCAAACGCTTGCTTACAACATATATGAGATGCTGCATGCACAAAATATTGGCTTCTTGTCGACGAAATAGATAATTTTGCATTTTTCTAAAAGAGATGGAGCCAATGCTAAGCAGATGGCGCTGATGATACGATGTGGCGCCAATGCAGAATGTATCGATTTACAGTCGATTCGCAATGACATCATCACATGACGTACATTTGATCGATAATGTTATTTGTTATATTTACTTCATTTTTCAACGTATAAACGAAGGCTAAAAATTTTACAGAACATAAACACGTTCTATTATAAATAAGATATAGTTTTTTTTAATATATTAGTTATCAACTCAATTAAGAAGTCACCAACACGAATAAAACATATTGTACGATAAATACCAAAACTTTGTTTTACTAAATAAAACTAATAACTAAATTTTCAACATCATCAAAATATTTCATCGACAGCAATTTTTGTATACAATATGATAATTCACGAAATAAAAATAAGATAAAACTTCTTCTTGAAACGATGATTTATGCCCCTTAGTACTAATTCTTAATTTACTAAAAAGCCATGCTCAACGAATCATAATTAGGCTCATATATGTTGTTTTTCCCACTATCAACAAAAAAAAATATAAAAATACCTCGGTCTTTTTCCGTTTACGTGTTTGTATCAAACATGTTAAATATTCTTATCTTACAAAGATGAACGTTTAAATCCATCAATACATTTTTATG
The DNA here is from genome assembly GCF_020536995.1 of Dreissena polymorpha. Classification (NCBI taxonomy): domain Eukaryota; kingdom Metazoa; phylum Mollusca; class Bivalvia; order Myida; family Dreissenidae; genus Dreissena; species Dreissena polymorpha. The sequence continues at coordinate 88,169,637 of NC_068357.1, read as the reverse complement.
AAATGAGCGAATTAATTGGCTGGGAATGTGCTCGTCAAACAGGCAAAATACATCGATTTGCTTTTCAAATGCTACCATGCGACAACTAGTAAAAAGTATAAGAATAACATGTGTACATAGTACAATATCTTACACTTCGATAGCGAACGGATGGCATATCACATCTGAAAATGTTCCATACAAAGACCCGAGCCCTCGTCAATCCATGCCAGACATCAACATTACAGTAAATTGACTAACGAAACAATTAGAATAAAACATCACACATAGTACTAAAGGAATGCAGTACAGTAATATCCCCACTCCTGATTTCAATACTTTAAAAGTGTCTGTCTCTTGGGTAAATCCCATCCGATATAAAACATGAAAATGTTTGCCAAGGAGACAAACATAATGCTACAAAGTTAAGCCTATAAATTTCCGGCCAATATCACTTACCTGGTACATGCAATTGCTGTAAATTACTTGAACATGACATCGCTAGCTTGATTATGTCTCACCTGGATAAAACTAATATTCTATATGACCTCCAGCACTGGTTGAGACCTTCTCGTTCCTGCGAAACACAACTGATACCATTCCTCCACAATTTAACCCAATCAAACAATTAAGGTATACAAAATGACATCATCATTATGGATTTGTCTAAAGCATTCGATAAAGTGTCCCAACAGCACCTCTTATACAAACTAAAATACTATGGAATTAAATCAAATGCTTTCTTCTGGATATCTGACTTCCTAACATATAGAATTAAGACTGTTGCCCTGAATGGAACCATGTCAGACAAGGTACCTGTAACATCCGGAGTCCCACAGGGCACTGTCTTGTGGCCCATCTTATTTCTGATCTATATAAATGACTTTGGTTTTATATAAAACATAGCTCCCTTAGACTTTTGCAGATTATAGCATCATCTGCAAAAATATCAACAACCTCTCTAACGCCCAGTTAGATATTGATGCTGCTGGTCGATGGGAACAGGAATAGTTGCCGAAATTCCACCTTGCAAAAAGCAACATCCTCAGCATTACTCAAAAAATAAATCCTATCATTCTCTCATATACCGTAACTACTCTATGTTATCGGACACTCTAAGTTTTTGGACACCCTCTTTGTTAGCAAAAATAATTATTTTTTGTGACTCTAAATTTTCGGACATACGGGTTTTCGTCAATAATTAATGTCTCTTTATTTTCGGACAGTATATTTTATCGCGCTTTTCTACAGACTTCGGCCTTGTTTTCGCTTATCTTGTGACACTTCGATCATTGATTTATACAACGGGATTAATTTCATAAAACCTTGCAGATTCATGTCTGATTCATGCCATTCGATTAATTGGGTTAATAACCATGTATACCCGTAGAAAGAAATGAAATCACCTAACAGCATTTGAAACAGTGTCGTCCTATTAAAGAAGCAGAATGTTTTCTGTTGTTGACGTTTTTGTTCTTTATCATTTCAGGCAAAAATAAGCATAGCTGTTAATTTGTATTTATTTTTTAAGCAGAAAAGAAGAGTTAATCTCATGAAAATTATTGAACATTGTTTTATTGCTTTTATTTCAATATAATTATAAATTTCGGACACCTTAATTGTTGTCTATTAATTTTCGGACACCTGTATTTTTTAAATATTTTTCGTATCTAAATTTTCGGACACGAAAAAAATAATTATGTTTAAGTGTCCGAAAGCTTAGAGTAATTACGGAACCCGGTCAGCTACATGATCACATCATTGAAAAAAGTTTATTATCACGCCACATATCTAGGTCTTACACTCCAAAGTAACCTCAAATGGGATAAACATATTAACTAAATCACTAATATTGCAAACCAGGCACTAGGATTTCTTTGCCGCAACGTGAAAATTAGCCCGTCAAATGTTAAAGATCATGCTTTCAAAGCAATAGTTAGGCTTACATTAGAATACTCCTTCACTGTCTGACACTCACATACAAAAACTCAAATAAATCAACAGAAAAAAGAACAATTTAAAGACGTGCAGCCAGATTTGTAACAAATAGATATCACAACACAAGCTCAGTAACTACGTAATATGATAGACAACCTGAATGGATCCACTCTTGAAACACGCAGACAATTCCGTCTTATCATGCTTTATAAAATTATCCACCATGTAGTTGCCATTACTCCTCCTGATAATCTCCTTATTCCCTTGGACCACCGATCCAGACTCAGCAGTAACAATTGCTTAAGACACATTAAAACTTAAAAAGACTCTTATATATTCTCGTGCAACCCAAGAACAGTTATCGAATGGAACTCACTACCTCCCCATATCTTCTATTTAGAAGGAGTGCTGTATCCGGAGAAAATGAAGACGAATGTATAGTATATTTATACGGTTTTGAGAAAGTGACAAAGCTTTTTGTTAAACGCGTCCCGTATGAACATTGTTCTAAATGCGTGGAGTAAATTACAATCTATCTATCTATCTTTCAATACTGCCGTAACCCCCTTGCGGGTACTTTTGGCAGGTGCGCGTGTCAGTGCAAGAATAAAAGGTTTAAAAGCATTGAAAGGGAGACTTCAAAGCATGAAAGTGAGGTGAAGATAAAAGTGTGATAGTGTTAAACAAGAAGAAACATATTTATAGGTTAAAAGTTGTTTAAAAACACTGTTTTGTGCATTCAGGGACGACTGGGAGTAGAGTGGGGCTAAGGCAACGCTTGAACCCCTCTAGGTCTGCCTGCTGTACAACTGAGGCTGGTAGGCCGTTCCAAAGAACTATGGTGTAAGGAAAGACGGAATATTTAAAGCAGTTGGCTGATGTATGGACTTGTCTGAATGAGAGTGGGTGCATATGACGAGTCATCCTCATAGGCCTCTCAAGATACTAGTATGATGGCGGCGAAATGGCTACCAAGCCATACACAATTTTGTAAAAAAGGGTCAGTCGGGAGAGGTCACGTCGGTCCTTCAAATCTTTCTATAAATACAACATAAAAATGATATTGCGCATCAAATTGATTGACAATAAAAATGTAACTATTTTGTGATCGGTGATTAATTCTTTGAAAATAATCTACATAATCAGACACATAGTGGTTTGTAACCGAAATCCACACCACGTTTTATCGGAAGTGGGTTTGTCAAAAAACAGCGCAAGCGCACATTTGGAAATTGTGCTCAGCATTTCGTCGAGAAAATAACGCAGTTTTGCTAAAATAAATATTTACCTGACAACTGTCCACATTTAACAACAAACTGTCTAGCTCGAGTCCATTAAACTAAACCTTCTCACAGAAATGTCGGACAATTTTAATGCGGAGGAGTTCGAAAAAATCGATCACGTCCAAGCGGACCAAGATACGAACATCACTTCAACTTCGTTCGGTGCCGAACCCGATGGTGACATGGCCGAAGAAGACCAGTTTGGAATGGATAATGGCACTAATGATGATGCCATGTTTACCACGGGTAGCTATACGAGCTACTCCGACAATCAAGGGCATGTTAGCAGCGGTGGTCAGCCTCTGATCAGCTTTGCTGAAGATGAGGGGAATGTTGTTGCAGAAGAGCCAGAAACGGAACCTCTCAAACCCGCATCTCAGAAAAAGCCTTCAGCACCTACTGAATGCGGACAAGGTATAATAAGCAGTTTGAGGTGTAAATTTAAGTGTTCATTAATGCAGATAAATATGTGTCCATTACCAAATATTGTGTTATAAAATTTAAAGTCATTGAGTAACTTTTTAATTTTCACCCAGGCAGTTTTGTTTTCATTGGCATTTGAAAGTTTGTTTTGTTATTCTTATTCTAATGTTTTTTCAATTGATTAAAATAGGTTGTCTTTAGATTATTACACGCTGTCCGTCATGTAGGATATATTACCACATTGAATGCTGTTTGATTGGCTCATAGCGTTCTATATATTAAAATGATGAACATCAATATTTGCCCAAATGAGATAATAACCTAAATCACTCTAAAGATAGAAATCATGGATGTTGATTTGTCTGGAAGGCTACCTTTTTTAAAATCTCCCCCAGGAATTTTAACCTGTCACAGGCAAGGGGATGTTCACTTAGTTTAGTTAAACATATTTATTTTAGCTTGATTGCATCAAAAGCCTAAGGCTTATTTGAAATGCTCTCAAGTCCATTTCCTGGGACTAGAACCAGTACTTGGTGTCTTTGAAAGAGATCTAAAGAACGCTCCCTAAGTGGGGATGGAACCCATGACCTCCCAGTTGCTTGGCGGACACCATATCCACTACGCCACGGCCAAACCCATCAAAATGAAGTATTGAATTCAGACAAAACACCCATTATTTCTGTGCCAAAATCTTGTATGTTTCTTTTGATGGAAACCAGACCTTCTTATCTAGTAAGCTTCAGTCTTGATCTCTGTTGGAATATTAACAAAGCGCTGTTTTAAATGAAAGCTGATGACTTGAGGGGAAGCCTCATCACTATTGATTCATGCGAATAAGCCTTCAGGGGTTTTTATCTTATTTTGGGGAAAGGGCCTGGCCTTTTTTTAGGGGGAAAATAATCGCGTGAAATGCTGGATTTTGGGGGAAAAATCGTCCATGCAATAGTTTACAGTTTCTCTTTATTTTTGGACACCTTACAGTGTTTTTTATGGCTATTTCGGGGCCGACATTCGGCCCCATTCCCCTCAAAAAAGAGTATATATTTTTCCCCCATTTTGTAAAAAAAAAAATCCCTTCCAGATGTTAAAAAAAAAAAAAAAATATATATTTTTTTAGAAAGAACTGTTTCATAATCATGAGAAATATATCTCAAATTTATTTCATAAATTACTAACAAAGTATCAGAGCTCCAGATAAAGGTCGTACAGCCGTAAATACGCCTTTTTCATGAAGAGTTACGCATTTATTTTTATAAACTGGACGTACAATTACGACATTAATATCCGTTTTACGCATTTACGAAAACAATCTGGCCGTACCGATACGTCTGCGAGGCTTATTTGTTGGTCTCTAACCTAACGGCGCTTTTCGTTAATTTAAATTACCGAAAAGTTGTAGACTAGGTTCATATATTAATGCGTCAAAAACAATATGTCTGCGTGCAATGTAATGCTGGTTTAACCGAAAGGAGTTCAAAACAACACTTTGTTGTCATATAATGACTACATACGGTGTCGTCTAATCATCCTGACATTAAATCTGTAAACCCAGAAAAAGACATTGTCGCTCCAATATTAAACGATTTTATTGCATCGGTGGCTTTAAACGTTAGAAAACACGATGGGAAACGGATGAGACAGTGAAATAAGTGTTCATTTACTTAGCTTACTAGGTGGTTTGTGTTTTCTTGTCAAGAAAAATGAAGAAATAGTATTAGTCATGAGTTTTAATGTGTAGTTGTATTTGCATCATAATTCAGAATGGAAAACCTTATACAGTAACTGTTTAAGAAGCTACATATATTTATTATAATTGCTGCAAATGTTTCTGTAAAGTCAGTTATACACCCTTCAATATTCAAGAACACGGGTAGTACAGTACTACCTGTATTTTTGGATATGGTAGTACAGGTACTAATTGATTTTAAGCGTTACTCCTTTTCTTTCTGTCACTCAGTGGCAGTACCGTAACTAATTTCACAATTCCTTATCTGGAGCTCTGAAGTATATAACTATTAAGAAAACTGAGACTGTGCATGAAGGCTGACCTGTCTGAAACTAATGTTGAAAAAATCATTGATATATATTTCAGAAAAAGGACAAACACATTCTGCTGTGAATACAAACATGTGTATTAATATAATAAATATCATTACATATAAAAGAGCGAATTTTTAATTTTCCCCTTTTCCTAAAAAATGACGCATTTTTTCCCCTTTGGACGGGCCCCGCCACCATGCCCCTATAAGTGAAAAAAAACACTGCCTTAATTTTTTGTTTGTAAATTTTCGGAAGCCTCTATTTTTACAATATTTTTGTATCATAAGTGTCCAGGAACTTAGGAGTTCCATTTTTAGGTATTGTGATTGGGAAGAATCAAAATCATAGTGTTAAATGATTATACTATCATTTAATTCATGATGCACACAACTTTAAACATTTTGTTGAATTTTCTAAGGAGCAAAATTAAATTTGTAATCCAAAACAAACCTTAGAATTTTAATGTTAACAAATGTTAACAATTTTAGCTTCAAATAAACAGATGGTTCAAATTTTGGGGTAAACAAAATGATGCGCTGTGTCTGACATAAGTACAGCATGCTGAACAGATTTGATACTTGCATGATGGGTATTATTTATGAAAACTATCAAAACAGACACTCACATCACCCTGACCTTTTTTTGTCCCCCAGTCTATACTGGAGAACATATTGTTTTTGCCCTGGGCCAAAAAAAATAGGTCCGTTTCCGGTGGCCCGACCGTGTCTCCCGAATCGGCACCGACCCTCAACTTTTTATTGGGGTTGCCAAAAAAACACGTTCATTTTCGTTCATATAAGATGTATTATCAAGCAAACAAAGCATAAACATACATGTATTTCTTATTATAAGCTTTAGTAGCCTTCCATTTTAGTACCCTAAAAAAAAATCCTACCTACCAACCCTGTTTTTTTTCCAAGGAGACCAAAAAGGGACTTATTTTTTTCTTGGCCCTGTCTGTTTGTTGGTTTTCTTCAAACTTTAACATTGGCCATAACTTTTGCAATATTGAAGATAGGAACTTGATATTTGGCATGTATGTGTATCTCATGGAGCTGCACATTTTGAGTGGTGAAAGGTCAAGGTCATCCTTCAAGGTCAAAGGTCATATATGGGGGGGGGGCATAGTGTTTCACAAAGTTAACATATCTTGTTTTACCTTGACATTGAAGTTCGTTTGGACTTACACCAGGTTTTTTGGCTGATTTTTTAATCCGTATTCTCTCATATTCCCAAGTGCTAAAAGTATAATTTTTTCCCAATTCCATGGAGTCCCCAATGCCCTTTTGATGGTTTGACTTTCAGATGTTTTGAAATAGAGGTGTTAAGTAAAGAAATATAGAGTTTAAAGTTGTCATCTTCAACTGTTATCTTACTGTTTAGTTTTTCTCTGTTTTATGTAATTTTTATCAATATGTAATTGTCATATGGGCAAATGGTGAGAACAGGCGCTGTTTACCAAAAAAAATGTTATTCTCTTATTCATGGACCTATTAAATGAATCATTGCTGACCAGGCTTCCACTGGGGACATGAGTGTTTATTGAATGCAGCAACTTGGTTCTTTATGAATGGAATTCTTACAATTTTGTTAGAGAAATATATATACATTTGGCTGGTGGGTATTAGGCCAAATATAAGCCTTGGCATCGACTATATTAAAGCATGTTTATTTATGGTAGGATGTCTGCATTCAGGTTATTCTACTAATAATTGTAAATAATCAAATAATTAATTTATTGATGTTATTCACAAATTCCATCGTTTGGTGTAAGCTTTAGTTCAAAAGTGTATTAAAACAGTCCAACAATGATGACACAAAACATTACAAACTTCAATGTGAAGTCAATAATTATTTGTAATGGACGTCATATGCACGTGAGCTCTGCAAGTATGGTTTTCTTTTGTGTATAAGCTACCTATTCATGATTCATGTACTTGAGCTGATCTTGAACTCTGTCACTAGACACAGTGTGGTATTTTATCATGTTTAGTCAGCGTGAACTTGTACTACATTTAGATCATTACAGCATGTGTTCAGTGTACCTTAAACCTAGCACATGTGTTTAAACCTAGCATGTGTGTCTAATACAATTCATTAGTACATGTATGTCATAACCAATATAGTGTGTCTGTGCTGAATATTTTCTTAAATGTGTTATTCAAGATTTCACAGAAGTTTAGTTACATTTGGCTTAAGATTTTAACTGTAATTATTTTTTATACTTTAGATGTAAAATTATATATTGTAAACCCAAGCCAGTTAAATATGCTTAACCTCTTTGATCTGAATTATGATTTGTGATTTAAAAATAATGATCCTCGCTCTGGAAAAAACGGGTTAATATTTGAAAAGTGTTGTCCCAGATTAGTCTGTGCACACAGTCCACACAGGTTAATAAGGGACGACACATTCCGCTTTTATGTATTTATCATTTAAAGGAAGATTCTTCTTAACAAAATCTAGTGTAGGAGGAAGGTGTCGTCCCTGATTAGCCTGTGAGACTGCACAGGCTCATCTGGGGCCATACTTTACTCACGTGCAATAAGCCCCATTTTCCCAGAGCAAGGGTCAAATCTTGATATTCAAACACTCATGTTTTAGTCTTCACTACAGATGTACAATGCAGACTTTCAAGCTATTAATATAATGAACTAAACAAAACACGGCACTTTATCTAACTAATATAATTGCTTAGTCTTAGACTACATATTACTGAAGGCCTTCAAAGGACCTGTCAGACGCATCATCAGATATGAATGGAACCTTCAGGGCTCTCACTGGGTTAAAATTTCCTTTCGCCACCCATTTTTGCCATTCTAATTTTTTTTTTTCGCCACTATTAAAATGACCTCTGAATGGGGCAACTAATGGCAGAAACTACTATATTGACCAGTAATTCTCTACATCTAATTGATTATAATCGCCACTTGTTTTCGCAAACTAAAAGATTTTATTGCCACTCTTGTGAAACTTTCGCATTTGGCAACAATTGCAAATTGCAGCAGGAGCCCTGAACCTTGGCAGACATTTCATCAATCTTTGAGACTGGCATGCTTGTTCCTATGAATGTTTCACTTCTTTTGCCAGCAATCAAAATTTAGACTTGTTATCAGGGAAGGGGTATTACTGATTTTTATAAGTAAGCTTATTGTTGTTCACTCTGTAATATTTACTGTTTAAATAAATTATTTAGTGCACACATTTTCAGCTGAATGCCCTAAGTACACGGGAGGAGTAATGGGTATACCGGGTATGAAGTACCTAAGTATGTACAGCCCAAAACAACAGTTTTATGCACTCTTATTCCACATTGGACCTTGCATACTCATATGTTGGATATTGTTTCACCATTTTTGGATTAGGGAAAGGGTTTTACCAGTTGGGAAAAAATGATGTCGTTTTGACTAAAATGGGAAATCGGTGTTCCCTTTTTACTAACATATACTAAAAATTGAGAATATATGTGTTATCATTATTATATGTATTATAGTTTGACTAACACTGCTGGATAGGGAAATGAAATAAAATGTTGCAAATTATTTATTAAAAAAGTTTTGTTTTTATACGTCCGTTTTTAAAAACGGGACATATTATAGTTTCACCCTTGGCGGGCAGGCGGCGTCCACAGCAGTGTCCGCTCTCTAATTCAAAAAGTTTTCATCCGATCTTCACCAAACTTGGTCAGAAGTTGTGTCTAGTCAATATCTAGGTCAAGTTCGAATATGGGTCATGCCGGGTCAAAAACTAGGTCACAGGGTCACTTAGTGCATTTCAAGGATTAAGCATGGTGTCCGCTCTCTAATTAAAGTAGTTTTCATCCATTCTTCACCAAATTTGGTCAGAAGTTGGTCATGCCCATACATGCCAGAAATTTTCAGGTTTAAATCGGGACATTTCCATTAAAAATGTCGGGTCATTTGACAAATAAGCGGGACACCTAAAACAATCAATCATGCCACCTTTACTGCAGTCAGTATTACTCACAAAACCTCATTATTTCTGGCAAATATTGACAATAAATGTGTTTAAGTATTTGTCAACACAGATGTTCTCCATTTTCCGGAAGTAAGCACACATGTGCAATAATCGGATGAATCCATAACGTGTAATTTGGGACAGAGGCATGCATAATTGTTCAACCCGCTGTGCGCCCATTGTGCACTGTTTTTATTAGACCAATCATGAATTGACTCTAAATATAGATTGATGCAATATGTACAAATTATTTTCTGAAAATTTGAGTCAAAACAAAAATAAATTTATGTGAAACATCAATGTGTTTCAGAAAGCGCTCATTTTGTTTGATATACAAAACTGGTGTTTTGACAGGTTTTTAAGCCTCTGATGGTATTATACACAGATTACCGCGAAATAGTATATTCGGACTTGATTTGGCCATGAAATACCAAAGTAGTCTGCTTTCAATTCACTACGATGCATCTCTCGCTAGCAATTAGCGACCCCTATCATAAAAACGCCATGGTGTGAATGCCTGATAAAAAAGATTATTTGCCAATAGATCGCTAATTAGGTGTCAAAAACAACACTGGATCACTTGACTAATAGATATGGTTTGTTAATAGGGGGCAATAAAGGGATTAGAGAAGGTAGTTTAAGCAAGACGGAGCCTAAATAGCGAATTTTATTGTGACCTTATAGACAGTATGGCGTTTTTACGGATGTGGGGACGAATTGCGTCACATCAGGACACCGGGACAAACACCTCAAAAGCACGGGACGTTTGGCATGTATGGTCATGCCGGGTCAAAAACTAGGTCACGAGGTCACTTAGTGCATTTCAAGCATTTAGCATGGTGTCCGTTCTCTAATTGAAGTAGCTTTCATCCGATCTTCACCTAATTTGGTCAGAAGTTCTGTCTTGATGATATGTAGGCCAAGTTCAAATATGGGTCATGCCATGTAAAAAACTAGGTCACGAGGTCACTTAGTGCATTTCAAGCATTTAGCATGGTGTCCGCACTCTAATTGAAGTAGTTTTCATCCGATCTTCACCTTATTTGGTCAGAAGTTGTGTCTAGATGATGTGTAGGTCAAGTTCAAATATGGGTCATGCCGGGTCAGAAACGAGGTCATCAGGTCACTTAGTGCATTTCAAGCATTTAGCATGGTGTCTGCTCTCTAATTGAAGTAGTTTTAGTCGGATCTTCACCTAATTTGGTCAGAAGTTGTGTCTAGATGATTTGTAGGTCAAGTTCAAATATGGGTCATGGTAAAGTTATCGAGTTGTCCAAAACCTTCAAACGGGAGTATCTTGTGACAGTTTGGCACTCTTGTTTAATTTATCAATTGGGGAATTTTTGGCTGTCATAAAGGGAGACTGTATACTATTTGGGATTGGTAATTGGGTCCAATTTTTGCAACAAATTTAACCAAAAACCTCTGAAAACTGTCTTAAGTTGTTGACTTTCAAACTTGTTGACTTGCAAATTGTCTTGAGTAATTAACATTACTTAAGAAGGTACATATACAATTATACATGACTTGTGTATCCATAAAAAAATATCTAATTCCTGTATGTAAGTTTTGCTTTTACACTTGTACACATCAAATATAAAGAAAGACCCCAAATGCTAAACAGAGTTATCCGTTTTCCATTCAAATAAGTTCTGACATTCTGGATTACCATGGGCACAGTTGTGTCTGTGCATAAGAAATACATGATAAGATTATCTGCTGTGTTGACAATGCAGCATACAGATTGATTACAACTGCAACCACTTATGTGTTAAGATACGTCTGGGACGTATGCTTGCATAAGTGTTACATATAAAAATGCAAGGTCATAATGTAACAATTACTGCTCCAGTTCTACATAAACCAGCCCATCTAGAAAGCATATACAATGTTTGTCTCCATTAAACATGTAGATCCCAAGTTGCACTATCCCTCTTACCAGGTTCTACTCAGCGTTCTAGATACATGTAAGCTGCGTATCAGCGTAATATACGCATTAGAAATATCAAGATACGCTTAATTTATCATTTCCATGCGTACATTTAAGCAAGCCAATCTGGACTTACGCAAATGTTGTAAATTCTCTGCGTAAACAAAAAATATAAACAGCTGATTGTCTTTCCCAAAAATATAAGACTGGTTATTGTAATAATTAGAGCTAATTTGTGCACTGGATTGACGAAATAGTTAGCTAGTCGGTATGTATACTCTGTTTCATCTAACCGCATGGTAAATTTAGTATTGATTTTTTAGCTCGACTATTATATATGAAATATATATAGTGGAGCTATCCTACTCACCCCGGCGTCAGCATTGCGTGCCGTACCGTAAGCGTGCAAATGTTAAAGTTTTCGTACTACCCCAATTATTTTCATTGTCCCTTGACATATTGCTTTCATATTTTGCATACTTGTTTACCAACATGACCCCAACTTATTATCAAGAGCAGACAACTCTATCAAGCATTTTGTCATAATTATGGCCCCTTTTCCACTTAGAATATGCAGCAAATGTTAAAGTTTTTGACTACCCCATTTATTTTCATTGTCCCTTGACATATTGCTTTCATATTTTGCATACTTGTTAACCAACATCACCCCAACCTATAAACAAGAGCAGACAACTCTATCAAGCATTTTGTCATAATTATTGCCCCTTTTATACTTAGAATATGCATATAATTGATAAATCTATGTTAAAGTTTGCGTACTACCCCAAATATTTCCTATATCCTTTGACATATTGCTTTTATATGTTGCAAACTTGTTTACCAACATGACCCCAACCTTTTAACAAGAGCAGACCACTATCAAGCATTTTGACATAATTAGGGCCCCTTTTACACTTAGATTATTGAACATTTTGCTTAAATTGCCATAACTTCTTTATTTATGATCACATTTTATTATTACTTTGACAAAACAACACTTACCTGAATACCACAATGGATTCAACCCAAACAATACCCCACGCCCCTACCAGAATCCCTTCGACCTCCCCCCCAACCTCACCCCCCCCCATTATTTTTTTTTAAACATCTAAATTACCACACCCCAAATTATACCCCCCTCTCAACCCCACTCCCCTTACCTACCCCCCTACCCCCCCCCCATTTTTTTTAAACATCATCTAATAAATTACCACAACTCACATTATACCCCCTCTCCCCCCCCCCCTACCCCCCCCCCACCACCCAAAAAAAAAAATTGATTTTTTTTTAAACATCATCTAATAAATTACCACACCCCACATTATACCCCCCTCTCACCCCCCTACCCCCCCACCCCCAATTTTTTTTTTTTAAACCTCATCTTATAAATTACCCCACCCCACATTATACCCCCTTCCCCCCCCCCCCCCCCCCCCTCCCCCCCCAATAAAAATTTATTTTTTCCTTTTTTTATTTTTGAAAGATCGTCTAATAAATTATTGAATTTTAACAATTTCCCCATGATGGCTTACGTTATACTGTCAAGCACTCGAATAGTCAAGTGCGCTGTCCTCTGACAGCTCTTGTTAAGATTCCCAATTAATCAATTTTGCGACTAAAATTTTTCCCAATTCATTGATTTCGCGACTCGTTTTTTCCCAATTTGAAGATTTCACGACTTGAAAAATTCCCAATTGTAGGGGTACAGGTACCTTTCCCCTTTGTGGAAAAAAAACGCTGTAAACTGAGGTCATCGTGTTTGAACGGTCAAAAGCCTTTTCTGATATAAGCATTACTTAAGGCATCCCATGTAATGAAGTTAGAAAGATGCCCTGTAAGTAAAATGTTTTCACACATGAACCCTTATACAAGTTTCATGCCCTTGTAGCTCTGTTTCCGTCCAAGATCAGAAATGTCTGTAATGCTGATGCCCTTAAGCTATACATCAATCTTTCTCTTGCCTAACACTGTCATTTGTTTGTTTTGCATGTCCCTGCTGTTTCCACGCTTCCTCCACATCTTATTTTCTACAATGCCATGCTAATCAATTACTGTGAACGTTTTGCAATGTTCTCCAAACAGTTTAATGTTTGTTAAAACAGTTTACTGTTAACAAAACAAATGTACATATTTTGGCGAAAAATTATTTCCTATAAAATTATCATATCTTGTTTGATTTGATTTTAATTGCTTTTATTGTTTTTGCATGTTTTGTGCAATTAAAGTGGCTCAGATAATCAGTTTAGTATTCACAACAAGTTCATAAAACCAACGGTCAGCCATATCATATGAGTTAGTGTCAGACTTCTAGAATGTAAAATTAGGAAAACATTTTATGTAACTATATACTTTTTTAGCTCACCTGTGCTCAGAATGTTTATCTTGACTATATCTAGGCTGAGTTTCAATATGGGTCACACGGGTCCAAAAATTAGGACACCAGGTCATATCTGAGAAAAACAATTGTTACCACTCTAGAGACCACACTTATTGTAACTCAGTCTGGATGTATCTTGGTCACAATCGTTACCACTCTAGAGGCCACACTTATTGTAACTCAGTCTGGATGAATCTTGGTCACAATCGTTACCACTCTAGAGGCCACACTTATTGTAACTCAGTCTGGATGAATCTTGGTCACAATCGTTACCACTCTAGAGGCCACACTTATTGTAACTCAGTCTGGATGAATCTTGGTCACAATCGTTACCACTCTAGAGGCCACACTTATTGTAACTCAGTCTGGATGAATCTTGGTCACAATCGTTACCACTCTAGAGACCACACTTGTAACTCAGTCTGGATGAATCTTGGTCACAATCGTTACCACTCTAGAGGCCACACTTATTGTAACTCAGTCTGGATGTATCTTGGTCACAATCGTTACCACTCTAGAGACCACACTTGTAACTCAGTCTGGATGAATCTTGGTCACAATCGTTACCACTCTAGAGGCCACACTTATTGTAACTCAGTCTGGATGAATCTTGGTCACAATCGTTACCACTCTAGAGGCCACACTTATTGTAACTCAGTCTGGATGAATCTTGGTCACAATCGTTACCACTCTAGAGGCCACACTTATTGTAACTCAGTCTGGATAATCTTGGTCACAATTGTTACCACTCTAGAGACCACACTTATTGTAACTCAGTCTGGATGAATCTTGGTCACAATCGTTACCACTCTAGAGGCCACACTTATTGTAACTCAGTCTGGATAATCTTGGTCACAATTGTTACCACTCTAGAGGCCACACTTATTGTAACTCAGTCTGGATGTATCTTGGTCACAATCGTTACCACTCTAGAGACCACAATTGTAACTCAGTCTGGATGAATCTTGGTCACAATCGTTACCACTCTAGAGACCACACTTGTAACTCAGTCTGGATGAATCTTGGTCACAATCGTTACCACTCTAGAGACCACACTTGTAACTCAGTCTGGATGAATCTTGGTCACAATCGTTACCACTCTAGAGGCCACACTTATTGTAACTCAGTCTGGATGTATCTTGGTCACAATCGTTACCACTCTAGAGGCCACACTTATTGTAACTCAGTCTGGATGAATCTTGGTCACAATCGTTACCACTCTAGAGACCACACTTATTGTAACTCAGTCTGGATGAATCTTGGTCACAATCGTTACCACTCTAGAGGCCACACTTATTGTAACTCAGTCTGGATGAATCTTGGTCACAATCGTTACCACTCTAGAGGCCACACTTATTGTAACTCAGTCTGGATGTATCTTGGTCACAATCGTTACCACTCTAGAGGCCACACTTATTGTAACTTAGTCTGGATGAATCTTGGTCACAATCGTTACCACTCTAGAGGCCACACTTATTGTAACTCAGTCTGGATGAATCTTGGTCACAATCGTTACCACTCTAGAGGCCACACTTATTGTAACTCAGTCTGGATGAATCTTGGTCACAATCGTTACCACTCTAGAGGCCACACTTATTGTAACTCAGTCTGGATGAATCTTGGTCACAATCGTTACCACTCTAGAGGCCACACTTATTGTAACTCAGTCTGGATGAATCTTGGTCACAATCGTTACCACTCTAGAGACCACACTTATTGTAACTCAGTTTGGATGTATCTTGGTCACAATCGTTACCACTCTAGAGGCCACACTTATTGTAACTCAGTCTGGATGAATCTTGGTCACAATCGTTACCACTCTAGAGGCCACACTTGTAACTCAGTCTGGATGAATCTTGGTCACAATCGTTACCACTCTAGAGACCACACTTATTGTAACTCAGTCTGGATGAATCTTGGTCACAATCGTTACCACTCTAGAGGCCACACTTATTGTAACTCAGTCTGGATGTATCTTGGTCACAATCGTTACCACTCTAGAGGCCACACTTGTAACTCAGTCTGGATGAATCTTGGTCACAATCGTTACCACTCTAGAGGCCACACTTGTAACTCAGTCTGGATGAATCTTGGTCACAATCGTTACCACTCTAGAGGCCACACTTATTGTAACTCAGTCTGGATGAATCTTGGTCACAATCGTTACCACTCTAGAGGCCACACTTGTAACTCAGTCTGGATGTATCTTGGTCACAATCGTTACCACTCTAGAGACCACACTTGTAACTCAGTCTGGATGAATCTTGGTCACAATCGTTACCACTCTAGAGGTCACACTTATTGTAACTCAGTCTGGATGTATCTTGGTCAGATCTGGACACTATTTAGTGGAATTGGGGTCATGTGTGTCCAAAAACTAAGTAACAAGGTTAAATCTTAGAAAAAACCTCCAAGAGACCACAATCAAGTATGCCTCAATCTTAATGCCACTAGGTCAGAATGTTTATCAGGACAATAGCTAGCCTAAGTTTGAATCTGTGTTATCTGCATAAAAAAAACTAGGTCAACTGGTCAAATCTTTGAAAAAACATTGCTACGAAAGAGGCCACATGTATGTCTCAATCTTAATTATGCGGGTCAGAATTTTATATCTGAACAATATCTAGCCCGAGTTTGAATGTACGACTGTACGTCATGAACGTTCAAAAACAAGGTCACCAAGTCAAATCTTCTAAAAGCTAATAACCACTCTAAAAGCCACATTTATGACTTAGTCTGAATGAAACCTGGCCAGAATGTTTATCTTTCCACTTTCCAATATGTAGGCCATGTTTTAATCTTGGTTAAATGGGATCAAAAACTAGATCACCATGTCAAGTCTTCAACTATTGGTGTCCTTGAACTCAGGTGAGCACTTAAGGGCCATCATGACCATCTTGCTCTGCAATTACTGGTTATGCTATTTTAGACTTGAGAATTAGTTTTACACCATGCAAAATTAATTGTTAGTTTAATGAAAGTATTTTTCTGCATTTCAGGCTGCTGGATGAAGAATGTTGACCCCAGAGGTGAGTCTTTAGTGTTTTGTCAACTATCATAATGTGTCTTGATGTTATTAGTAACCATCGTTGTTTGCCCTATTTGTTTTCGTGCTACATTGAAAGTAACATGTTGAGAATAGCACCATCTCTTTTGGAAGTGGTATTTTAAATACACTTATTTCTTGTTGATGTACGATATGTTAAAGTTCTATCGCATGTTTGTGTTGTTAGTTTCAAGTATCCCCAAACGCTTTTCTGGATTGTTGTAAGTTGTTGTCCACTGAGGATATTGTGCAGTTGGAGACTTGACTATAGACTGGGTCCTTTTTGAATTGCAAATTAACCTTAATGTAAAACATTTTAAGTGTGATTACAGTTATACATGTGAGCTTTGTTTTAATCCCTATGTGGTAGAACTTTGATGATTTATAAGTGGTTGAAAAAAGCATATCCCTTATTGAAAAGAACATCAAAGTGGTTGTTTGTTAAGTAAGGGTTCACAACAATGCCATGAACATATAACTGTAGAGGGTTGAACTTCATTCAGTTAACACCAATTCTAGGAATATTATATATGTTAGAGGGCTTTTATGCTCAGCTAATTGTCCAGTTAAGTGTCTCATCTAGCTTCCTGACTGAAAGTAATGATAGCAATTTCAATTCGACTGCCTTTCAATCATTTTCAGGCCATATGTGCTTCACATTTCAATTGTGGTCTGCCAACATAATTTGTCTGTTAATTATTACATCCTATAAATGCAATAAAATCTGTCTATGTCTTATTATTATTTAATCATTACAAGTTATAGAAAAATTAATTAGTTTCCATGAAGTGGTTACATTTTTCACTATAAATGTCCTTGAAGCAATTTTACAGCTGTCTACAGGTCTCCGTTGATTTTGGCAGCCTTAGGATTCAATTAATTCCTACAGCAATGTCTACTGTCTGATTATTGCAGAACATCAATTGTATTGATATCCAAGTAACAATGGTTGGGTGTATGTGCCAGTGTGCGAGTCCAACTTTGTCTAGACTGTTACTTAGTCATAATGTAAGTTTAAAATTATTTACAACAAATTATCACCATCAGGAGACAACATGTAGCATGGCCTTTGTCGGAACATACGGGTTCATGGTCACTCTTCAGAGGTCAAAGGTTAAACTTGGACATGTATAGGTTGTCTAGACTGTAACTTTGTCATTTATGATGCAGTTTTCAAATAACAAACAAAAACACTACAGTAAAGAGACAACATGTTTTGTGTTACACCGGTCTCCCTATCTGAAAGATCAAGGTCAGACTTATAGGTCAAAGGTCGAATTAAACTTTAAAAGAGCTTGTCTGGACTGCACTTTTGCCATTCATCAAGCAATCTAGAAATAGCTTACCACAAATGACCACCATTAGGTGCATACAATGTACCACTGTGAGAAGAGGGTGTGTCGCATGTAATACTCATCTCTGTACCACTATAGACAAGGTCACACTTCGAGGTCATGGGTCAAAGTTAGGCAGTAAACACTGTGCTGACTGCTACTTGATAATTTACAATGCAATTTTATAATAATTTACCATTTATGTTCACTATGGAGTGTCTTGTGTAACAAATGTGTTTTCTAAGCTCAAAGGTTAAGGTCACTTTTTATGGTAAGATGTCGAATTTCAATTTTAAGATTTATTTCTACAAATGTCTCGCTGGTGAAAACAGAAAGTCACAAGTAAGAACTGTTTTGTTAGCTTAAAGGTAACGGGAACTCTTAAAGTTAAAATTTTTAATAATGTGGTCATAAACCAGCTAGCTTTTTCCGCACTGTAACTAAATCATTAATCATGCAATTTTCAAATATTTTACCACAAACATCCACCTCGAGGAGGTGGCATGCTCCATAACAACTGTGTCCCTATCTTAAAAACAAAGCCAAAAGTATTTCTTTGGACTGCAAAAGTTACATAATAATCTTAAAAACTCATTCACTACCATCAGTATCAACTAGAGCTTGTCACAGAAGTGGTGAAGAATACCTCTGACACCACATGTAATTATAATATAGACAATGGATAAAAAAGTTATCTCATGGGCAAAGCCACTTTTTATGAAAATGATGTATAAGTCTTTCTAACCTTGTTACACCCATGTCTTGGTCAGTGTAAAGCCTAGTGGCATTATTTAACAAACTTTGTGGAGGACCTCTGAACCATGTTACATACCAAATATATAGCCAGTCAACTTCATGGTATTAGAGAGGTTAGTTATACCCCCAAAAACGAAGTTTAGGGGGTATATAGGAGTGAGCTTGTCTGTATGTCAGTTTGTCGGTCGGTCCGTATTAAGTGTCCACTCTCTAATTCAAGTTGTTTTCACCTGATCTTCACCAAACTTGGTCTGATGTTGTATCTTGATGATATGTAGGTCAAGTTCGAATATGGGTCATGCCGGGTCAAAAACTAGGTCACGGGGTCACTTTGTGCGTTTTAAACATTGAGCATGGTGTCCGCTCTCTAATTTTACACCCCCCCACAAGAAGTTTAGGGGGGTATATAGGAGTGAGCTTGTCTGTCGGTCGGTCTGTCGGTCCGTATTTAGTGTCCGCTCTCTATTTCAAGTTGTTTTCATCCCATCTTCACCAAACTTGGTCAGATGTTGTATCTAGATGATGTCTAGGTCAATTTCGAATATGGGTCATGCCGGGTAAAAAACTAGGTCACGGGGTCACTTAGTGCGTTTTAAACATTGAGCATGGTGTCCGCTCTGTAATTCAAGTTGTTTTCATCCGATCTTCACCACACTTGGTCAGAAGTTGTATCTAGATGATGTGTAGGTCAAGTTCAAACATGGGCCATGCTGGGTCAAAAACTAGGTCACGGGGTCACTTAGTGCGTTTTAAACATTGAGCATGGTGTCCGCTGTTTTTTGTGAAGACAACATGCAAAATATTCTGTGTCAATGCGGCATCTGGGGGTATTGGTCACGTCTGTGACAAAGCTCAAGTTTGCTTTAAGTTTAAATTAAACACTCAAAAAGTCATAGAATGTTTTAGTAAAAAAGGGGGCATAATTTCTGTAATATTTAAGGTTTGGTGGTAAACATGGCACACAAACAGCTTCTTGTCATAAGAAACAATCCCTGCAAGTTCGATTGTTTACCTTATCATTTGTTTACCTTATCATTCTTATTATAGTATACTTTATAAAGGAGGAGTATATACCACCTTAACTTTGTTACGTATAATAAAAACTCATGAAACATTTTAAGATCTCAAGCATGAGACAAACACTTAGTCACACAAAAGAGGGAGTCAAACGGCCGTTGTTTTCAATTTTGGAATTGCAAGTCGCGAAAAAAAAATTCAATTCAACATTTTAGGGCTCTTTTTTCATAAGGGCGGGTGGTGATGAGAAAAGAAAATTAAATGCTCAGACATTTTGCACAATAAAAATGAATGATACAAAATTGGGTCAATTATGCCTTTGTGCCTCATGAGGCAAACTAATTGTGTTCAATCAGGCCCACTTAGCTGATAAAACAGCTTGTAGGAACATATAGATCAATTAGAGTAGTGTATAATTGTGCCTTTATGATTGCTTGTGTCTGTGTTCCATGATAAGGGTAGGTTCTGTGGTTCTGCTATATCCATTACATTCTGAAGCATCAGAATTCATGTACAGCGATGGTTGCCAGAAATGTGTTTGATATATGGCTTTCACATAAGAACTGGTTTGTTATTGGTACAAAGAGTCTGGTAAAAGGTTTACAATGACAGGAAATGTCATGGTGATCTCAAAAGGTTCTGACAAATTGTAGCAATAAAAGTGTAACAAGTAGCATGTATTGAATATGCTCCAGTAATGCAATAAAAGGGGTAAGTTAACAATCTGGTGTTGTTTAAGACCAATGAGGTGCTATTCAACAAATGACAATCTGAATAGTTGTTGCAGAATGCATTATCTTGTTTTGGACAGGTCCCATGACTTTTAAAGAACTACTTGAAGTATTAATCATAAACATTTTGCCTTGAAACAAGCCATCTTACTGGTCACACTTGTGCCACTCTGGGTTTAAGTTGTTTCTAATGTTTGATTATGCTTCCATATGATTCTTGTCTCCCAATTGATATACAAATTGTTCAGTGGAATTACTGCTGTGGAGATATAACATCTGTTGCATGATTCAGGGAGTCTCTAAGAGTAACAATGCTCTTTATAACTGATTTGTTTTGGACAGTACAAAGTGCTTCTTTCTTTTTTGCTCCCAAAAAGCAGGCTCTGTTATCATACAAGTCTGGTGTATGAAGGGGAGAAAATCCTGGTGCACTTCACATGTAAACTGGGACACATACCTCAAACTGAGAAGTAGCTATGATGGTTATATTACACTAATTCCATTTCCCATAGGGTCCCATTATAAAACTGCCAACTTTCAAAGCATTTTTCTAGTATCTCCTATAGATCAAAATTTGCAAGACCGGTATCATTTTAAAGGTAAATCTGTCCTCTTTCGATAAATGCAGTAAAAAATATATGGTCTCGCAACTTCTAAGAAAGTAAAATTCGCCCAAAGGCAAGCACCCTCGGAAAACAGAGTTTCGAAAGTGAAATTTCGACAAAAGCCCAGTACTTCCAATAAACGCACCCCAAACAGTCATCTTTCAACGAAATCCGCAATGAAATGCGCAAAAATGTTGCAGACACACATAGGATGCAGGAAATAATCACAAAAAGCATGGGTGCGACCGCTAAATCGCTTTTAATACCAAAGAGAAAAGGAACTCTTTAGACATAGGCACTACTTTCGAATGGGCCATGGAGGGATACAAAATGATTAAGTGTAATGTAACCTGATTGTTTTATGTGCACAGCCTTGAGCAGAACATGTGGTACATGTCCTACACACTATTTTGTTATACTGCAATACAACTTGGCTGTGCAGATTGTGTTATACATGTGCCTGAATGGTCTTCAGAAATTGCTGCAATAAGACGAAGCTGTTAATATGTGAAGGGTATTAGTCAGCTTCAGTTATACAATAAATAATTAAGTGCACTTAATTAAAGTTCTTGGCTCTTTGAGGTCTCAGGTGAGTCTTTGGCGTCTTGTTTTGAGATATTGGTAGAATTAATAAGGATTTGCTGCTGTATTTCTTCTAACCACTTTATAAAGAGAGAATTAAAAAGAATTTTGCCAATAAATGGAATAGTTGCCAAGTCTATGTATAAGCTTAAACAGTTTTTGACTATATACATAGCCCAGTGGATGAACAACTTTCAGTGGTGTGTAATACTTCCACATAAATAATTCACTACTCCCCCATGGTTGATTCATGCATTTTCTGGAGTGTTCTCCCTTAGGTTTACTTATATTATAATTTACTTGTAAATAAATATGCTGCAGGAAAACAACTGGAGTGCAACAATTTAACTTTTCTCACAGATTTGTTTAGTTGATATTATATACTTGTTCAGGAAATTAGCACTTTACCCTATGCGCCATATTGAGTAAATGCATTTTCAAGACGAAAAAATATCCATACACTTATGGTTTGGATTGTGGCCAACACATCTATGAGGCTTACAATATACAGTTTGGTCTCATTAGAAGAGTATTCAAGCCTTCAGGAATTAAGCCTTGTTGCTTCAACTTTGCTTCTTCTTCTGTTGTTTTTCCTGTAATATGTTCCACTGGTTTGTTTCGCATATTAGATGAAAGATTGGTACATTTCTATATGAGCCTTGATCTGAGAAAACTGGGCATAATGCATGTGCTTAAAGTGTCGTCCCAGATTAGCCTGTGCAGTCCGCACAGGCTAATCAGGGATGACACATTCCGCTTAAATTGGATTTTTGCCATGAAGAGACTTTGTGTAAACGAAAAATGTCATGAAAGCGGAAAGTGTCGTCCCTGATTAGCCTGTGCGGACTGCACAGGCTGATCTGGGACAACACTTTACACACATGCATTATGACCAGTTTTTTCAGAACGCGACTCATATGTTCCTTTTGGTGTCTGGTTATGTTCATTGATCTGTTGGTGAATTCAGTTAAAAATGTGTGTTCTATTGCTCGCAGAACTCGTGCCAAGAATGTCATATGGCAATGAAATATCTTGAGGCCTGAAAATATTGAGTTGAAAGTGTGAACTATCATGTTAATGATAATTTTCACACGGAAGAACTTCTTTTCCGGGTCATATAATAGCATATTTATTATCCAACACTTAAAAATACAATATATAGAAGTTATTCCTGATTCACAGTGGAATGTAAAGTGTTCAAAGTGGTTTTGCAATGTTTTGGTTCCAATTTGGCTGATGATTAATCCTTTATTTTTGTGTGTATAAAAAACACCTCCATTTGGTATATTGTTCTTTATATTAGTGTTATTTCATTAAAGGATGAATCAATTCAGATTTTTGTAAGAAGTGGTGATATTCCCCAGTTTTTGAAGGCACTTAGTCTATATATAATATGTGAAGAAACAGCCTGGAGATGTATAGAAAGATAGCAGGCATATTTTTAGGTGTATGTAAGATTCTGCAAAATCTAATCCTCACCCATTGGAGGAAGATGTTTTTTGGCAGGTTGTTATATTGCAAGCCATGATTTTTTTCTGAACAGTTTCGAGATCTACCAGGATTGAGTACCTCTGTTTCTCAAATGCAGTGTGATTAGTAATAAGCTCTGTGGGGTTTGGAAAATTGTGAAATGTGCTTTGGAAGGAAATTGTGAAAATATGAAAGTGTGAATTATTCTTGTGCATCAAGGACATGTTTTTAATTACGTGTTCCTTGTGAGTTATAAATATTTACTGACTGTGACTGTTGATTGGAATGTTTATCAATATTGTTGTTCGTGTTTCACTTGCGTTTTGTCTTCATGTGCAGACTGTTACACTGTTATTTAAGTTTTAAAATATCATTTCTGCATTACTGTGGTATAAAATTTGCTGATTCTTTTTAAATTGTTTTGTTCACATACTTTAATATCATTAATCATTCTGGTATTATATGATATGAATTGATTTATGTTCATTTATTGATTAGTTTATTACGTTGTTATCCCCACGCTTTTTGAAAAGCGTGGGAATATTGTGGTTATCTCCGCCGTCCATCTGTCTGTCCGTCCTGGTCACTATCTCCTCCTACACTATGAGCACTAGAGCCTTGAAACTTACACACATGGTAGCTATGAGCATATGTGCGACCCTGCAGTATTTGGAATTTTGATCTGACCCCTGGGTCAAAAGTTATGGGGGTTGGGGCGGGGCAAGGTCAGAGATTTTCACTCATTTTTTATGTTATTTTACATTAACGTCTTCATTTATGCACCGATTTACCTCAAATTGATACTGAACCTTTCTTATGACAATACAGTCAATCTCAACTATGCATGGCCCCATTACCAACCCTGGGGCACCCCGCCCACATAGACCACACCCACCCAAAATTGCCTTTTACTATAATTTTTTCATTTCTACACCGATTCACTTCATATTGATATCGAAATTCTCCTATGACAATATGGTCGATCTCAACTATGCATGACAATACGGTCAATCTCAACTATGCATGGCCTCATTACCAATCCTGAGGCGCCTCACCCACATAGGCCACACCCACCCAAAATTGCCTTTTACTATAACTTCTTCATTTCTACACCGATTCACTTCTAATTGATACTGAACTTCTCTTATGACAATATGGTCAATCTCAACTATGCATGGCCCAATTACCAACCCTGGGGCGCCCCGCTCAAATAGGCCACACCCACACACAATTGGCTTTTACTATAATTTCTTCATTTCTACACCGATTCACTTCTAATTGATACTGAACTATTCTTATGACAATACGGTCAATCTCATTTGTGCATAGCCCCATTACCAACCCTGGGGCGCCCCGCTCACTGTGTATGATAGGCCACACCCACCCAAAATTGCCTTTTACTATAATTTCTTCATTTCTACACCGATTCACTACTAATTAATACTGAACTTCTCTTATGACAATACGGTCAATCTCAACTATGCATGGTCCCATTACCAACCCTGGGGCTCCCCTGGGTCGAACATGCGGCGTGGGGATACGCATCGGCCTCTGCCGCGCCATTTCTAGTTACATTTTGTTATATACAGCAATTGATTTCGGTTACAAAACTTGTATATTTGATGAATTTCACAGACATGAGTAGCATGTCTGACCAGCCTGAGCCTTTGACCCTCCAAAAACCCATCGAGGGGTCGGAAAGTGGAGGTAAATATTCCTGTGTCATGCCATGCTTGTAGCTACATGCAGTATGTGTATAGCATGACAGGTGTGCAAAAGTCAGCGCATCTGATTTATATAATTATATAATATTTATCTAATAAACCATCAAATACTTGTTTGAAGCATGTTGACTTCACAATGATCATAAACTTATTTAATAAAAAATAATTCCAGAGTATGTAAATGTACTTATGTTACTAATCTATTCGGAATCAAGCATGATTGTGTTACCAGTAAGGCAGTAACTGTACTTAAAAATTATTTAACATTTTTTTATTGGTTTTGTGGTCTCATGAGCAGATATGGTAGCTTCTGACTAGACTGCGCAGATGCGCAGGCTGGTTTGGAACTTCCTTGGCTGCATGTGGCTTATAGAAGTTGACTGTCATTTTTTTTCTGCGTTATTTTGTTTTTGTTTTTTTGTATATTTGTTTTGTTTTGTTCTATTTTGTATTATTTATATAGCCTTTGTATGTTGAGCATAAGGTTTTATTACAAAATTTAACATCAACATAGTATTTTATTATTATTGAAGATTTATATTGTATATGGCATTACAGCTGTAACGATTCACCCATCATTCGATTTGATTCGATTTCAATACCAAATGGTCCGCTTCGATTATTTTTGATTCGATTCAAATTAAATTATTTGCTGCTTATTTTGCAAACTATTTCCTGTTTGGTTTGTCCAGGGCATGAATTAATATGTTTGGTGTTTGTTTTTAACTTATAATGTTGTACATTTTAAGTGTTTAAATTTTTTTAATACAATTTAAAAACGCAACATTGTTTTATAAGTAACAAATTTATTGAACAAAAAAGTTGAGTTATTCTTAAATAACATAAAAGGCACAATGTATCACATCTGAAATATAAACCGAGTATTTTCTCTTTAAATGTTGCCTCAAATTTATAGTGCTTCCAGATTTAGAATAACTTACGTCAACAAAACACGTTGTTTTGACAGTTGCCTTTGCATCAGAACCTTTGCGAAACCCGAAATGTTCCCATAAATTTGATTTTAATTTGGACGTTGCTTCTTTCAGCACGGATGAAGAAGCCATTTTACCGGATGGCTGATATAATGCTCAGCATGTTATTCATTCATTAATTGGATGCCATATTGGCTATTGACCAATCACAAGACGTATTACAAATCACAAGAACGTTTAGACAACGGATTTAGAAAATAAGGTTTAAAATGCGGATCAATCGGGATTGCAGTGAATCGAATCGAAATTGGCTGTATTGGTATCGAAATCGAATCAGTTAGGTTGAACCGGTTTTTTGATGCATCGAATCGAATCGTTACAGCTCTATATGGCACTAGTAATGAATGTCCTAACCAATTATTAATCATCAATGTAGTTGAAGAAATAGAAGGGTTTGATGTGTCAATAAAAGTTATTCATGAAAAAATAATCGTGTTGATGATTTCAAACCATTATTTAAAAGAAACATGTTCACTGATTGTCAGAATTTTTCTTATTTTTTTGTGACAGATGAAAAAATAACAGAACAGTGCACATCAGAGAGAGAAATGACACTTTCAACTAAGACTTGTAATGAAAATACAGTTTTGTTTGAAATTGATTTAATTATAAAGTTTTAAAGTTTGGATTTTCAGAGGGGGGGGATGTTTGTTTTTTAGCTCGACTATTATATATGAAATATATATAGTGGAGCTATCCTACTCACCCCGGCGTCAGCGTGAGTGTTGGAATGTTAAAGTTTGTGTACATATGCATATACATATGTACACTGGTCAAGCGCTGATAGGGACAAACTTTTTATCCCCCGCCAGAGGCGGAGGGATATTGTTTTGGCGTTGTCCGTCCGTCCGGCTGTCCGGCCGTCCGTCCATCCGTCCGTCCAGCACTTTTGTGTCCGGAAACATATTTTGGAAGTTCTTTGGTGGATTTCATTTAAACTTGGTATGAGTATATATATGCATAAGAGGATGATGCACGCCAAATGGCATTGTACACCATCTGTTAAAAACAGACTTATGGCCCTTTGTATCTTGAAAAAATGCTTTTTAGTGTCCGGAGCCATATCTTGGAAGTTCTTTGGCGGATTTCATTGAAACTTGGCATGAGTATATATATGCATAAGAGGATGATGCACGCCAAATGGCATTGTACACCATCTGTTAAAAACAGACTTATGGCCCTTTGTATCTTGAAAAAAAGCTTTTTACTATAGGCACTTTTGTGTCCGGAGCCATATCTTGGAAGTGCTTTGGCGGATTTCATTTAAACTTGGTATGAGTATATATATGCATAAGAGGATGATGCACGCCAAATGGCATTGTACACCATCTATTAAAAACAGACTTATGGCCCTTTGTATCTTGAAAAAATGCTTTTTACTATAGGCATTTTTGTGTCAGGAGCCATATCTTGGAAGCGCTTTGGCGGATTTCTTTGAAACTTGGTATGAATATATTCCCGCGCCAGAGGCGGAGGGATATTGTTTTGGCGTTGTCCGTCCGTCCGGCTGTCTGTCCGGCACTTTTGTGTCCGGAGCCATATCTTGGAAGTGCTTTGGCAGATATCATTTGTGTTATTGTCCTCCGTCCGTCCATCTATCATTATGTTCATCCGTCCAATTTGCACCCATCCTCAAACAAAGCATATGTTGCAGGGGATACCTTGGGCCTTTCAGGCCCTCTTGTTTCTTTTAATCCTTTTTACAAATTGTATGATGGAGCTCTAGAGTTTGCATGTTTAAATCTAACAATTTAAGGATTTTAACGACACAATTAAAATATGTCCCAATCTTTAAAACAGTTTAAATACGTTAATCTGAAAAAGGCATGTGGGCATTATTTAAAGTTTGTAGCTTTTGTAGGAAAACTGAATTGTTGATGGAACAGTTTGTACCGCACAACACTAATTTGAATATTGCTATGATGATGAGGGCATTGGATTACACAAATGAATGAAGGCTTAAATGACGAATCTGGCATTTTGAAAGTTGACACGGTCGCACATTACGGTCATTACGCAGGGAAGTCACAAGTATGTCATCCAGTGACACTAGACATGTACTATGCCTGCAACACAATTCAGCCATTCATTTAATTGATTAGTATGGTACACCCACTTGTGAAGTGTATATTTTGTCCTGTTTCAAGGATTTTTTAAGTGACAATCCCAGCCCGCTGTGTGGTTGTGTGGTTGTGACATTCTTACCTGCTTATCCCGAGTAAACCACACCAAGATGATTATAAATTCCAAAATGTTTTAATCAATAGTAATAACTACTTAAAATAACAAAATACTATGCACAAAAAGAATCAAATAATATTTAGAATTGCTTTAAAAAAATGTTTATTCAAACTGAATATGTACCCATCTAACATTAATCAGGTTTAACATTATGCCTGTTTACATAGCCAAAGACCCAGACCCATAAACCGATTTGATTGTTTTCAGCCCCCAGGTATATTGGGTTAATGGGATAATTTGTATGTATATGAAATCCTGTGTGTACTGTACATGTACCTTGGGTATATTGTTGTACAGTTAGGTGGAGGAAGTGAAAACAGCTGTATGAATGAAGGAATGTGCATGTGGTCTTCTAACTAACATATATTTATGGCTGTCTGGCTTTAGGTCTTTTCAAACACATTCCTATATGTGTATCAGGCAGGAAAGAGCAAATAGTTATTGGTGTGGGATGAAATAGAAAATCATCCTACAGTTCACACTGTGAGCAAAAATGTTACATGCTTATACTTAATTATTGTTTGTGCAAGTGTGGCGAGATCAATAATCTGTGAAAAATATATACTCAATCTTTCTAAGATAACTTACCAAATTCTAATGGTGTTGTGATGCACATTGGATTTTCTTTGTATTTGTTCAGAGAAGATGATGTTAAATGATTTCTATAAATAGGCTATGACTTCTATGTGTTACTAAGCTAACAAAGAATTTAGAAAGTAGTTTGAAGTGTGCAGGATTAAGGCTGCTGAGAAAGAGGGAAATTAAATGTCTTCCCAAGGCTAGTTTATTGGACAGTTTATGGTAGCAGATGAAATGTTTTTAATGACAGGACATAAAAATACTGCTCGTGTACACAGATAAGAAAAGAGTGTACAAGTGCTGGCCTGGATAGAAGCATGTGGTAGATTAAGCGTTTATGGAATGTGCATTTGATATACATAATACTTATAGAAACAGTTGAGTGATAATATGCGTTGTAAGGGGAATTTGTTAATCAATAAAGAAAATTTGTGTTTCCATTACGGAATATTTCTTGTAAGTTTAGCAGAATATAATTTTCTTGAAGTAATAAGAACATCTCAGCAATTATTGGCAAACAAATGTTGAGAGTGTTAGCAGTTGTAGTTGTTTTTTACTAGCCAGTGAAACACAGCCCAATTACATCTCGAACAAGGATTTAACGAGTGAAGATGATTCTGACTCTATTATAAGTTCATCAGACAACGAATATAGTAGTTCAGCTGAAAGTTCCGATATTGAAAGCAGTGATTCTTCATGTGAGTCTAGTTTGGAAATAGAGGTATCAAAAACAAAGAAGTTAAGTTGTCATGTAGATGGTTTGGACTTGCTAAGGAAAGAAACTGAGACTTTGATGGACCTAAGTAAAGACTCTGCCCAAATTAGTGATTCTCAACGTGAATCTGTTTCAAATTTAGAAGACATGGATGATAAGCTTGATTCCGAAGGCGTTGCTAAACAAGGTGTAGATGACCATGACAACATTTGCAGTGACCCTAAAGATGTGGATGATGAGAGTAAATCAGCCATGTCCAGTCAAGAGCTTACAGTTGGTAATGTTGGGATAAGTGCTCAGGAAATGAACAGTATTTTTGATAAACTTACCAAAGATGAAGATATTGATAGTGACACATGTATGACTGGCGGTAATGTTGGGATAAGTTCTCAGGTACTGGACAGTATTTTCGATAAACTTACCAAAGATGAAGATGTAGATATTGACACAAGTATGGCAGTTGGTAATGTTGGGATGAGTGCTCAAGAAATGGACAGTATTTTTGATAAACTTACCAAAGATGAAGACATAGATAATGACACAAGTATGGATCGTGCTGAGATGCCCCCTTTTTCGATGAATCATAATGACTTCGGATCACCTTCATGGAAACTTGATGATGGAAGGAAAGAAGAAAGGATGGATGATCATGATAATGATGCAAGTTTTTCTTCAAATGACTCCACAGATGGCTCATCAGGGAATGAAGTAGCACTTACAGATAGTGATGTAACAGATGACGATGAAGAAAATGTTGGTCAATGGAATCCCTCTCCTGTTTACGAAGATAAGGAACATTCACACGAGATGGATGACTATAGAATTTCTGAAGATACTTTACCTGGATATGAATTTGTTGAGAAAGATACAGTTGCTGAAAGCAAATCTGATGATACTGAACTGAATAATTTGAGAAGTGAAGTGACAAGCCTTATCCATGATGTTGAGGAATTGGTACAAGATAATAACAACGAAAGAATATTTTATCCAAGCCTCTATCCTGTACGTAATATTTCTGATGATGAGCCTGCTGAGATGTCTGAGAAAATAGAAGTTATTCATGATACACCTGTGGAATACTGCAAGTCTGCTCTTAGTGATCCTGCCAACAAAAGTGCTATAACAGGGGAATACTTGCATGTTTCATTTCACAAACCCACCAACATGATAATTTATGATCCAGATTCACCAATTATTGAAAGGGTTTCGGTAGAGCTTAGTGAGGAGCTGAATGATTCAGAAGATATTGATCAGAGACTCAAAGATGTTGATGTTGAACTTGAACACAATAAAATAGAAAATATACCTTATGCTGATGATGACGAAGAAACCGAACATGTGTCTCTTACTAATGAAGATGGGGACAATTCTGTTGATTTGGAAAAAGAAGTTGTTCAAGATTTGAAGGATGTTTTTGGCAGCTTAACTGCTAAAGGTGAGATAAGTGTGGCTAATGAAATCAAAGATATTGTCTTTCAACCAGATTTTACGGTTGATGCTATGAAAGACGTACCTAAGTCTGTTTCAGAAATCGAAACTGTAACAGAACTGGAATCTGCAGTTATGAATGAAGCATGTCCTCAGCGAAGTTATGTCCAAATACAGTATTCTAGCAATGACAGTGATCAACATTTGGAGACTGATGTTTCTGATGAATCTGAAGTTGTTTTAAGAAAGAAGCAAAGAACTAATGATTATGAAGTTGGAAACGAATTTGATACTTCAGGTTATAGTGGAGATCGACAAGATTCATTGGTCATTCATGATGAGGAAATATTGACTTTGAAAAATGAAATGACAGATAGTTCTGGAAGCAATGATTCCATGGTAATTCATGATGATGAGAACATATCACTTGAAACCAAAAGCACCGGGTCTGCAGAAGTTACTCAAATAGAAACAGAAAGCAAAATTTGTAGTGATGCTTTGAAAGAAACTTTTGAAGATATATCAGATGTTACCATGAGAGTTAAAAAGTTCAATGTTTCTCCTACAAGACAACATAGGCCTGACATTGAATCTATGATCATTCATGAAATTGAGCAACCAAAACTGGATTCTGTTCTTGCAAGCATTAGTGATAAGGATGAAGATTTAATTAATGCAAATTCTTCGCAAATCAGTGAGAAGGATAAACTATTTTTTTCATTAAATTATCCTTTGAAATCTGATATTAGAGAAGAAGCATTAGAGCCTGAATTGGATAGTAAAGAAATATGTGTCAAGGAAGTGATGGAATCCAATGTAAATAATATTGCAGAATGTTCTACTGCGTATGGAAATGTGACAGATAATGATGTGGAAACCAAAGAGAAGCACGTAAAAGAGTTTGAAGAACACGTTTTGAATGAAACTTCACTTAGTCAACCTGAATGTTTCATTAATGATAGTGGTGTTGATAAGTATATGGTTGAGCATGGTATTGAAGAAGTAATTTTGGGTAAAGCTAGGGAAGTGCTTGAGTGTGTAAAGGAAGAGGAAAACGATGGAACTGAAATGATGAATGATAAACATATTGCAGTGCCTACTAAAACAATAGAATCAGTACATAGACATCGAAATCCATTACTCAAGGAAAAAGCAGCTGCGTTAGTCAAAACAGCAATAGAAGAAGGTAATTATGTTGCTTTATAATGATTTAATGTACTGTAATGCTCCCTTATGAAATGGCATGTACATGTGTCTAAGTTCATCGTATGTGCAGATGTTTTGATGCTGATATATTTAAGTTATTTGTATTGATATTCATATGCCAGTAAGTTTTAGAAATTAGTTTTTGTATCTATTATAAATCATCAATCTTATTCAAATATTCAAATTTACTGCATGAAAACATTTTTATGCAATGCTAAGCTGGATCAATAAGTTTGCTAAACATTCTTTCTATTACATGTGTTTGTCATGTTCATAACTAGGAGTCTGAGGCTCTCAATATTAAAGAGAGTTCAAGAAAATGAGTTATTGATTGATAATTTTATCCAGGTGAGTTTATTACGAATAATTTCTTGAAGTTGATGACATGGGTTCCTGAGATTTGCTTTGGCATTCACATTTATGATGGCATGGTAAAACACAAGAGGTGTAAGCTTTGGAATGTTACCATGTGGCATGATTGTAGGATGTTATGTCTTCAGTAGCTGTAAAAGAATGCAAAGGTGGCTACCTTTGTTTGATAATTGTGTACTTAGTTGTTTTTTTTACCATTTTGGGAATGGGGCGGGGTCCCTTTTGAATGGGATAAATCATGTGGTTTTTAATAAATTGGGTAAATTGAGTTTTTTGTATTTTTGCTAAAAATACTTTAAAATTGAGAATAAAGGTGATATCAATAGTATATTTGCTAATGTTGAAATTATAGAACTGGATAGGAGATGAACTAAATTCTATTTTTAAGAACTAAACTATGAATTATGAACTAATTTAAGTTCCCACGAGGGAAAAATGTATACTTTTTCATTCAGGAATGGTTCTTCCTACTGGACCCAAATTTTAATGAAAAAACAACAACACTGGTACTAGAAATGTAAAACTCGATTGAGCTTAAGTACTTTGTGTGAACGCATTTTGACTCATTCTCTAATTGCCTTAATAGGGTAGAGGCATTAAATATTTTCATTAAGATCATATTTACAGAAATTACTGTACAGCCTCCTGAATGCAGGTTGAACACCCATCACACTAGTGGTATTCTTAATTAACTCCATTGTCTTTCATAAATGAGCTGGAGAAAGTAGAATTAATGCTTAAACAAACCAAGACAGTGGCTCCAAGCAAACATACAGTAAATGTCCTATAGTTAGATCCTTTTCCATATTGATTATTGCATAAATCTTGAATGGTGGATGTATTGGACATGCCACAGGCCTGTCATGATTGATTGACCTGCTTACGGACCATATGCTGAGTACAAGAAGCATGCCTGTAATGGCCTAATTGTCCCCTACCGGTTTCACTGGAGGAGACTTATGTTTTGCGCTCTGTCTGTCTGTCAGTCAGTCACACTTTTCTGGATCCTGCGATAACTTTAAAAGTTCTTAATATTTTTTCATGAAACTTGAAACATGGATAGATGGCAATATGGACATTATGCACGTCATTTCATTTTGTTCCTATGTCAAAAATTCTGGTTGCTATGGCAACAAATAGACTAGAAATACTGCTGAAAATGTTGGTTTTCTTGATCCGGCGATAACTTTAAAGTTCATAATATTTTTTCATTAAACTTGAAACATGGATAGATGGCAATATGGACATTATGCACGTCATTTCATTTTGTTCCTACGTCAAAAATTCTGGTTGCTATGGCAACAAATAAAAAAAATCTGACAATGGTGGAATTTCTGACAATAGGGGAGCCGGTAGGGGACTATATTGCTTGGCAATAGTCTTGTTTATATTAACCCTTTTCCCACTCAGAGGCAAAGTTAAAATTGCTATGTGCAAACAGCATAAAACCAGAACAGCCTGCGGGTAACTCGCAGTCTGTTCAGGTTTTATGCTGTTTGCTGGTCATCAGTATCTTAGGGTTGGAAATGTAGCCTTTAAAACTTGAATCTAGTAAGAAATTTTTTCAATTAAATAAAACTTTCTAAGAGACTACAAACATGTCAAAATACATATCTAAGTGCTAGAGGGTTAACAGTGCTCTGGGAAAACCTGGTGTAATAAATGTGTGTTAAGTTTAGTTCCAGATAGCCTGTGCAGTCAAGACAGTCCGTTTTTGTCTAGACTGGATTTTCGTTTAAAAGAGATGTCCTTTTTATACACAAAATTCCATGAATGCAGAAAGTGTTGTCCCTTTGCCAAGTGCAGGCTTATCTGGGAAGATAATTTACTCACATGCATTTGACCCAGTTTTCCCACAGACCAGATCATATAATAGTTAATAACTAAATATTCTCCTTGCTGTCTTAAGTATTTATTATACACATAATTGTTTCTGTGTTGCTTGAATAAAAGCATTTTAATCATACATATCGTAATGATTTGTTTTTTTATTCACACTTGTATATGAATGTAAAATACAGTCGATTGGTGTATAGCGGATTTTAGTGAGTAACGGATAGCTTAAACGTTTTTTGCAAAATACTTTTATTTATGTTAAGATTTATAGTTTTCTATGAATTGAATACAAAAAGCCTTTCATTGTTAAGTCGATTCATGTTTTTGTTGATGTGTGTCAATGTTTACAACTGTTTCTTTTTTCGAAAGCAAAACATGGTCACGTTTTGTACGCACCGTTTTTGTGACGACAGGAAAAGTGCAGACGAATGGTTTCTTGAATTTTGCAGATTTTGTTTGGTAAACATAATGTTCATTGATGTAATATTTTAGTATTATGTGTCCTTTACAAAAGTAAGAATGCTCAGAAACCAGATTGATGCGTACCATATAAAATAAGCATGAAAGCTGCAACTCGGGATTTAGGGAATAACGGACATGTGGTGACCCACATTCAGGAATGTGGGGATTGTCTCAAAATAAATATAAACTCAATTGAAGTTGTCCAATACAGATGTGGTTAGCATGTGGCTATGATATTAATAAGTGAAAACATCATTTTTAATGAAAAATAATCAAATTATAACGAAAATCGAAATCTCTGAAAACATATTTTCCAATATCAAATCTATATATAGATTCAACTCAAAATGACCCGAATATAGGGTGCATCGCTTTGAACAGCCATTACTTCATCAATTGTGCAGCGATTTCCATGAACTTGGTCTTATTAAACGCAGAAATGAATTTCCTTTCTGGAAATGTACATATATTGCAATTATTTTTAACAAATGCTGTGTCAAATTTCAAGAAATAACACGATACACATGTAATCCGATAAAGACCTAAGCGATCCGGTAATGGCTGAATCAGTGTACCATGAAATTTGCGCTGTAAACAAATAACCTTTTTTGGAAATTTAAAACCGCTGTCATGTTTCAATAGGTAAGACGTGTGTCTATCTAGGTTTAATGGTTTAATTACTGAATGCATGGTGTTTACGTTGAAATGATACTCGAAGTCCTTAGCTATCCGTTATACACCAATCGACTGTATATGTATGTAGCTTTTTGTGTTATAAAGAGTTATCATGAATACTAGCAATCATCTGATTATTCTTTAAATTATGCATTTGCTAGTGTGATAATGTGAGTATGTTTAAACAGTTTTCTTACTTTTCGGTATTCATTTTAATACTGATTTGTGTAAATATAATGTGCATTAAGATCTACCAGTTTGTGACCTTTTATAAATAATAAGTGTTCTTGTAACATCTTCTTTCATGTTTTGTTTTCAACAACAGCTTTGCATGTCAAATTTGTTAACATGCATGGAATGTTATGTTGTTAAATGCTGACTGGCCTTTATCATATGTTGCAGACACCTCTGCATTAACTTCCCTGCAATTGACAAAATGTATAATTATACATATAAGTTCCTTATTGTATATGATATTTAACATGTTCCCACTTACATCAACAATGGGCTGGAAAATTGATATTGGTAGCTCAGTGCAAACCAATGTGTAAAATGTTAATGATCTTCTATGTGGAAAAATGGGGTGTAATGCATGTGCGTACAGTGTCAGTCCAGATAAGCCAGAT
Source organism: Dreissena polymorpha (assembly GCF_020536995.1). Lineage (NCBI taxonomy): Eukaryota > Metazoa > Mollusca > Bivalvia > Myida > Dreissenidae > Dreissena > Dreissena polymorpha. Next base: position 88,133,292 of record NC_068357.1, on the reverse strand, counting down.
TGCACTAAGGAGAGACTTCCTTGAAAAAAATACTATAAAACGAACCTTATCTGTTGCCCTTTAAAAGGTGAAAGTGTCGTCAATGATTAGCCTGTACGCTCTAAAAGCTCATGCATTTCGCCCCGTTTTCTCAGATCACAGCTCAAATAAAGAATGGTATTAGGCAAAGTTTTGCAGGAAAGCAATACAAAGTATTGCTATATATGTATTTTATGCTAATACTTTAAAGTAGCATGCATTAAACAAGTTTGCTGCTATCACAGAGCTGATGAAATTGTTGTTGTTGATTATTATGGTGTTAATGTTATGACTATGATGGTGATGATGATGCTGATGATAAAGATGCTGACAATGATGATAAAAGCAACAACACAATTCGAAAAGTGGAACATATATCAAGGATGGAAATTAGTGGTTGCCCTTGAGCCCGGGCCAGTACATTTTGGCCTGGGCAACTCAAATTCAAAAGTGAGTAGTCCGGCTGGGCAACTTGCTTTTTAAGCAAGAAACAATTCAGTGCAATTAAACACTTAATGAAATTGGCGACTGTGAGTTAATAATTTAGTTTATTAAAATTCATTTATCAAAGCCAATGAAATGATTTAACTCAGACTTCTATGAGGACATAATACACATAAAGTTTGTAAATTAAGCAATGTTGTTGTTTAGTTATCTTTTATTTAATTTAAAGAAAGTCTTATTATTTTATATAGACATGACTCTACATGTACATCGTACTTGGCTCGTTAGTCTTTAGCTGGGCAACCAAAATACTACAGATGGTTGCCCACACGGGCAACCAATTGTAAAACGTTAGTTTCTATCCCTGTATATACATTTTAAGAATCTAATTTTACATGTTTGTTTTGGAGCTGTTTCATACAACATAAGTCACCCCATGAGGTTCAAAAACATATCAGTTATTTGATACACAATCTTAATAATATATCTCTTCACATTTGGTATGTAACATCTGGTAGGTAAATGGAACTAAGTTTGTTAGTTTACAGTTCTCAGATACAGTGTTATGATGTTGTTTCTATTCATCCCTACTGTGTTGGATGTCTTGTTTTGGCATGTAAATTTTTGGGTGCCTTAGTGGCTATTTTCAGAGAATATCTGAGCATATAGCTTCTGTAATAGTTGATTTTTTGTTATGATATCTTGATTTTAGTTAGAAGTATAAGATTGGAAAACAGTTCAATAATATCCGTACAAAATATGTTCAAACCACTAAACAAAGAATACTCATCTACAGCCTTTCCATGCTTGTCAGATGACTAGCAAATAATTAAATAGTCATTCATAACATGGTTTACAATTCTTGCTTGATCTTTCATTTTAGACCTCTTTGTGTTTGCAATACATGCAATGGGCACAATAGATGTGTTGTTGTTCAATCCTTACCAGGCCAGACTTTAGTCTATGCAAGCACATCACACTTCAGTAGCACAGTCAGTCTACTATATTCCTGTATAACAGATATCTATAATCTAGGCTGGGGACAGAGACTCTGCAGAGCTAATGTGTCATCATTATGACTCAATGGTTACAGCTCAAAGGTTACAACTCACACAGTTATTTTCCCTGCTACTATAGCAACCAGAATGACCTTTGAAGTCCTGCTGAATCATACTTAAATATTTAATCGTACATTTACTATATTTGACCTTATTGATGGGCATAATATGAGTTGGTTTGGTTTTACTAGTTATATAATGCACCATCATCAAAATGCAAAATGCAACATTTTCTTTAGTTTATAGAATTATCAAAGACAGTTTAAAATTTCCAATAATGTGTTTTAGCCCTGTCTTACAATCAGCCTATTCTGATCAATAATTGCATTGCCAATCACTGCATTTATGTTGGTTTGGCAAGACCTGAATGAACATTTTACCTGACATAGGATACTAATTAATGCAAGTATGTATTTATCTTTGTGCAAGGTTCTTGCTAATTGTAATAAACATCAATAATAGGGTTTCAGTGTCAAAACAAAATGCTAATGTTGTTTAGCAAGTACAGCTGTACCATATTATTGTTCATCAGGTTGACTGTTTCAGACACATGATCGTTTAGTTCTATTTTTAATTTGAACTTTGATTTCATGGAAATATGTTGTAACTGTTGAGGGAAAAGACTCAAAACACTTTGAATACTTAAAAGGCCTGCATTTTGGCGTTGGAGTGCATGATTTGATACAATAATGATACTTGCTTGCATGATTGCATTGTGTTATTTATGTTTTTGTAGACCACAAAGAAAAATTGTTTGTTCTTTTTCAAGTTAGGCCTTTAAAATAGTTTCAACAATGCAATCACCACTATTTCTGGTTAGATACTCACCAAACACTGCAAGCTCAGTTACTGCTTTTGATTACTGCAAGCATTTAAGAGTTCACCAGCATGTCTTATCATTTCAGTGCTGTAACTTTCTTGTTATTGCAACCAAAATGCTACTACTAAACCAATTAGGTTCACATGTGCCACATTCTGGGAAAACTGGGTTTAATGCATGTGCTTGTCCTCCCTAAATAGCCTGCGCAGTCTGCACAGACTAATCAAGGACAACACTTTCCGCTTGTATGGTATTTTTACGTATAAAGGTTTAGGCATAAAGTGTCGTCCCAGATGAGCCTGTGTGACGGCTTATCTGGGACTTTTTCTCAGTACGAGGCTCTAATGATTCCCAATCCAGTGCTGGGATTTTCTTGGTATAACAACCAAAACGCTAATAAACCATTCACTTACTCATCTCATGATTGTCATTGCAGTGCTGCAGCTGATCTACTGGCGCGATGTGAAGCGCACGGGGCTCGTGTTCGGTAGCATGGTGTGTGTGCTGCTGTCGCTGATGTGCTGCACGATCCTCAGTGTGCTGGCCTACCTCTCCCTTGCCGTGCTCACTGTCACACTCAGCTTCCGTGTCTACAAGAACGTCATGCAGGCCGTCCAGAAGACCAACGACGGACACCCGTTCAAGTAAACATGATACTCGTCCTCTAAAACTTCAAAGCCAAATGGCTGTATAGATTTAGGCAATATCTAGAACTACAAAACCTAACAGGATGCTGCTCTTAAGAGTCGGTGTGGAAAGAAGGACCATTTCTATCACCTTCACTTTTAATTTTAGCCTTGCTGTGGGAAAATTGGGCTGAATGCATGTGCTTAAAATGTCCTGGGGCCGTATTCCAGTAGCTTCTTAAGTTAAAAAATCACTTAAGTTGAAATATTGCGCAGTATTTTTTCTTATCTCCGCCTTTTTTTCTTTAAAAATAAGATTTCACTTAAGTTAAATTCTGGTAGCTTCATAAACTTAATAAATTTCTTTACTCTGTGTATTTTTTCTCATATATTTAAAATTAAGTTAACTTCCTTTAACTTTTAAAGGGATCTTTTCACGCTTTGTTAAATTGATAAAATTGAAAAAAGTTGTTTCAAATTCGCAAATTTTCGTTTTGGTTATGATATTTGTGAGGAAACAGTAATACTGAACATTTACCATGCTCTAATATAGCCATTATATGCATCTTTTGACGATTTTAAAACCTAAAAATTATAAAGCGTTGCAATGCGAAACGATTGAATAATTTGGAGAGTTCTGTTTTTGTCGTTAAATTTTGTGAAATTACGAAGATAGCTTATATAAGGTATAAAATACGGTTAGTATGTGTTCTCAGCGGAATAGCTCAGTAGGTTAAAGCATTTTTACTTCAGGACTCTGGCAGGACTCCAGGGGTCACTGGTTCGAAACCTGCTCCGGGCAATGTTCTTTTCCTTTTTTAAATTTTATTCTTGATTTTTTACTGGAGCTTTTACGATCCAATGTTTACATTTATCAATATAAAGCATTTAATGAATAAGTTAAAAAATGCCAAAATCTGTGAAAAGGCCCCTTTAAAGGAATTTCTTAAAGAGAAATACTAAGCGTCTCATGTTTTGTTTTTGACATTTCAAATTTAACTTTAGAAATATATTTAAGAAATATCTTAACTTCAGTGAAAACTTAAGAAGCTACTGGAAAACGGCTTATCTGCCAGGACACTTTAAGTAAGGGAAATCACTATCCGCCTAAATTGGACTTTTGCTGAGAAGAGACTTCCTTTAAAGTGGAAAGTGTCCTCCCTGATTAACATGTGTGTCTTTTCCTTGACTTTTGATATGAAAACTTAAATGAAAAAGATATAATGTTGGCATTAATAATGTGTTATATCTATTGAGTCAAGAAAATATATATTTAGATGTATAAATCATGGCAATTTGGCATATTACTTGTTGGCAAGTTCTCAGTAAGAGGTAGGGGTGTGAACATAAATGAAACGTGTGGAAACAGGAGTGGTGTAAGAAATCTGTACTGATAAGTGTAGGCACGGGCTTGGTTTAATCACATTCAAAAGTTCATCATGTTTATGCAGATCTGCATTTTTTTTTTAAGGACACAAAAACAACCCACACACTGCTTTAAGGAAACACAACTGAAACTTAATATGTGATAAGTAAAACCATCACAAGTAGGTGGATTTATATGACATTTGGAAATCACTGACCACAATATTTGCTAATCCTTTTGTTATCTGTCACACGGCTATAATAACAAAATAATTACTTATAACTTTCATTCAAGTGTCATCAAGAGAAATATTTAGTTTTTGTACAGAGTGTTACATTTTATTACAATTCTAGAACAATGCTCTCCGCTTTTGAAAACTGGCAAACGTTAATATGGAGGATATTGAAAAGTATGTGTGGGGAAAAAGGTTGTTGAGTTTTGAAATTATTGCTTTTAATTGTGAGACAAAAGACAGTTATTATGCTTAAATTGTACATAAGACAAACTAGGTTTTAGGAGTCACAATTTGCACAAGCATCAATATTTGGCAACAGGAATAGGTCTATTAGAACTTTAACTTTCGAAGAAATAAGACTGGGTGGCTAATCATGAAAGACACTTTTCGCCATGCCTTGACACTTGAGTATGAGCCTTGGTGGGTGGCTACTCATGAAAGACACTTTGCGCCATGCCTTGACACTTGAGTATGAGCCTTGGTGGGTGGCTAATCATGAAAGACACTTTTCGCCATGCCTTGACACTTGAGTATGAGCCTTGGTGGGTGGCTAATCATGAAAGACACTTTGCGCCATGCCTTGACACTTGAGTATGAGCCTTGGTGGGTGGCTAATCATGAAAGACACTTTGCGCCATGCCTTGACACTTGAGTATGAGCCTTGGTGGGTGGCTAATCATGAAAGACACTTTGCGCCATGCCTTGACACTTGAGTATGAGCCTTGGTGGGTGGCTAATCATGAAAGACACTGCGCCATGCCTTGACACTTGAGTATGAGCCTTGGTGGGTGGCTAATCATGAAAGACACTTTGCGCCATGCCTTGACACTTGAGTATGAGCCTTGGTCTGGAAAACATGGGCTTAATGCATGTGCATTAAGTATCATCCCATTTGCATAGGGTAATCAGGGACAACACTTTCGGTTTGTATTATTATGCCCCACTTCGAAGAAGAGGGGGTAAATTGTTTTGCTCATGTAGGTCCGTCCGTATGTCCGTCCCTCCACCACGTGGTTTTCGGATGATAACTCAAGAACTTAGACCTAGGATCATGAAACTTCATAGATACATTGATCATGACTCGCAGATGACCCCTATTGATTTTCAGGTCACTAGGTCAAAGGTCAAGGTCATGGTGACCCAAAATAGTAAAATGGTTTCCGGTTGATAACTCAAGAACGCTTATGCCTAGGATCATGAAACTTCATAGGTACATCGATCATGACTCGCAGATGACCCCTATTGATTTTCAGGTCACTAGGTCGAAGGTCAAGGTCACGGTGACCTGAAATAGTAAAATGGTTTCCGGATGATAACTCAAGAACGCTTATGCCTAGGATCATGAAACTTCATAGATACATTGATCATAACTCGCAGATGACCCCTATTGATTTTCAGGTCACTAGGTCAAAGGTCAAGGTCACGGTGACCCGAAATAGTAAAATGGTTTCCGGATGATAACTCAAGAACGCTTATGCCTAGGATCATGAAACTTCATAGGTACATTGATCATGACTCGCAGATGACCCCTTATGATTTTCAGGTCAAAGGTCAAGGTCACAGTGACCCAAAATAGTAAAATGGTTTCCGGATGATAACTCAAGAACACTTATGCCTAGGATCATGAAACTTCATAGGTACATTGATCATGACTCGCAGATGACCCCTTATGATTTTCAGGTCACTAGGTCAAAGGTCAAGGTCACGGTGACTCAACTTAGAAAAATGGTTTCCGGATGATAACTTAAGAACGCTTATGTCTAGGATCATGAAACTTCATAGGTACATTGATCATGACTCGCAGATGACCTCTATTGACTTACAGGTCACTAGGTCAAAGGTCAAGCTCACGGTGACTTGACACAGTAAAATGGTTTCCGGATGATAACACAAGAAAGCTTACGCCTAGGATCATGAAACTTCATAGGTACATTGATCATGACTCGCAGATGACCCCTATTGATTTTCAGGTCACTAGGTCAAAGGTCAAGGTCACAGTGCCAAAAAACGTATTCACACAATGGCTGCCACTACAACTGACAGCCCATATGGGTGGCATGCATGTTTTACAAACAGCCCTTGTTTTTGAGTTTAAAAGAGGCCTCGACTTACCAAAAATCGATTTCAGACGAAAAGTGTTGTCCCTGATAAACCTGTGTGGACTGCGCAGGCTTATCTGGGATGGCACTTAACGCACATGGGTTAAGCCAAGCATTCCCAGAACAATGCTCCAATTATCCGCTTACTTTAAAGCGCAAAGTGTCGTCCCTGAAAAGCCGGTGCAGTCTCCACCGGCTATTCTGGGACAACACTTTATGCATATGCATTAGACCCAGTTTTCCTATAAGAACTCTTGATGATATACTTTCTTAAAAACAGAAAATATGTGGGAAAACACTTAAAACACATGTCTTAAGTCCAGTTTTTCCAGAGCGAGGCTTATTTGTTTATTTCCACGAACCAGAATCAAGTTTAGGCTGACTGCACAGGCTAATCTAGAATTACACTTTACACCCACGTATTAAGCCCAGTTTTTGTGTGTTTTCAGGAGCCTGCTGGAGATGGACCTGGAGGTTAAGGAGGAGATGGTTGAGTCAGCCGCCAGCAAGATTGCCGACAATGTGAACAGTCTGTCCAGGGAGCTGCGCAGGCTATTCCTTGTGGAGGACTATGTGGACTCCATCAAGGTTTATTTATAGTCCTTCCCAGGCTGTACTTAATCAATACTTTGCAACACTTATAAATTCATTAAGTATTTTTGTCTTTTTTACCAGACAATTTTGACTCAATTAACCCTTTAGTGCTTGGATATGCACTTGGACGCGTTTGTAGTTGCATGGAAAATCTAATGAAATTTAAGACCTTTATACAGAGATTCAATTTCCAATCCCAATGAACCCTTTTCTGCTCAGATACGCACTTTGAGGCTTTTATAGTCCTTTAGAAAATCAAATTGATTTAAAGATTTTCTGAATTTGTGTTCATTTCCGTTCCCTAGGATACTACTGAGCAGTAAACAGCATTAAAGCTGAATAGACTGCGAGTAACTTGCAGTGGAAAAGGGCTAAGTCAATGCTGTATACACTGAATCAAGTCTTTTTGTCAATTTTACCAGACTATTTGGACTCAGTATGGCCAGGGAGTTTTTCACTTCTTACCAGGCCATGCGTCAGTCTTTGCCAGCAACATTTTATCAACTTATCCAGTTTGTTGGCATGTTTACCTATTGATCTGATCACAATTCTACAAATAGTGCAAGTTTGTTTAACTATATTTTTCTGGTGTTGATGAAGAACTATACCGGTAATTATAGAACTGGTCGTCAGTACACTTGTGAAGAATATTTCTGACCATATTTAGATCATTATATTAACTCTTTTCCAACTCGAAGCAAATGAAAATGGCTCTGTGCAAACAGCATAAAACCAGAACAGCCTGCGAGTAACTCGCAGTCTATTAAGGTTTTATACTGTTTGCTGCTCATCAGTATCTTTGGGTCGGAAATGAAGCCTTTAAAAATTTAATCTAGTAAGAAAGGTCTTACAATAAGTTTAACTTTCTTAGGGACAACAAATGCTTAAAAATACCTAACTAAGGGTTAAAAGTTAAGAACCTTAATAAATAGACAATCATAGAAACGTATTAAAATATCACTCAGCAATTTAATAGATGACACTGTTTGCTGATTTCAGTTTGCCCTGCTCATGTGGCTGATGACCTATGTGGGATCCTGGTTCAACGGCATGACCCTTGTCATCTTGGGTAGGTTATTGATGTTTACTTATAAATACCATAAAATGCTGTGTATAACACGCAGTTATGTATAACGCGCATCTACTTTTTGAAGCAAAAAATCGTGAAAAAAAGTTTTTGAAGAAAAAAAATCGAGGGAAAATTTCCGTGACGTAGGCTAACTGAAAATCGTTTGATTAACATTGCCGATCTCACGCGTTATTTTATTGTTTCAATAATTTATTATCTTAAAGACGTTAACGATAAAGATACAACTTGTTTGTGTGTGTTGTTTTTTTAATTATATTACGCCTAAATGTTTCGATTTAAATGAATTATGCATGAAATGCACAATTTCCACGAGGATACCATCAAGGTTTTCATCATAAGTCTCCGAAGTAACTGTTCACGATTTTATCGTGGAGGAGTACACATTACGGACCGATTAGTGTGCATGGTATATCTAAGACACTGACATTTTTTATTGGTATTGGCACGGGGTTATTCACGCATGACTTATTCATATTAATTTTTTTATTTACATTTCCCCTCTCGCGCGTTCTTTTCGAGCGTCTATAATTGACAGGAGACTTTTAACTACTCAAACTTCTCAACACCATTACTGACATGACCGGCGATAAACAAACAATGGAGGTGTGAAGCTGTTTGCCGGTTCGCATGTTTTGATAATAGCCCAGGTAAACAAAACTTGACAGGTGACGCAAATTACTCGATAATCACAACCCTAATATTGACAAGACGTATGAAAACCTGTAAACAAACACAACAACAATACCAAAAATTTTATTAACCCATTTGAAGAGCAAGAAAAATAATCATAAATATCGGGAAAGACCTTGCTGACATATTGCTGTTAATCGACAAGTGCCCCCAAAATAAATTGTGTTACCCTAGTACAGTAGGGTATAATATTGTGGGACAAAACAATAACATTCAAATACAAATGGCTTCCTTGTTTTTCATTTTCGGCTTCAAATTTATTGGATTTAAATGTTGCGCATGTACCTGAAAAAGATAGAAAATATTAATGTTAACTTTATTACATTTGACCATCTATATTCAGATCATAAATATAACACATTTATTAACATAGTTACAGTTAAAACAACGGGGATCAGAATGGCGCAAGTTACCGTAACTCTGTTACTGATAAGGAAAAAATCTCTTGGCATGGCTGTAGTAGTATATAACGCGCATCAAGTTTTTATCCCCCGCCAGAGGCGGAGGGATATTGTTTTGGCGTTGTCCGTCCGGCCGTCCGTCTGTCCGGCACTTTTGTGTCCGGAGCCAAATCTTGGAAGTGCTTTGGCGGATTTCATTGAAACTTCGTATGAGTATATATATGCATAAGAGGATGATGCACGCCAAATGGCATTGTACACCATCTGTTAAAAACAGAGTTATGGCCCTTTGTATGTTGAAAAAATGCTTTTTACTATAGGCACTTTTGTGTCCGGAGCCATATCTTGGAAGTGCTTTGGCGGATTTCATTGAAACTTGGTATGAGTATATATATGCATAAGAGAATGATGCAGGCCAAATGGCATTGTATACCATCTGGTAAAAAACAGAGTTATGGCCCTTTGTATCTTGAAAAAATGCTTTTTACTATGGGCACTTTTGTGTCCAGAGCCATATCTTGGAAGTGCTTTGGTGGATTTAATTGAAACTTGGTATGAGTATATATATGCATAAGAGGATGATGCAGGCCAAATGGCATTGTATACCATCTGTTAAAAACAGAGTTATGGCCCTTTGTATCTTGAAAAAATGCTTTTTACTATAGGCACTTTTGTGTCCAGAGCCATATCTTGGAAGTGCTTTGGCGGATTTCATTGAAACTTGGTATGAGTATATATCCCTCGCCAGAGGCGGAGGGATATTGTTTTGGTGTTGTCCGGCTGTCCGTCCGGCTGTCCGTCCGTCACTTTTGTGCCTGGAGCCATAAGTGCTTTGGCGTATTTCATTGAAAATTCGTATGAGTATATATATGCATAAGAGGATGATTCACGCCAAATGGCATTGTACACCATCTGTTAAAACCAGAGTTATGTCCCTTTGTATCTTGAAAAAATGCTTTTTACTATAGGCACTTTTGTGTCCGGAGCCATATCTTGGAAGTGCTTTGGCGGATTTCATTGAAACTTGGTATGAGTATATATCCCCCGCCGTCCGTCCATCTGTCAGTATGTTCATCCTTCCGATTTGCACCCATCCTCAAACAAAGCATATGTTGCGGGGGATATCAATTCTAAGAGTTTGCTTGTTTTAATTAAATTTTGGGGTAAAAAAGTGCGCCTTATACACAACATATTACGGTAATTGTGCATTATTTATTGTTTATTTCACAATTAAACAATAACTTGATTTATTCAATGAAAAAACTACACATTTTATTGAGGAGAGTTGTTAATGGCTCATAAGCTTTTATATTTCTATCATTATTTGCGCTTGCTTTGAGAAAACCGAGCTCCATGCATGTGTGAAGTTTCTTCCCGGAGTAGTCCATGCAGTTTGCACAGGCTGATCAAGGACAACACTTTCTGCTGTAATGTTATTAATTATTTAAAGGAAGTCTCTTTTTATCAAAAATCCAGTTAAGGCAGATAGTGTTGGCCCTGATTAGCCTGGGTGAAAGTTGGATGTGTGTTTTTCAGATACAATACCAAAAATGGTACATGTATTGTTTTCCCGTATATCATGTTACCCATGTTTTCAGCGGTGGTTGCCATTTTCACCATTCCCAAGGTGTATGAGACGTACCAGGGGCCAATTGATCAGAATGTGAACCTAGTCCGCAACCAACTCAACAACATCATGGCCCAGTATGTATTCCATTGAGTGGGTTGGGTCTCAAGCTGGTGTGTATGAGTTTTGCTCTTGCAGTCTTTGAAAACTGGGCTTTATGCATGTGTGTAAAGTGGCGTCCCAGATTAGCCTATGCAGTCCTCACAGGCTTATCAGGGATGACACTTTCCGACTTAACTGTACTTTTGTTTAGAAGACACTTCCTTAAAAAAAAAAATTCGAATGAAAGGAAAGTGTCATCCTTGATTAGCCAGTGCAAAGCACACAGGCTAATTTGGGACAATCCTGTACGCAATACCTGATGTACGCTGATTGCCTGATTGACACTTCCAGTAAATGGTGTACCTTTATGTTTCTGAAATTCTTATACATTTTTATTTTAATAATTGGTCATAATCTTCTTTTATGCCGCTGGTAGGGTGGCATATAGCAGTCTCACTGTCTTTCTGGCATCCCATTTTCTGGATTTTTTTCCAAAATGATATAAGATATTGCCCTGATATTTAGTATGTGAGTTTACCTACATTACTTACAAATAAGTGATTTTCCATCCGGTCAATTGTTTTTGGCGAAGTTGTATGGACTTGTTTTTTTTCTCTAAAATAACCATTTTCCTGAGGGTTTTATCCAAACGCTTTCAGATATTCAACTGATTTTTGGTGTGTGAATCTACCTACATGACTTACAGATGAAGTGTGAGTTTCATTTCAGTCCATTTTTTTCTTTAACAGAGTTTCGTCGAAGATTCCATTCCCAAAAGCAAAGGCAAAGACGCAGTAAGCTGTACCAGAATCACAGTCTTGATGAATAAAAAGAGGACAGACTTGGTATTCATGGCGTCTGGCGACTTTTCATACATCCATGGTGGAGATTATGACATCATTACTGAAGCTGAATATTTTTGAATATGCATTGTGTAGAAACTGTTGTACATTTTTGCTATGGATTTTTTTGCATATGTGCAATCATTATCCGTATTGCATGCAATATTATCAAGTAGTCCTATGGTTTAAAGAGGTGAGAGGAATCCTTAAGAAAAACTGTTAGGTTACCTTTATTTCATACCTTTGTTTATTCAACAGTTATCTTTTTCTATGGCATTTTTGAAGAAACATCTCCAGATAAACAAAAAAACAATTAAGGCAGCTTAAAATTGTGATAAGTCTATGAGACTATGGAACAAGCAAAATTGTGAAATGAAAACTTTGTTTTGGTAAAAAATATAAAGAGTAACAACAAGATTTTGTATGATGGACATGGAATAGTTATCGCACTCATTAAGATGGTTTGTATCAATGCTTTTGTCAGTTCTCGTCATTTTGTACATTGTTGTTTCATGTACAGTCTGCGTGTGCTATGTGCGATCACATTATGGGAGGACGGGAGGTCTGGATTTTTGCTGGAGCTTCGATATATGACATTGCGTATTTATTGCAGATGCTTCATTTATAGACAATTAGAATTTTTATTTATTAATTTTGAAGTCAGATTTCTGTGGTATTTTCTGAATTGATGTCTTTCCATTTGGTTTGTTATTTACAGTTACCGTATACTTGCGCTTTTAAGACGCCCTCACTTATAAGACGCACCCCGACTTCGGACTTTATAATGGGTGGATTTGAGACTGAGCCGCGTGTAATACGCGGTCAAATTTTGCCGTTTTCATCGGCCGAAAAATGGCTGGAAAATGGCAGAATGTTAAAGAAAATCATCAATTAGTAACACATTTAGAATTTTTCAAACTCTCGCTGCATACATTAGTAATTCATGCAAGTCTGAAAAATAAAACAATCAAATAACAAAGTAAATAATATTTGTTTATTTTATGATATATTAGTGGGTTTTAATTTATTTTCAAGTATTATTCATGCAATAAAAATAATTATCAAATTAACAAAATTTCTAACAATTGCGTATTTAATCATTTGCCCTAACAATTGCAAACATATTACGTTCGTAATATCAATGCACAAGCAAAATTGATCGTATCAGTCATCTTAATCTTACTGTTTGACAGGTATTGAAAACTAATAGGCAGATATTTTGAAAGCGTTTAGTTTTATAACACAGATTATGCAAATTTCACGCCCATTGTCTATCAACAATAAGTAACGCCTACTTTAATAAAATTAGCCGATCGCGTGATAGAGTGATAGACTCCGAAGCGCAAATCGAAATCATGTGTCAAGAAGAAAGCCATATACAGATAATTGAATGCGGTCGCTCTTTGCTCCCGTCGTCGTTGGCCCCTACTAAATAAGGTGTCATCGGCATTAGGGGGTTGTCTGAATAAACGTGTTTATTTAACAATTGACAGTTGCAAACTGGTAACTTATTTCAGAGGATACCCTAATTGCCAATTATGTCTTAATTGACAATTAACGACATGGAACAAAGACGATCATGTGATACAAACTTGTCAAGTAGCATTTGTAATCTGCAGCGTGTTTATTTAACTATTGACAGTTTCAAACTGAGAATTGATTTTGCTGTTGTTTTAAGCATGTTGGTATCATGTCGCCGCTAACACACGTATACTATAATGGCCAATTTATATGACATTTAACGACGTCCCGCGCAGACAATCAGGTGATACAAACATATAAGAATAATCACGGACAATATAACGTCTGACGCCCCAAAAATAACAAAATTCGAATTAAAAATAATAGACAACAAAATCAGTAACAAAACATTTTATTACAAATAAATTGGTAACTGAACATAGCGTTCCGATACACGGTACGGGCCAATACAGACTTTAGAGAAAATGCAAATGGCTGCTGCGATGATTCAAAAACAACTGACAAGTGTCCAACTTGGCTAGCATAAGCCCAGTAAACTCGATATTTTGAAAAAATTTGGTTTATTTTCACCAGTATCTCGCTTATAAGACGCGACCCCAACTGTAACTTATTAATTTGAGTCTTAAAAATGCGTCTTCCAAACGAAAGTATACGGTAATGTAGCAATGCAAGAACATGTATGTTCATCACATTGATTGTGTTTTTTTGTTATTTCTTTTGATTCATGATAAAATGTAGCTATTTATAATTGAATGGGACTTATATATTCTGAACAATTTTTTTTGGTGCATGAAAAGATATAGCAATGTTTTGTTTTACTGTTTTTTGTATAGTAATATACACATTTGAGTTATTTCTAGTGCTGTTTCTATGTTTGAATGATTATAGATGTTATGAGAGCTTTCATGATCTCATTGCAAAGCTTCCTTCTTCTATTTGTTTTCAAAATAACATAACGTACATGTATATTCTTTACCTAAAGAAAAAAGTTGTTGGTTTGTTTGAAAATTTAAAATGAGCATTCAACAGTCCATTTTCATATGAAATTTAAAAAAATGTGTAAACTTGTTTGAAAAATTATTATATTAAAAGGGGATTTGAGAGGTTGAAACAATATTCTTAAAACATTTTAATCAAGATTAGTGAAAGCCAAAAACAATAGTGGCTTTGTATACAAGGTTTCAGAAATGCATTCAATCCATTTGTTTTCTTATAAAATATGCACTCGTCTGTGATGCAAGTGCATTTAAAACATACTCTATCCTTTGCTAAAGTCCCATTTTGTTTGTTTCTTATTCATTTGTATAAAAACTAAAAAGATCTTTATTTTGTTCAGTATTTTCGAGTGAAAAAATTCAATCTACATTGTATTGCTTAAATCAAAAGGAGAGCCATAGTGAGTTAAGTAATGTTTAGCAATTTGAATACATCTTAGTCAGTATTTATAAATCAATTCTTAGACTTAACTCTTTCAGTGCTGGAACCAAATTTTTGAAGGTCTTTGCAAACAGTTTTGATCCAGATGTGACGCCACAGAACGTGGCGTCTCATCAGGATCCAAACTGTTTGCTATTCTGATAGTATTCTTTGAAAAAAAATGAAGAAAATGCTAATTTTAGAAATTCAGCAGACGACATTTTAGCAGACGACAAATTTCCCAGCATGCAAAGGGTTAAATATGTCTGAAATAAGATTGTAAGCCTATTGTTCTAAACATAGAGTCCGTCTGGTCTGCCCAGCTTTTTTCTTGTGCCTATTAAAGTCATTGTATCAATACTTATATATTTGCATGGTGCATTATTCAATTTCAATATATATTGTACGGTGTTGTTCAATTTCACGTATGAATAGCTTACTTATAGTGGGACAAAAACTGTTCTTTGTTCATTTTTTGAAGCAATAATTTATATATTTGTTTACTCTGTAAAGTGTTTTCAAGAAATGTTTGCAATTTTGACATTATTTACCCTATGCTTGCCTTTATGTCTTTATGTAGTTCAATAATATGCCTTTTTGAAAATTACTAGAGACAATATCCTTGAAAAACTCTGCATTCCATTTGAAGACCTTATTGACTGCAAAATATATCCCAACTGTATTTTCGCAGACAAAATAAATCATACATTAAGCAGTAAAACATTAAGATATAAGCTAATAGCATTTATACGCTGCTAAAAGTGTCTAAGTAGATACTTTCTATGAATTCCCAATGTGTTCTTTTATTTCCAACTTCCATTGAGATTATATTATGTTTAGGTGCAGTTTCAATTATAATCTAGCATCCTAGATATGTATTTTCATAGAGCTACTGTAAGCAAGTTGTAACCCTGACAAAGTGGTACCATAATCAACATTGTTCTTGTTATTGGTCAAACATTTTTTTTGCAACCAATGTCTTGTGTACCACATGTTGTGTGTTTCCTATCATAGATTTATGTACGCCTTCACACTCTCTTCGAAGCAAAGTATTGTTTTTTGTAACTACTTTTTGTGTCATTAAAAATATTTCCTGTTCAAATGATGTTACTTGTTTATCCAGGCTTGTATGCTATTTTACTGATCCCTTGTTTACAAATCTCAAAGGCCCTACTATATATGTGCCATGAACAATTCAGGAGAAAACTGATGTCTGCTATGTATATGAGCATTTGTGCTTAACGCATGTGGGTTTAGTGTCATCCCAGATTAGCCTGTGCAGTCCACAGTATTAAATCTGGGCTAATCTGGGACGACATTTTCTGTCTAGACTGGATTTTCAATTAGAAGAGACTTCCTTTGAACTAAAAATTCCATAAAAATGGAAAATTTTGTCTCTTATTAGCCTGTGTGGACTTCACAGGCTTATCTTGGAAGACACTCTAGATCATGTTTCATGTTTACAAAAGGCCGTTTATAAGATGGTTTAATGGCTGTTTACTTATCATACTGCCAAATGTAATGAGTAGATGGTTATAGACATCTTTGTCAGCTGAAACTTCTATTCTGGTGTATGTTTCCCATGATAAAATAACCGTCCGTCCGTATGTCTGTCCGTCCACCAGATGGTTTCCGGATGATAACTCAAGAACGCTTAGGCCTAGGATTATGAAACTTCATAGGTACATTGATCATGACTCGCAGATGGCCCCTATTGATTTTCAGGTCACTTGGTCAAAGGTAAAGCTCACGGTGACCCGAAATAGTAAAATGGTTTCCGGATGATAACTCAAGAACGCTTATGCCTAGGATCATGAAACTTCATAGGTACATTGATCATGACTCGCAGATGACCCTTATTGATTTTCAGATCACTAGGTCAAAGGTCACGGTGACCCGAAATAGTAAAATGGTTTCCGGATGATTACTCAAGAACGCTTATGCCTAGGATCATGAAACTTCATAGGTACATTGATCACGACTTGCAGATGACCCCTATTGATTTTCAGGTCACTAGGTTAAAGGTCAAGGTCACAGTGACCCGAAACAGTAAAATGGTTTCCGGATGATAACTCAAGAACGCTTATGCCTAGGATCATGAAACTTCATAGGTACATTGATCATGACTCGCAGATGACCCCTATTAATTTTCAGGTCACTAGTTCTGTTCTGTATCCAGAATTTAATTTCCCGTAACTTGTGGCTTGTTTGCACTACCTACCGAGGTTTTGAAGCAACATTAAAAAAAATACCTGTACACTATTTAAAGATAAAAAATCCTTACATGTTTGCGCAAGTCAAATTCCAATAGATGAAGTTTAAACAAATAAATCAGAGTGTCATTTAATTTGAAGATTTCAGCTGAAAGATATAACAGGTTAAAATCATAATACATTATACATATAAATAATGAGCTTGAAATGGAAAAAAAAATAATGGAAAACTGGAAAGTTGGTATTAATACAGTTGCATCTGAACATTGGAAACGCCATGTGCATTTTCAATCAAAATAATTTTATAACTGATGTGCACATGCTGTTCAACTACAGATCACTCCAAACACACCAATGCAACACTACTTGATATTATAAAATATAAGAAGCAAATATAAAATATGTAAAATAAAAACAATATTGAAAACAAGACTAAGACAAACATCTGAATTAAAACTTCTAATGATTCAAAATAACTGTCCAATGTAAATAAGTTACTACTAAACAATATCTGTATGTTATGTATTATGTTAAGAGGGCATATCAACAGTATAAGATTAAGATTAAACCATGCAGTTTCCAACTTGTCACTCTTTTATTATTTATCTTGTTCATAATTATCACCAAAAAGGGAAAAAAATGCCCCCCCTCCCCGCCAAAACAATATAAATAAATTTGGATACACATTTCAATTTAAAATTCAAACTCAAACACTAATTGTGAACTTGAATGAGAATTTTACAACAGTTCTGTTACTGCACAAGCATTTTATTCTGAACGTTTTTACTACTCTAAACGGATTGTATGCATCTGTGAAAAGTTTATAGTAACACCTTTTTATAAGCTTAGCTTAAGCACAACATTTGTTAGCCTTTTTAGCTCGACTATTATATATGAAATATATATAGTAGAGCTATCCTACTCGCCCCGGTGTCGGCGTTAGCGTGCAAATGTTAAAGTTTTCGTTCTACCCCAAATATTTTCTTTGTCCCTTGACATATTGCTTTCATATTTTGCATACTTGTTTACCAACATGACCCCAACCTATAAACAAGAGCAGACAACTCTAATCAAGCATTTTGTCATAATTATAGCCCCTTTTCCACTTAGAATATGCAGCAGTTCAAGTTTTCGTACTACCCCATTTATTTTTCATTGTCACTTGACATATTGCTTTGATATTTTGCATACTTTTTTACCAACATCATCCCAACCTATAAACAAGAGCAGACAACTCTTATCAAGCATTTTGTCATAATAATTGCCCCTTTTATACTTAGAATATGCATATAATTGATAAATCTATGTTAAAGTTTGTGTACTACCCCAAATATTTCCTATATCCTTTGACATATTGCTTTTATATGTTGCATACTTGTTTACCAACATGACCCCCAACTTATAAACAAGAGCACACCACTGTATCAAGCATTTTGACATAATTATGGCCCCTTTTACACTTAGATAATTGAACATTTTGCTTAAATTGCCATAACTTATTTATTTATGATCACATTTTATTATTACTTTGACAAAACAACACTTACCTGAATACCACAATGGATTCCACCCAAACAATACCCCACGTCCCTACCAGAATCCCTCCCCCCCCCCAACCTCACCCCCCCCCCTCAATTTTTTTTTTAACATCTAATAAATTACCACACCCCACATTATACCCCCTTCACCCCCCCCCCCCCCCCCCCTACCCCCCCCCCCCCCAAAAAAAAAAATTTTATTTTTATTTTTTTTAAATCATCTTATAAATTACCACACCCCACATTATACCCCCCTCTCACCCCCACCCCCCTACCATTTATATATTTAACATGGACATTTTTTTTTTTATTGAACGTGTACAAACTAATTGGTAGATTTTAACCGCTGCTGACGACGTTGAAATAAGTCGTTTACATATTCATACGCGATTTTCTGTACAAGACTAATTTTTTCTAAAATTAAGGTCGGAATATGCTATCCTTATCAAAAAATAAATAAAATTTAATGGTAGCAAATATTTTAATTGGTCAATTGAATCAGAATAGGCTTTTATTAATCTATCTTTTGAACCCTAGCAACGGCGGAAGCACACAGCGTCATGTATGTGTTGTTAGGTCGTACCAAAAACACGGAAGTTGGTGCATAAAAGTTAAACTTGTTTATTTTTTGGTAAAATAAAACAAATATAATTAAATAAACATGTCAAACGAGCGAACACCCCTTTCACCAGCTGAGGCTCGCGAACTGGGCGAGCAGAGAGAATCCTGGTGCGCTGTCGAAATGAAAAAAGAGCAAAGCTGGTGTCGTAAAGAAAGGAAACATTCGGACGATATACTGAAAAGCACCGTGTTCGATTCCTACCGACCCGAGTATGAGCCCAGGTGCACATTCGAGGTCAACGCCCCTACTCACAGGGAAAGAAGACATTTCTCGGATAAACAATGTAAGTGTCTGAACTGCGTTATCCAGTGGCAGTGGGATGACACATTGACAGAAGCTCAATCATAATATAGCTAAATTAATTATGTAAAGATACATTTTGTAAATGTAGTAATTACAGTTAAATTCACCTACAGTTGCCGTATCTTCACCCAGGTTGTTTTTTTTTGCGGCTGGGCGATGGATAGGTGGTTCAAACTACATGAAATTTATTTACTGCTTGCTGGAGATGTTTGCTGTGGTATGGGGAAAACAATAGTAGTTGCAATACCGTAATTTCTGTGACATCAATACTTACTTTTTTATGTCCGAGACAGCCGGACAAAAATACATGTTTTTGAAAATTCTAAAACACTCTAAAAATGTTGTATTGATAATCAGATACAGATCTGCAATTTGTACAGTGTCTATTGTTTCAATTAATTAAAAAATGTGCTTGTAAAATAGCACGCAGAATGGTAATAATTACTGTTATATATTTTTCACTTTAAGCTTATGTTTAAAAACTGTCTACTGGTATACATGTTTATTTACCCAATAACGCTAATGATATTTAAAATGTAATGCTCCATTGATTTAAGGCATTTGTCTGCCAGTTTTATGAGCTTAATCTGTAACACTGTATGATAAGTGCCACCATTTAAGCGTAACAGGACAGAATTCTTGTAAATTAGCATTGTAATAACTATTTATTTTGGCTAAAATTGGGGGTGTCCGAAAATTTAGTGTCTGAAAAGTAAGAGTTATCACCTACACTTAGGGTTCTTAGAGCTCAAAGCATTCAAGAAGAAATATGTACCGGTATACATTTTAGATATTTCATGCTTTGTTACCATATACCGGTACATCATGTCACAGTAGAAATCAATTAAACATCTGTTAAATTGCATTATCATTATGTGTGTTTATTTTAATTGATACATTTTATAAATAACTCACAATTGGGCACATTGTATACATGTAATTTTTTATCTATAAATTTAGATTATTTATAGCATAATCATATAGATATTGTTTAATATCTCAGCCAAATTGTAATTCTTTCTAAACCAATGTGTAAATTTATAACTAATTTATTACAGCACTTGTTTGAACTTTGTGTAAGTATACAAATCAAAGAAAGTTCAGAATGTAACATCTGTCTAATCTCCTAATATTCATAATCATCTGCTTCTTTCCATAAACTGCATACCATCCTGCATGCAAATAGACATACATGTATTACATTGTAGATTTTAATTTTCCATTTATTCTAGTTCACTAGTTATGAATATCTTTCATGATAGATCTTCATAGAAGTGTCTGTAATTGCTACAAACATCATCTGAAGTAAAACATCTAAAGAGCTTTTTCTTTGGTGTATATATATATATAGTATGATTATTTCCACTTTACATAGATGTATGCTGTGTTTAGATATGTGACAGGTTGACTTGATTAGATCAATATATGATTTAAAGGATATTGTCATGTGTTATAACTTGCTTTATTTGTATGTGTTGCATGGATTTCATATTACAAATAACTGATATAATCAAATATTATTTGAAACAAACCGACCTTCATTCAAGAAGAACTAACAGTGATGTTACCTGTATTTATAATTCTTAAAGTTTAAAAAGGAGAGAAAAATGTTTAGGAAAAAATGTAAAAAAGTCTTCATTATTCTTCAGAATACCTGTTGTTTTGGGCATTGACGATGTACATTTTTCTCGTGTAAATGTTGTATGTACAATGTACTGATATTTATGTTATTCAAATTATAACGCTTAAGACTCATTTTATAATTATTATTCTATTGTAATTTAAAATTGTATATGAATCATGAATAAGTTTGTATTTCTCTGTATGTACTCCTAATTATAGCTTTTCATTTGCTTATACCTTGTGTTTATTAAAATTGTGTATATTATGACTGATTATGTCATCACATAGATTTCTCGAAAAATATTAATAACTTCTGAAAGTAATCCTGTAGATCTAAACAATATAATGAAACATGTAATTAATTAATTAAGTCTTTTTGTATAAACAGTGTAGCAAAGTTTTAAAATGTTAATTGAATTAAATGGGTACAGATTATCAGTTTTTATCAAATTCAGTTTTATTAATATTGAAATTTTCATTTTCTCTTTTCAGTTTCCAGCCAGATCAACATTTAATTGTAAGAGAGAAGTGCAACATTTGGAAGTTCAGAACTGACATGGACACATTTTTTTCAAATTATATGCCATTTGAAGGAACCACTACAACCTAAAATTTGACAATTTTATGAAGTGTCTGTTTTCAAAAACATCTGTGTGTTTCTAAATGGAGAAACAAAAAGCAGTGAAGTAAATTTATTAATGATATTTTATATTGATCATGTTTCTGTTTTTGAGGTTTTATTTAGAAATATATAATATACCAGTATTATGATACAGTTTGTGTTAAAGACATAGTTGGTATGTGTTTTATTTATTGATTGCATGATAATGTATGATTACATAACAGTATTACATGTAGCTGTCATAAAACCAGTATTATTTGTATCACTCTTGAATCTTTCAATAAAACTTGATGTATTAATTGCATACATGGACATTATATATATATATATATATATATATATATATATATTCAATACTGCTGATGTTTTTTGACTGCTGTATATTATCCTTATTTACATGATCATTTTATTTTATAAATAATGTTGTTTATTGATTCAAATGCCTAACTGCCAAGTTTAATGTTCAGATTGCTAGATAAAACAGAGAGTACTGGTATTTTAAGCCTTTCAATTATCAGTTATTTACATGGTTTATTACAAGAGAACTTGTTTGGAATAATACATACATAAGCCTGCATTATTTATACTCTCACACATGTATGTGTAAACTAAGAGGTATTATCAGAATATTATATGCATAATTTGTCATTTAAACATTTCAATATGTGTCACCTGATCACATTATTTTTGATTGTCATTGCACATCATTCTATGTTTCCATGTTATGTCCTGCCACCTTTGTGTTGCAATGTGCTCAATGTTTGTTTTTTGCTATAAACCTGCTGTGTTGAATACAAGTCTGTCTTTAGTTCTCACTACAGGCATAGTGAAAAATCACCTGTAACAGTTCCAACTAGAGATTAGTGGTAAACATGGCCAATACCCCCCAACCACTATGTCAGCCATGTTCAAAGGCAAATAGCTCAGAAATATGTGGACCTTATGGCTCAGGTTAGAAAGCAGTATTTTCAACTGTTGCCTTGGCCTACCAGCCACCAATTCAAAATATTGCATTTAACATCGTGAAAATAAATTGACTTTTCAACATGTCAAAATATTTGTACATGTATATATTATGACCGTTATGTTTGGAACCTCTAAACCATACATTATGATACAAACAACACACACTAGTGTATAATAATGTTTATTTTGTTCTTAAATATTTGATACCATAGATAATCTGATATAATAGTTATGTACAACTTTCGCATTATTATTTCATTAAATGTGAGATACATAGTATTAAAACACTATAAAATGATATGTCAACTAAATGGAATTTAGGTCAACAAAAATACTTTACGAGTTAAACAGCCCATAAATAAGCACAATTACATGTGTATTTTTAACTTAATCACATTCATCCTTGCTTTGAGTAATATTTCAGAAAAATACACATGAAAATAATATACAAGTTTATATACAATTGAAAAGTTTGCGTTAGAAAGTTAGTACTATTTAAGGCAAAAGAATTTATAAGAAAAATGACTAGGGGTCGCCAAGTAGCTTACATCATAAAATACAATGTGGTTATCTTAGGTTTTGTTTTAGAATGGACATATAATAGGCCATGAAATACGAGATAAAAAAAACATCCTAATAAAACAGCATTGATGAGACTAATATGATATTAGATGTAAAAAACAAGTACATAATTGAACAGTGCATTTTTGCTGGAATTTTCAACTATATACTTGCTGTTCGACATGTCAAACAATTGATTGAAGAAACTAAATGCACAAAGATAAAGAAATGCATAATATTTTGAAAAAAGTATGTTTTAATTTTAATGTCAAAATTAATTGTTGTAGGCCATGCATTTTTTTAGTATGAATTTGTTTCAGATCATTCTATTACAGGTAAAATGAAAAGTACAAGGTCATTTCCTATTGCAAAAACTTTTCAGGCCAATATTAGTCTAAAAATTATGGCTTGCTTCTTGTCCACTTTTTAAATAACCACCATATTTGTCCTGTCAAACAAAT
The DNA here is from genome assembly GCF_020536995.1 of Dreissena polymorpha. Lineage (NCBI taxonomy): Eukaryota > Metazoa > Mollusca > Bivalvia > Myida > Dreissenidae > Dreissena > Dreissena polymorpha. The sequence continues at coordinate 88,109,533 of NC_068357.1, read as the reverse complement.
TGTTAAAAAAGTTAACACATTCAAAACACTGGCCAATATATATGCCACTTTTTTAAAACGTAATTCCAGCGTGCACTTAATAAATACCTATCCAAACAGAAACAAGAGCCACTAGATATTACCACGTAACTTACCTGTATACAACTTATAACAATCTATGGTTTACATGCATCGTAACTGTTAAGGAATTTTCTGCAATTTTTAAACTTCAAAGTAAATAATATGAGCAGAATTCTACATTCTTTATAAAATGTTTGTTTGTTCTTTTCTGGCATAAAATTTGTTTTTAATATTATATCTAAATGAAAAAATAGTTTAGTTTTAATAACTATAATAAATAAATTTAACATCTGTTTGTGTATTTAATTAATACACTGTATCATAATTTATACAATCATACTAAGAATAAAATGAAATCTGTGATTAAAAAATAAATATACCAATTGTTTTAAAATAACTGTAGAAACAATCTGTGTACATATTTTACACACAATTGGAAGACATTAAATTATTGAGGAACCCATGTTTTATATATATGTACAGCTTATAAACAGCTTTATAAGCTAACATCAATACATATGCTCTGTAATTAAAATTAGTAACAACCATAGCACAACCTGCATTGATAACACATAGAAATGACATGGAAATGTTTGTATGAATAATTTGGTATCTGGAAGTGTCCAGTGCAAGGAATGTACATTCATGATAAGTTAGAGCAAGAGAATGAAAGTTACTGTCGTCACTGATTTGTTTCCACTTTGAGGTTTGTAAAAAAAAATCCACACAACTACTTTGAACTTCAGACAGAACTTCAGACAACTGTTAATTATAACATATCGTCGTTGTCGTTCACAAACCTCGTAGCTCCAAAATTTTCAAAATATTTGTTTGGTCTTTTTCGAATATATTAAGTCTGGCGCGTGTTTTGTGCTATATCTTGTAGCTCTAGGCCAATTAGAGCCCTTGAAAAAGCCACGTGACGAAATGTTGTAGAATGATTGTTGGCTTTTTTCCTGGCAAAAAGTCGTAGCGACGCCATTTCACCTATAGGTACATCATTTCGTTTGGACAAATTTGACAAAAACGTTTTTATAAAAAATTTTATTTGCAACTACGAGGTTTTCTATCAGGACAAATTGTCGTACCTCATAAAAATGACAAAACTGTGGTGACAAAATATCGTAGCTACCATGTCTGACTGTCAGTATGACTTATCAGTATGACTCTACGGCTTATACCGTATTTTGCAGCTTCATTTTTTTGGTATTTTTACAGAATTTCAATTTCTTAAACTTCGTTATAAAAAAATGAGACGGTTTTTTCTCTCTCCTATAAAGTTGGCATTTTGTAGCTACAAGGTTTGAGAACGACAGCGACGATATGCCACCATTGTAGCTCCAGACCAGCCTGAACATTTGCATAGTCTGGTGAGGAGCTACGATGTCATTATAACGTAATGCAAGGTTGTCTTGTCTCAATAACGAACAGCATAGCTCCTTCCAGAACGCTCAACGAGAGCGTCTCAAATATCAGTCAATATCTCCTAAATAAATGATGTAAATGACAAAATAATTCAGTGCAATTTTGTCCATTTACAAAATACATAAACAGCAGTTCTGTTGAATATTGCACCTGTACAGTAAAATTTCTTCACAACAAAATGAAATGAAAATGACAAATGTGTATAAAAATGGCGATGGCACAAAAAGTGACCTGATGCACATCTTTACTCACTCTGATCAGAGAACAATTTAATATAGAGCCTTGCTAATCAGGGATGACACTTTCCACTTTAATAATATTTTTTTCTTTGAAAAGAAGACTCCTCTTTGTGAAAATCAAGTTTAGGCAGAAAGTGTCGCCACCTGCTTAGCCTGTGCAAACTGCACAAGCTTATCTGGTACAACCCTTTACGCACATACATGTATATAAAGCCCCGTTTTCACAGAGTGGGGTACAAATACATCTTGTGTGGATTAGAGACAGAACTACGTTTTTAACAATACAAACATGAACTGTACTTCTAAATACATCTTCACAACGCTAATAAGCACTGTTGTCAGTCAACAACTGTCAACTCGACTTAAATTGGGAAATATTTCTTCCCAGAACAGAATCAAAAAAGTTCTTTTTAGTGTCTGCGTAACACAATGGCAATTCAATTTTTTAAGTCATTGCCATAGTAATAACATCAATTACCCAGTACAATGTTTAACATACTTGGTTTTGTCTAATATATAAAAAAGTTTCACATCTTTTACACACCATGAGGTTACCTTACTTGAGCTAAAAATAGCAGTAGTTTTTCTCTGTATTGTATGTAAATAACACTAACTATATTAAATATAATATTTAAATTAATAATATTGCATGTATTATATTTAAATAATCAATATTAATAAAACATTTTTAGTTGACAAGTTTAATTGGGCATAATTAATTTTGATACTGGAACATTTTAAGGCACAATTTTGAGGTTATTATGGTTCTCAATACAGTACAGGTTTTGGATCATATAAAAAGGAAAAACACCAAAGTATTAAGTTGTACTTACTAGTATTAAGCAAGTTTTCGCTCTGGTTGTAACTTACTGGTTTACAAAACATTCAATGGAATAGGAAAGCAAACAACAACACAGCTTACAGCACTTTGCTGCTCATCACTACCTTAGGATTGAAAAATGAAGCCTTTAAATTTTGAATCTATTCAGAAAGGCCTAAAACCCTTTCAGTGCTGGAACCGAATTTCGAAGGCCTGTGCAAACAGTTTGGATCCAGATGAGACGCCACAGAACGTGGCGTCTCATCAGGATCCAAACTGTTTGCTATTCTGATAGTATTCTTTGAAAAAAAAATCGAAGAAAATGCTAATTTTAGAAATTTAGCAGACAACATTTTAGCAGATGACAAATTTCCCCGCATGCAAAGGGTTAATTTTCTAAGGGACAAAAATTGGGTCAAAATGCATACCTGAGCGGTAAAGGGTTAAATTGTTACGATATGATGATCACAATTTCTACAGCCAACTTGGAACACAAGAGATTAAACATTCACCAGTCATATTTTCATCAAGGTGTATTGTCCGCCATCCATGAGCATAGCACTAGAATCAATCTACAGAAAAAGAGTGGTTTTGTTTTTAAAATTAAATGCAACATGCATTATAATTATTTCTGTGTAACAACATACTGAACAGGAGTACATGTAGTATGTGAATAAAAGTATAAAGAGCTATGAAAAATATAACAATCATGGAGCAAGACTTTATAATATGACTCTACATTCAGACCCAAGTAGGCAATCTTATGTAATTAGGCCTCATAGGACAACATTTTAAGATACAAAATTATACGAATGTTACCAGAACACGGGCAACCACCCCTACGCTAGGCCATCTCTAAGTTGTAAAAACTTCATTCAGGCCAAACATGGGAATATCAGAAGGATAAGTGTTATAGAAAACAACCATCTGATGTCAGCACAGGCTAATCTGGGACAAGACTTGATGCACATGCAGAAAGCCTGTTATCCAGAGCACAGCTCCAATGCGTCAGTCTCATCTCTAGTAGATTAGCAAATTATATTTTCCTCTGTTGATATTACAGAACTACTGCAAGCAAATACTGGTCATTTGCCTAATATGTCTGTTCATATTTACACAAATGACCCCTGGTCACTACTGGTTATATGCCAAACTGGCCTGGTGATATCCACACAAAAATGACCCCTGGTCAGAACTGATAAATTGCCAAACTGGCATAATGATATTCTCACTAATATGACCCCCTGTCAGTTCTTGTTATTTTCAAAACTCGCCAGATGACGTTCTCACAAAAATGACCCCTGGTCAGTACTTGTCACTTGTCTGGTCAGCGAGTCCATTCTACGGGAACCCATTGAGGCTCCACCTCTATCCTGTTGATCTCTGTTACAAGTTCATCAAAAGCCTTGTCCATGTCCTGGTTCACAAGAATGTGGTCAAACAGGTGGCCAAACCGGTCCTCCATTTCACGGGCACGCTCTATAATACTGCGCAACTCGTCGTCCTATAAAACAATCATTCCAGTAGAGCAGAACTGAACCAAATGTCTCTGGAAAAAAGGAGCTTAATGCATGTGTGTTAAGTGTTGTCCCAGAGACTTCCTTTAAAGGAATAAGCCAATCAAGCGGAAAGTGTCGTCCCTGGTTAGCTCCAGACCGCACAGGCTAATCTGGATCTACACCTTACCCACATGCATTAAGCACTGTTTTCCCAAGCAAGGCTCAAATAGATACATCATTATTGTATGCTCAAATATACGGCTTCAAAGTTCAGTGCAAAATCATCATCCTGCTACACAAAATCACGGTAAAACAATGCTCTCTATAAAATATAACCATAAATTAATTATGAAAATAACCACTTATACAAAAAATTCTTTTTACAAGAGGAAACCCGGCTTTATGCATGTGCGTAAAGTGTTGTCCTAGATTAACCAGTGCAGTCCACACAGGCTTATCAGGGATCTCCAGTTAGACTGGATTTTTGTTTATGGGAGACATTTTAAAAATGAAAAATATCCATAAATGCGGTAATTTTCATCCCTGATCAGCCTTTACATAGTTGCATTAAGCCCTGTTTTTCCACAATGCAGCTCATATGAAAGGAGCATTATTATACTGTATATTTTACAAACACATCCCTAAGGTCCATTTCAGAGGTATGGCTGTGTATTATTTACATTTAGGAATTAAATATGTTGTAAGTGCATATATTCTGAAATCTTGACATTACTGGCTTATGAAAGTAGGCTATATCAGATAAATGTTTTCTAAAGAATACTATATGTTATGCCTACATTATTGATATCACATACTTCACTTTTGTTTCTTTAATCACTCAATCTTAAATTCATACATACTCAGTTCAATTTAACCCATTTATGCCTAGTGGACTCTCCCATCCTTCTTAATTGGATCAATTTATTTCCCAAATTAGGGATGTCTATTATATTTATTTCTATATTTAGAATATTTCTTACAGAAATGGGTTGATGCAAAGTTTGTGGTCTTCTTTTAGGCCATCTCTAAGTTGTAAAAACATTAAAGGCTGCCCTATTATGAAACTTTTCATCTGTGTTTTCTTGTTCATATTTTAGGCGCGCTCTGGAAAAACTGGGCTTATGCAAAAAGTGCCATCACAGATTAGCCTCTGCAGTCCGCACAGGCTAAAGAGGGACAACACGTTTTGCCTAGACTGGATTTTGGTTTAGAAAAAACATCCTTTCAACGAAATTGTTTTATAGAAGAGACAAGAATTGTTGCTTATCTGGGAGGATACATTACGCTCATGCTTTAACCCTTTCAGTGCTGGAACCGAATTTTAAAGGCCTTTGCAAACAGTTTGGATCCAGATGAGACGCCACAAAACGTGGCGTCTCATCAGGATCCAAACTGTTTGCTATTCTGATAGTATTCTTTGAAAAAAAAAAACGAAGAAAATGCTAATTTTAGAAATTCAGCAGTGAACATTTTAGCAGACGACAAATTTCCCAGCATGCAAAGGGTTAAGCCTGTTTTTTCCATAGAGTTTTTCTTCCAGGGTGTGGCTACTTTGTTTCTTACTTGAAGACATGATAAAATGCTGCAGATTGATTGTACACTCTTACTTGAAGACATGATAAAATGCTGCAGAGTGATTGTACACTCTTACTTGAAGACATGATAAAATGCTGCAGATTGATTGTACACTCTTACTTGAAGACATGATAAAATGCTGCAGAGTGATTGTACACTCTTACTTGAAGACATGATAAAATGCTGCAGATTGATTGTACACTCTTACTTGAAGACATGATAAAATGCTGCAGAGTGATTGTACACTCTTACTAGAAGACATGATAAAATGCTGCAGATTGATTGTACACTCTTACTTGAAGACATGATAAAATGCTGCAGAGTGATTGTACACTCTTACTTGAAGACATAATAAAATGCTGCAGAGTGATTGTACACACTTACTTGAAGACATGATAAAATGCTGCAGATTGATTGTACACTCTTACTTGAAGACATGATAAAATGCTGCAGATTGATTGTACACTCTTACTTGAAGACATGATAAAATGCTGCAGAGTGATTGTACACTCTTACTTGAAGACATGATAAAATGCTGCAGATTGATTGTACACTCTTACTTGAAGACATGATAAAATGCTGCAGAGTGATTGTACACTCTTACTTGAAGACATGATAAAATGCTGCAGATTGATTGTACACTCTTACTTGAAGACATGATACAATGCTGCAGAGTGATTGTACACTCTTACTTGAAGACATAATAAAATGCTGCAGAGTGATTGTACACTCTTACTTGAAGACATAATAAAATGCTGCAGAGTGATTGTACACTCTTACTTGAAGACATGATAAAATGCTGCAGATTGATTGTACACTCTTACTTGAAGACATGATAAAATGCTGCAGAGTGATTGTACACTCTTACTTGAAGACATAATAAAATGCTGCAGAGTGATTGTACACTCTTACTTGAAGACATAATAAAATGCTGCAGAGTGATTGTACACACCTTGGTGTCCACAAGACCCAGATGGTGATGAATCTGCCGCAGCTTCTCTATGTTGGCTGGGTACACAAATATCACATAGGGCTTCAAATCAGTCTCATACAGCATGTACAGGGCCTGAAATATCACCTACAAATATCACATAGGGCTTCAAATCCCTGTTCAATCTATATAGCATGTATTGAGCATGAAATATCACATTTGGCTTAAAGACTCCTTTCACGAAGCAGGTACAGGGCTTGAAACATCAACTGGAAATACAGGCAATCTTGTGGATGTGACCACTTGAATTTAGAGCTCTTAGATATCAAAGAGCATTTTCAAGTAATTTAATGTCCAAATCTTGGAGTTAGCGACCACTTGGGGATAAACTTGGAAAATATGTTGACCGTTACGTTATGTTGTGGTTACAAAATTCTTAAACACATGTATCTTCAAAACAGCGCTTTGTTGGATTATTTGTTATCAAATTGCAAGGTAATATTTTTTGTATCTACACTTATATCTGGATAATTTAATATAATTTAAATGTTATACATGATAGTTGTGTCACATAATTGGTCTATAATTTGATAGTGACGATTTTACTTTTTTCCAGAATGGTCTTTTTTTTAAAGACCATTTTATTAAGAGACCACTTTTTATAACCCCCTTAATTGGTCGCTTAATTCAAATTGAACAAGATTGACTGTATGTCATAAAGTTTCAAATTCTTCTTATATGGAATGTTCAAGGCCTCTGATATCATAACACTTTTATGAAAGACTTCCAATTTATCTCATACAGAAATAAATTATGCTTAAAAGACCTTAACATACATGAAATTGATAACTTGGCCCGCATAAGAGTTTGAGAACTAAACTTATGCGTTAATTTGGAGTTGTAAATGATTTTTAAATGATCAACCATAAGTTAACAACCAAAGCAACATTAAATGAGCCATGTTTGGAAAAACTGGCCTTAATCATGTGCATTAAGTGCTGTCACAGATTAGACAGTGCAGTACGCACAGATAATCAGGGATGACACTTTCCGCCAACACCCTTTGTTTCTAAAAGACTTTCTGTTCACGAAAAAAATCCTTAATAAGTTGCTATCTTCAATATTGCAAAAGTACTCATAAAATGAGCGATTTTGGCCACATATATTTGACCTCTGACCTTGAAGGATGACCTTGACCTTTCACCACTCAAAATGTGCAGCTCCATGAGATACACATGCATGCCAAATATCAAGTTGCTATCTTGAATATTGAAATATTGCAAAAGTGTACATTAAATGAGCGATTTTGACCCATATATTTGACCTTAGACCTTGTAGGATGACCTTGAGCTTGACCTTTTACCACTCAAAATGTGCAGCTCCATGAGATACATATGCATGCCAAATATCAAGTTGCTATCTTCAATATTGCAAAAGTTATTGCAAATGTTAAAGTTGGCGCAAACCAACCAACAGACCAACCAACAGACAGGGCAAAAACAAAATGTCCCCCACTACTATAGTGGGGAACATAAAAAGGAAAAGTGTCATCCCTAGTTAGCCTGTGCAGCCTGCACAGTACAATCTGTGACACTTAAAGCAAATGCATTAAGCCCAGTTTTCCCAAAGCAAAGCTCAAACTTAGGTCCTTATATTTTAGCAAACTATAACACTAAGTCTCCTACCTCAGGATCTGTATTAAGAACACATATTTTTCCGCTGCTGATCACTTGTCTGACAGCATCCACGCTGGTGCCGTACAGATTTTTATCAAACTCGCCATGCTCAATGAATTTCCCAGCATGAATATCGTTTTCAAATGCCATCCGAGACACAAAGTGGTAATCCTTCCCGTTAATCTCTGGCTCATTATCTGTTTTGATTGGTCGACTAGTATCTAAAACAAAAAATCAACAATTTTAGTATACAGTAATGTTTTAAACAACAATAGGGTCCAAAGTCGCTCAACTGAGATACAAAGGTACTGACCTATTCTGTGCAGCCCAAGAGATCATTAGGACAACAAATTTTAATGTTCTGGCCACGGTTTTCCTATCGCCATATAAGGAAAAATACTCCGCCTACTGGTGGCCATGTTTTTCAACCAACCAGCAGCATTTTTGAACTCCTCCAACGTCGGAAATAAATGTAGCCTCTTGAGGGTTAACAAGGCAAATGTTGATGCTGCACGACAGACAACAAGCGATCACAAAAGCTCACCATGAGCACATTGTAATCAGGTCAACTAAAAAATAACTTGCAGTCTTCCAATCTAGTCTGACATTTTGTTTGACAGAATGTCAAAACGATGCTTTTGACGGGATTAAAGTATTCATATCTTTTCACATAAGAATCAAATTGATTTCTTGTTTCTTACTCAAACATCTCAGACGATTCACACAGCTTGCATAACAGTTAACACGAAAGTATCGCATGATGCGCATTACTAACAGATGGTTCACATCTATCAGTTTCAAAATCAGTATTAAAGGCATCAATGGTTGCATGAATTTGGTCTAGATCTCCATCCAGGAAGCTTAATAAAATCTTACCAAGTACTGATTTATTCCCAACAAAACAAACACAAGAATGTAAAAAAAGTCTACAGCTTTCTTCAGAAACACACTTAAAACCTTTATCACTCAGACAAGCATTTTGACCCATTTACAGTCCCTTAAAACATCTAATCAAATTAAATATCTTTCTTAAAAGATTCAAGTTTTAAAAGTTTCATTTCCAACCCTAAGATACTGATGAGCAGCAAACAGCATAACACCTGAACAGACTGCCAGTTACTCCCAGGCTGTACTGGTTTTATGCTTATTGCATCTAGCCATTTTCCTTTGGCTTCTGAGCAGGAAGGGTTAAATAAATAAATAAATAGATTTAAATTGAACTTTTGATATACCCCACAACTTACGTGGTATTGCGGCAGCGAATCTATCGTAGTCAGACTCCATAAGACGTTGGCGTAACTCCTGTCGCCCCACGTTTGCGGGCCCGATGAGGACGATGGGGCGGCGCCTGTTGGGCTCTGGGTAATACTGGGCCACCTCCTGATATGACAACACCTCGTCCTGGTCTGCAGACCACAACAGTGGCGGAAAAACAAACAGATTTTAATTTAAAGTGAAAACATGAATATCATTTATATCTCAGAATAGAAAACATCAGAGAAAATTTTGTTGCTATTGACTAGTAATGGAAACATGTGGGTATAATGACCATTCTTACCAACTGTAATCAAGATTGGAGTATAAATGTGGAACCTATGGTGGTAACAAGGGACCTAGTTTTGCACAAATGTAATCCATATTGTAATTAGGCCTAAATATTGTCAACATTAATACGTATCTTGACCAAGTTTCATCAAGATTGGATAATACATGTGGCTGCCAGAGTGGCAACATTGTTTTCCCAAGATTTGCCATCATGATCTAGTTTTTGAACGCACATTACCCAGATTTGAACAAGACCTAGATATTGTCCAGATAAACATTTTGAGCCAAGTTTCATCAAGTTTGAATGATAACTCTGGCCTCTGAGTGGTAAACAGCTAAAAGTTGGAGAGGCTAAGGTAAACATCCTGACCAAGTTTCAAGATTTGATTACAATTGTGGCCTCTAGTTATCAATGTTATTCTAACATCTGACCTAGTTTTTGGATGCACATGACCCAGATTCGAACTTAATATTGTAGAGATAAACATTTTGACCAAGATTCAGTCCTGAAAGTGGCCTCTTGAGAGAAAGAAACAACAACATTTATTCAGCAGTAAAGCTCATAAATTATATATGAATGATACAATTTATAAGTAATGGTAGAATATAGAAGCTGGACAATTAACTGGTTAATATGGTAAGTTATGAAAGGAATAAATAATTGCATCTAATATTGCCACTGCACATCTAATATTTACTACTTTACTTACAAGACATTCAATGATTTTCTATGAACCATAACCATTTCAAACTCATCCAGATTGAGCAATAAATGTGACTTCTAGAGTGTTAACATGGTTTTGCTTAATGAATACCCCCTGATGGCCATTTTTTCAACAGACACGAACCATTTTTCAACTCATCCGAGATATAACAAGAACAAGGGCTGTTTGTAAAACATGCATGCCCCCCCCCCATATGGGCTGTCAATTGTAGTGGCAGCCACTGTGTGAATAAGTTTTTTGGCACTGTGACCTTGACCTTTGACCTAGTGACCTGAAAATCTATAGGTGTTATCTGGGAGTCATGATCAATGTACCTATGAAGTTTCATGATCCTAGGCTTAAGCGTTCCTAAGTTATCATCCGGAAACCATTTTACTGTGTCAAGTCACCGTGACCTTGACCTTTGACCTAGTGACCTGAAAGTCAATAGGGGTCATTTGCGAGTCATGATTAATGTACCTATCAAGTTTCATGATCCTAGGTGCAAGCGTTCTTGAGTTATCATCCGGAAACCATTTTTCTAAGTTGAGTCACCTTGACCTTGACCTTTGACCTAGTGACCAGAAAATCAATAGGGGTCATCTGCGAGTCATGATCAATGTACCTATGAAGTTTCATGATCCTTGGCATAAGCGTTCTTGAGTTATCCGGAAACCATTTTACTATTTCGGGTCACCATGACCTTGACCTTTGACTTAGTGACCTGAAAATCGATAGGGGTCATCTGCGAGTCATTATCAATGTACCTATGAAGTTTCATGATACTAGGCATAATCAATCTTGAGTTATCATCCGGAAACCATTTTACTATTTCAGGTCGGCGTGACCTTGACCTTTGACCTAGTGACCTGAAAATCAATAGAGGTCATCTGTGAGTCATGATCAATGTACCTATGAAGTTTCATGATCCTAGGCATAATCAATCTTGATTTTTCATCCGGAAATCATTTTACTATTTCGGGTCACCGTGACCTTGACCTTTGACCTAGTGACCTCAAAATCAATAGGGGTCATCTGCGAGTCATGATCAATGTACCTATTAAGTTTCATGATCCCAGGCCTAAGCGTTCTTGAGTTATCATCTGGAAACCATCTGGTTGACGGACATGTGCAAAACAATATACCCCCTCTTCTTCGAAGGGGGGCATAAACAGTATTCTGTCTAAGTTTCGTGAAGATCTGACAATAAATGCGTCTAAGTTTCATGAAGATCTGACAATAAATTCTTCTAGAGCTTTAACAAGGTTTTACAATAGTCCCACGCCCCTCTACAGCAATGTTTTTCAACTAACGGTAACCATTTTCGACTATGTATCAGATATCATTGGTGCACATGATCTGAACAAGTGCCATAAAGATTGGACAATTTATGTGACCTCTAGAGTGTTTACAAGGTAAATGTTGACAACGCATGATGGAGAAAAGGTGATCACAAAAGCTCACCATGAGCATGATACGCACAGGTGAGCTAAAAATGAGCCAACTGGAATGAGGTTTGATCCAGTGACTTCTAGAAGCAACAATGAGGTTCGATCCAGTTACTTTTAGAAGCAACAATGAGGTTCGATCCAGTGACTTCTAGAAGCAACAATGAGGTTCGATCCAGTGACTTCTAGAAGCAACAATGAGGTTCTATCCAGTGACTTCTAGAAGCAACAATGAGGTTCGATCCAGTGACTTCTAGAAGCAACAATGAGGTTCGATCCAGTGACTTCTAGAAGCAACAATGAGGTTCGATCCAGTGACTTCTAGATGCAACAATGAGGTTCGATCCAGTGACTACTACAAGCAACAATGAGGTTCGATCCAGTGACTTCTAGAAGCAACAATGAGGTTCAATCCAGTGACTACTAGAAGCAACAATGAGGTTCTATCCAGTGACTTCTAGAAGCAACAATGAGGTTTGATCCAGTGACTTCTAGAAGCAACAATGAGGTTCGATCCAATGACTTCTAGAAGCAACAATGAGGTTCAATCCAGTGACTTCTAGAAGCAACAATGAGGTTCGATCCAGTGACTTCTAGAAGCAACATCTATTAGGCTACCACTATACCTTGCAGACTTTTGAATTAGGATGGTATTCTTCAATTGTGTAGGTAATACTATTGCAAAATATAAGTTGAAAGAAATTACAAGAGCTTTATTATTTTACCCATTTTGATTGATAATTATCATTTAATTAACATTAATCTTTAACATGTTTCATAGTCAGGAGAGTGTTTTTTATTCGTTTGATTAAAATGAAAACATTTTTTGAATCTATGACAATTTGTGAAAACTTGTGAACAAGTCCCTTTTAAGAAAAAAATATCTCATCATTATACATGTGCAGAACTAACATCATCCCGGCATAATATTTGTTCTAGATATTACAAGTTAATGATCCATAACTTGTTTGATTAAAATGAAAACATTTTTTGAATCTTTGACAATTTGTGAAAACTTGTGAACAAGCCCCTTTTAAGAAAAAAATATCTCATCATTATACATGTGCAGAACTAACATCATCCCGGCATGATATTTGTTCTAGATATTAAAAGTTAATGATCCATAACTTGTTTGATTAAAATGAATACATTTTTTGAATCTATGACAATTTGTGAAAACTTGTGAACAAGTCCCTTTTAAGAAAAAAATATCTCATCATTATACATGTGCAGAACTAACATCATCCCGGCATAATATTTGTTCTAGATATTAAAAGTTAATGATCCATAACTAAAAGTTGTGTTCAAATAAAAGCCCAAGATTCAATCAGTTGAACGTAACCAAACTTAAAACCAGTAGGGTGCAGCTGCTGACTGATCTAAATATGGCTACATATGTGGACCTTTGGCTTAAGAAAATAATGTTCTTTTGTATCATAAATTACCTTCTTTTTGTTTTCGCTTCTTTTTCTTTTTGTTTGCCCTTCCACAAGAACATGATCTTCCTTTCTTTTGATTTTCTTTATTTTCTGTTCCTATGGTAAGTCGCATCTGTTCTCTCCTGAAAATATGTACAATGTTTAGCAGTGGATGGAAAAGCTTTGGTTTATATTTTCAAGACTGAAAACAAAGCAGACCGTAGTGACAAATACACCATAAGTAGTACTATGTGGTATAGAAAAGAAGTAACAATGAAAAATTGACACGTTTTACCCCAGGGGTTTTATTTAAACAAACTTTGTATTTAGAAAACCACAAAATGATGTTGCATATCCAATATAAAACTTTGGACTTTGTTGTTTCAGACAAACATTCTTTCAGCCCTAACTGGATTTTTTACTAAGAACAGACTTTCTTTAAATAAAAAATAACATAAATATTAATCATACTGATCAAAGATGGGAAATGATCACACACACTTTAAACATTGTCATTTCTCATAAAAATCAGCTGCTCTTCGTATTAAAAATTAGTTAAAAAAGATTGGAAATGTCAAAAAATATTGTTTTCCTGATTAGGAGATTGTGATGAAGGAAAATCAATTAATAAATAATATATCCAGTATAAAAAAAATACAGAATATTTTTTTAAATAATTAATCTTAATTGCCTTTCATATATTTAAGTGATAACAAGAAGCAATTCCTCTAAATTCATGCTTACCCCTGACCCACACACTTTGGGATAAATATTCAGGCTTTCCCCTGACCCACACACTTTGGGATAAATATTCAGGCTTTCCCCTGACCCACACACTATGGGATACAAAGCAGTGTAAGCCAACAAAATACAGCGTACATTTGTTGGGGAAGTACTTTGATAGAATTTTAAATATTGCCTCATACAATGTGTTGTTATTTGTGAATCGGTATCACTAAATTAATACATGATGGTGTAATATATGACATTGCACCAAAAGGATACAAAAATAGTACAGTGCTTCACAATAAAATTAACACATTTGCAGCCCATGTCTTTCTGTGGGGAAACATTGTGCGCATAAAGGTCATCCCTCTTGAAGTCCGCACAGGCTCATCAGGGAAGACACTTCTCCTCAACTGGATTTGTGTTTAAAAAAATACTTCCTTTTAACCAAAAATTCTAAGAAGATACAGTACACTCCACGCGTTTTCCCCAAAAAACGCGCTCCCTCCGCGGGTTTTTTTCTGCTAGTGAGTGTTCACGCGGCGTTGGAAGAGCGAGGTGAACTCGATAAAACGCTCGGCGTTACGCCGCGTTCGCTAATTCCCGCGGCGTGTATTACTTTAGGCCAGTCGGTAAATGCAGACACTTTCCGTTCTTATCAGTGATCGCCGCGCAACGCCGCGTTAGCAGTGTGCTACTGGGCATGCAAAAAAATAAAAACATTGTTATAATAAATTGTTTAAATACTGTAGTACATGTACATGTATAAAAAAGATAATTGTATAGAAAATAAATACGTATAAAAATTATGTTTTTTGATTCACAGGTACGTCTACAATATGAATTAGTCTAATATAATACATTTGACAAATTAATATTTAAATCATAACACATATGACGCAAGAATAAATGTTCCGTAAAATTTCCAAATGAGAATAATAATTAGTAATCCGAAACACACTACAATTTGTAATTGTTAACACGACGTTTACAAATGCTTCCAATATACAGTCATCATGTATATTTCCCGACAAAAGCGCGCGAAAATTATGCTGCAATGTACAAGGTCAAGGTACAATGTATACTCCTGCAAAGCGTGCGTGTATTGATTTTTTTTATACAAACTTTGTAGCGCAGAGAACATTGAATTTTGTTGATTTCGGTTAAAAGTTTCTTTGGTATTTATTAACGAAATTATATCGTGAATAAGTTGATATTTCCTCTAAAATAATTTCAAATCGAACACGCAGAATCTTTATCGTTACGGTATTTAAGTAGAGTAATTATTTTAACACTAATTGTACTGTAAACTCATTAAAGAAGACATCTGGGCGGAACTGGATTTTAAGTGTTTGACGTTATGAAAACACGCAAAGCTTGTCTACTGACCTATTGTGTAGACTGCTGTCTGCGGTGTTTTGACAAATGGGATTAACATGTGTGAATGTCACTCTGCCGATTTGGTCCATAATTACTGGTAAACATTGTTTAGAATGTCGACGCAACAAGAATACAACTGTGAATATTAAATGCAATTATCAACTCAATAGTTACCACCTTTTAGCAATCAATGGAATAACCTACAAACAAAGAGAAAATCAATGCATTAGCGAGCAGAGAATTGACTTTGTTCTGACAATTAAAACCATTCCTTATGCATTCATTGAACGTGTTTACTTGAGTAAGTTATGCCTTTAGACAGGAAGCGGCTTTTCTTTGATTACGTCAAACTGTCAATTCACACAGATTTGCGAGATTTTTAGGGTCCTTGGTCATTTGTATACATGTTCAGTATAGAAAATCACCTGCTAACAGGAAAACTTTGGATTAAATTATCAAAATAAAAACAATGTTGCAAACTGTGTTTATATTAATTGGTAAGTATTAGTTAAAAGACAACGTTTTGTGTGTCGTAAATCAACGAGTTTCTATACAACAACAACTACTTCTACAACCACATCGGGATCGATCTATCTTGGTTGTTTTTTTTAATTGTAAATATTATACTACATGTACATGTATGTACTTGTAATAAATGTAATTTTATTTGAAAATCAGGAAGTCAAACAAAATTAAATTGATCGTTATCTCGTAAAACGCGGAGTTTCCCCCGCGTTGCCAACGCCGAGGGCCGCCGCGTCGGCTTATCAGTTTTGCCGATCGTTAACCGCCGCGTCCAAAATCATGCAAACGCCGCGTATAGCGGGATTTTCTTAATCTCCCTCCAGGTCGAAACCCGCGGAGTATGGAGGGAAATTGTGGAAAACGCGTGGAGTGTACTGTAAGTGTCCTCCCCGATTGGCCACTGCACAGGCTAATCTGGGACAACACTTAACTCTTCCAGTGCTGGAACCGAATTTTGAAGGTCTTTGCAAACAGTTTGGATCCAGATGAGACGCCACAGAACGTGGCGTCTCATCAGGATCCAAACTGTTTGCTATTCTGATAGTATTCTTTGAAAAAAAATCAAAGATAATGCTAATTTTAGAAATTCAGCAGACGACATTTTTGCAGACAACAAATTTCCCAGCATGCAAAGGGTTAACCCACATGGATTAAGCCCTGTTTTCCCAGAGCAGGACTCTAACAAATAGTGCTTACTGTTCATGGAAAGCCTTGCTAGGTATGAGCCCTGCCAGGCTTTGATGGTCCTCCTCCCCCTCCCTGTATGCCTGCCACCAGTTCGGGTCCTCCTGGTTGATCACATGCAGGATCTCAGACTTGATGAACGACAGGCCCAGCTCCCTACACGGGATGTACAGGTCATCCTCGGGGTCATAGTTGAACAGGGCCTTCACATGCATCTGAAGGGGCAAAAACATGGGCCTCTATAGCAAATGTATGTCAATTAAGTTGCAATTACATGGGGGTCTATAGCAAATGTATGTCAATTACAGGTTTTTTTTCCACTTTTTGGGAAGATAGCCCATGGCTTTGGAATTGGGAATTTTATCGGCATTTTCATGAAATTAGGAAAATAAATTCATTAGCCTTTTTTCCACACGAAATGTCCACTGATTAGGGAAATACTAAATTTGATTTAACTCTTTATAATCATTTAAATTAAAAGAAAAAAATCATATAATACTTTGTTAGATGTAAATGAATTAAAATTGAGATAAAATACACATAAGATTTCTTTCTAAAAAAAAAAAAAAAAAAAAAAAAAGTTTTTTTTTTTTGGCAATTAGGAATTTTTTGCCACATTTTGGGAAAAACGTATACTTTTTGGGATTGGGAACATAGCCGAATTTCGGCTATAAAATTGGGCCAAAAAAAACCCTGGATTAAGTTGTAATTACATGGGGGTCTATAGTAAATTTATGTCAATTTGATTGCAATAACATGAACCTGACCTATAGCAAATTTATGTGAATTAAGTTGCAATAACATGGACCTCTATAGCAAATGTATGTCAATTTGGTTGCAATAACATAGGCCTCAATAGAAATGTTATGTCAATTTGGTTGCAACAAGGGTCTTATAGCAAATGTATGTGAATATGGTTGCAATAACGTTATTACAGTGAACAAATGAAACGTTTTATTATTTTAAGTTCTTACATTCCAATTCATTGGAATAATTTGATGATTGTGTTTTAATTGAACACAAAGTAAGCTGCAGTGTCTAAAGCAAATATGCGAATCTTGTGGAAATTTAAGAAAAGCTACCATTGCACCAAGGAGCAACATGATCATGGGAAGCCAGCACATAATACAGAGCCCCATTCTTGGAAAACTGGGCTCACTGCAGGTGTGCAAAGTGTCATCTCAGATTTCTCTGTGCAATCCACACAGGCTGATAAGGAATGACACTCCTGCTTTAATTGTCTTTTTTCTTTAAAGGAAAAGCAAGTCTTTACCAAGCAAAAAATACTCTGTGGCAAGTGTTGTCCCTGATTAGCCAGTGAGAACTAAACAGGCTAATCTAGAATGACAATTAACCCACATGCATCAACCCACTATTCCCAAACCTACATGCATCAACCCACTATTCCCAAACCTACATGCATCAACCCACTATTCTCAAACCCACATGCATCAACCCACTATTCCCAAACCTACATGCATCAACCCACTATTCCCAAACCCACATGCATCAACCCACTATTCCCAAACCTACATGCATCAACCCACTATTCCCAAACCTACATGCATCAACCCACTATTCCCAAACCTACATGCATCAACCCACTATTCCCAAACCTACATGCATCAACCCACTATTCCCAAACCTACATGCATCAACCCACTATTCCCAAACCTACATGCATCAACCCACTATTCCCAAACCCACATGCATCAACCCACTATTCTCAAACCTACATGCATCAACCCGCTATTTTCAAACCTACATGCATCAACCCACTATTCTCAGAATATGACTCTACAATTCAGTGGCGATTACTGAGGTAACTTACAATGCTGGTATTAACTGGCGCTGGGGTGTACTCATTGCACGGGTAGATGGTGAACGTTATTGTGCCCGTCATTTCAGCCTGTAAATGAACAAAAGAAACATACCAGTCTTTAAAACTCATAACAAAATTACAAGGACGCTGAGACTATGAAATGAGTTAATCATATCATCATAATAAACAAAACTTGCATTTTTAGTGGTGAAGAATAAGTTGACAATTTACATCAACCATGACCACTGACAGCCTTGATTTTGAAAATTATTAGAGGGATTTTTTGTAAGGACCTTTTCAGAAAAACTTACCTGCATTATTTTGATATCTCAGATTGGCAGAGTTGTCCATAAATACATGTATGGAAAAAGCCCTGGTCATATGTTTGAGAACAGTGCAAGGAACATTCATTCTGTGTTGTATTAATTCCATAGATCAGTTTTAGAGACAATAATTTTGCTGTACTAAAACTGTCGACAAAGACAGACAACTACTGACTATAAAAGCTCCCAATTGAGCACTACATGCAGGGGTGTGATTGAGGTGAAGTCTGAGGGGAGGAAAATTCTGTAGACTGATTTTGACTACACGAATTGCATGCATAACGCAATGACAAACCGTTAAACAGACATTTAAATAAACACCATCTTAAACTCATCAACATGATTTCTTTTATGAAAATCTTTTTAAAATCACTTAACATGTTATGCAAAGTCACCCGAGTATTAATTGTGATCAAAATCAATGAGTGTTCCGATACCTGTGAACGATGGCGGCAATCTTTCGTTTGAGCTCAATGCCTTTAAATTCTACATAAGGTCAACAATATTACAGTGTTCAACTAACGACATTTTACCACAGTTTGAGTTTACGTAGTTCAGATTTGTTCACATAAATAAAATATGACTTCAGCCTTACCAAGACAGTCGATCTTCCGTACCCATTCAGTGCTTTCTGATTTTTATCCACTGTTGTTTCTTCCCTTTCCCATTTAATTTTGTTTTTCAATAATTGCTAAATCTCCGAGATTTTGTGAGATTCGTTAGTTCGTCTTCATTAATGCTTCACAAAGGCGCCATTTGCAATCCAAATATGAAACACGTTTTAAAAGACCGATTTTAATTGGAAGATTGGGAAACGAAAGCCAATGACATCGCTCTTTTGAAAATATGTTATGACAGAATACCAGTGTTAAATGCGGAGAAGTTTCACAGGCCGCGGATTTTTTGGGCCGCTTATGAAAAACACCCGCAGATTCGGTCGTACTTTCACCCATTTTGTTTCAAATTTACGCATATCGCGGAAATGACCCCAGACAACCCGATCCGCGGAAATCCGCGAATCCGAGGAAAAATCACACCCCTGACATGCTAATATGAGCAGGCTCCATGGCGATAATAATTATAAAGCTTCATCTTTGCCTCAATCTATATTAACTTGTATTATCTAACTGATTGTTATGGAAAATAAAGCTGAAATAGTAAAAGCAATACGATTGGCCTGTATTTTAAAATGTTTCAAACTCAACAAAAGTTAATCTTGCATATTTTCTGCATTTTGATTTATTTTATGTTTATACGTCAATGAGGCATAAGGTGTTCACAGTGCGCTATTCCAGCTTGTTAATATCTAAAACTGTCTACAAAAACTTTTTTTTTATCCAACTTGGCTATATTGGCCAGGAATTTCAGAGCCTTACACAAAGTTTTGTCTAATCTTTTCATTTAAATATTAGTTAGACCTGTGTGACACCCGAACATGGCTGCACATCGACTGGTCTAATAGTTGTGTGGTTAGTTTCATATAAGCCTTGTTCTTGGAACACTGGCCTCATGCATGTGCACAAAGTGCACTCCCAGATTAGCACTCCACACTTTTCTCTTTAATGGAATTTTTGGTGTGACTTATTTAACATAAATAAAGTTTATGCGGAAAGTGTTGTCCCTGATAAAGCTGTGCAGAGTTCACAGGCTATTCTTGGAAGAAACTTTACACACATGAATTAAGCCCAGTGTTCCCACAACAAGGTTTCATATACTTACGAGTCTGTCTGACACTTCATTGATGTCCATTCCCTTCATGGACATGCCGTTGATGTCGAGTATCTCATCTCCCTCGTGAAGCAACCGGCTCTTATCTGCTGTCCCACCCTTCACGATACGGCTTATGATCACAGACTCGCCGTCATTACGCACCGTTGCACCCTGATATACACAGAACATAGATTTTCAATTCCAGAAACAGAATATATTATTCATTTTCAATGAGTTTCCTCCACCAATCAAATTATTTTCCCCTATAGTATTTTCACTCAGTTTGTCCCCTTTGATTGGAAATATTCCCTTCTCCAATCTGTACATTCTCATTGAATTTTTTCACCTCCAATCCAAAGCTTTAAACATTTATATGAAGATCCTTACTTTTGTTGCCATTTAACTACAAACAAGGGCTGTTTGTAAAACATGCATGCCCCCCATATGGGCTGTCCATTGTAGTGGCAGCCATTGTGTAAATACGATTTTTGTCACTGTGACCTTGACCTTTGACCTAGTGACCTGAAAATCAATAGGGGTCATCTGCGGGTCATGATCTATGTACCTATGAAGTTTCATGTTCCAAGGCAAAAGCGTTCTTGAGTAATCATCCGAAAATCATTTTACTATTTCGGGTCACCGTGACCTTGACCCTTGACCTTGTGACCTCAAAATCAATAGGGGTCATCTGCAAGTCATGATCAATCTACCCATGAAGTTTCATGATCCTAGACGTATGCGTTCTTGAGTTATCATCTGAAAACCATTTTACTATTTCGGGTCACCGTGACCTTGACCTTTGACCTAGTGACCTCAAAATCAATAGGGGTCATCTGCGAGTCATGATCAATCTACCCATGAAGTTTCATGATCCTAGGCGTATGCGTTATTGAGTTATCATCAGGAAACCATTTTACTATTTCGGGTCACCGTGACCTTGACCTTTGACATAGTGACCTCAAAATCAATAGGGGTCATCTGCAACTCATGATAAATCTACCCATGAAGTTTCATGATCCTAGGCGTATGCGTTCTTGAGTTATCATTCAAAAACCATTTTACTATTTCTGGTCACCGTGACCTTGACCTAGTGACCTCAAAATCTAAAGGGGTCATCTGCGAGTCATGATCAATGTACCTATGAAGTTTCATGATCCTAGGCCCAAGCGTTCTTGAGTTATCGTCTGACAACCACCTGGTGGACGGACCGACAGACCGACCGACCGACATGAGCAAAGCAATATACCCCCTCTTCTTCGAAGGGGGGCATAATAAACAATTGCAAATATGTTGTGGTTAAACCATTACCACTTAGATATGTATTTTGATGCATTTGTATTCCCTTAGAAAGTTAAATTTTAATTAAAGATCTTTCTTAGTAGATTCAAGTTTTAAAGGCTTCATTTCCAACCCTTAGATACTGGTGAGCAGCAAACAGCATAGAAACTGGCAGTCTGTTCTGGTTTTATGCTGTTGGCATATAGCCATTTTTACTTTGCTTCTGATTGGGAAAGTGTAAACATTACTTTATACAACATAAAGCAAGACATTTTGATTATTTAAAACACAGGGCTATTTGCCCTCCAAATGCAAAACAATTTCAGTTTTTATCTTTGACAGTTCAAAGGCTTTAAAACAAAAAGAAAAAAATGGCTTAACTTAAATATTTCAAAGAATATAGAGAAAAACACTTATATCTGCAAAGACTATAACAACTATTATTTATGAGTTTACAATGTGCAAACTGAACCTGTCAACAAATGACATTTATATGGAGCATCTGGTACGTTACCAAGTAATAGTAAGTCGTCACCAGCAAGTCATAATCTGACATGAAGCACTTACTGTCTTCATTCTATATTTTTTGACATTTAAAGTTAAATCATTTGTACAGTATATGAATATTTAATATTACACAAAAAATTAAAACAATATGAGATCTATATTTGTAACATAACTAGAGCTTTGTCACAGACGTGACGAATACCCCCACATGCCGCATTGACACATAATATTTTGCATGTCGTCTTCACAAAAAACAGCGGACACCATTCTCAATTTTTAAAACACACTAAGTGACCCCTTGACCTAGTTTTTGACCCAGGAAGACCCATGTTCTAACTTGGCCTTAAGATCATCTCCATAAAACTTCTGACCAAGTTTGGTGAAGGTCGGATGTAAACTACTTGAATTAGAGAGCGGACACCATGCTGAATGTTAAAAAACGCACTAAGTGACCCCGTGACCTAGTTTTAGGCCCGGAATGGCCCATGTTCAAACTTGTCCTAGAGATCATTTAGATAAAACTTGTGACCAAGTTTGGTGAGGATTGGATGAAAACTACTTGAATTAGAGAGCGGACTACAGGATGAGGTTTAAAACGCACTAAGATAACCCGTGACCTAGTTTTTGACCCAGCATGACCCATATTCAAACTTGACCTAGACATCATAACAACTTCTGACCAAGTTTGGTGAAGATTGGATGAAAACTACTTGAATTAGAGATCGGACAACATTGTGATGTTTAAAATGCACTTAGTGACCCCGTGACCTTGTTTTTGACCCGGCATGACCCATATTCAAACATGCCCTAGACATTATCAAGATACAACTTCTGACCAATTTTGGTGAAGATTGGATAAAAACTACTTGAATAAGAGAGCGGACAACATAGTGCAGTTTAAAACACACTAAGTGACCCCATGACCTAGTTTTTGACCCGGCAAGGCCCATGTTCATACTTGGCCTAGACATCATGTAGATACAACTTCTGACCAAGTTTGGTGAAGATCGGATGAAAACTACTTGAATTAGAGAGCGGACACTTAATACAGACCGACAGACAGACCGACAGACAAGTTCACTCCTATAAACCCCCCTAAACTTCGTTTGTGGGGGTATAATTAGAGCAAGAATTGTGTACCAAGAGTGTGGTGTGCCCTACATAATGCAAACAGTTAATACAGCCTGTATGTACCAGACTACCAGTTCTTTGTCCCTGTTGCTAAACATGAAGCCTATGCAACATGACATTTGACGTTTAAACAAGCACCATAGTTAGTGCATACAACATGTTGTCTTGCAAATGATACACCATTAGACCTTTAACCAATAATTGTAGTTAGTGCATACAATATTTTGTATTGAAAATGATCATACACTCTAATAGCAAATATTCTATACAGATATAGAACTGACAGTCAAATAAACATCTATCACTAAATGTTGTACCATAATTGGGCCATGCTCCGTGAAAAGCGGGTTTAAAGCATGAGCGTAGTGTTGTTCCACATTAGCCTGTGCAGTCCGCACAGGCTAATCAGGTCTGACACTTTCACTTTTATGCTATTTTTTGTTTCAAGAAAGTCTCTTTTTAGCAGAAACCCAGTTTAGGCGGAAAGTGTCATCAATTTTTAGCCTCTGCGGTCTGCACAGGCTTATCTGGGACGACACTTTACGCACATGCATTAAAACCCCTTGTCCACAAAGCACAGTCCATATGAGGACTTTGCAGAAACATCAAGTGTCCACTGTCCACTATGATTTTGACCTTGAAGTGACCAACATGGTCGTTCCAGGCGACATGTTGTCCAGACATTATGATTATTTGTGACAATAAGAAAGTGGGAGCATTACAACAAACTTTCACTCGTGTAAATACACTACGCAGCCCGCGATTTTTGCCTAAATCACCAATCACCGCGTTTGGGTCAACGTGGCAAATCGCGGTGATTCGCCGCAAATCGTGGTGATGCACCGTGATAACACTCTACGGGTGATTCAGCCATGATTTCACTGGGACCATCTTGGATAAAGATCAGCTGTAGGTTCATCGCAAAAAACCGCGAATCGCCGTGATTGGCGTTGACTACTATATTTAAATTTCAACTTATTAACTAATGTCATTATTATTGACGATCACATTATATTGCGAAAATGTATTCCAATATGAAAGTAAACACCGTACTTGCTGAATGTCGAATCCTGATTTCCAAACAATATCTTTATTTGTTGAAATAACAATTGTACAGTACGGCTCACGCAAAACCAACAAAGTTCGCGGCTACAGATTCTTTGGTTCTCGAAGTTTCTCCGCAGCCACAACGAGTATTCACTCCGAATCAAGCCGAGGCACTCGGCGATAATTCGCGGATATAAGAAACAAGTACAGATAATAACCTGATATTTTTACTTCTACGCCATTGTTTTAACATTTCGTCAGCTTCTTTGCATACTTCATACAATTACCATCTGTCAATGATTTTGTAGGTCAGTAACCATATCGAAGAAATTTACATAGGTTTAATCTCGGAAACGAAACTTGCTTTGAACGTTGAAATAAACGATATATATTTGCATAAAACTTGCTAAAATACACAGACGACACAAATATAAAAAATGTCGATCATTTGAATAAAATCAAATGGTTTATTTGTAAAATGAATACTTTCACTTCTTCCCGATTTTCAGAAAATGACTTTTACATGTGCATCTAAATTTAAATTTTGCTTCAGATGATGTACGAGTCTCCAATCCCGATTGGGCTGCTAGATCTAATTAATAAAATAGTAGCGTATAAAATGCATTTGATGGAACAATAGTAAACGTTTGTCTTTACTATTTATCGAGCAATGTTGAACGGCATATACTTTTGAAAATGGAAGCCGTGATCATTCGGAATTATCGTTATTTAAAATGTTTCAAACATAATTTGTTACACTTAAAATTAGGCGGTGAATCGTTTGATTCGGTGGCATTTTGTTTCATTTCGGACCTCGTGCAATTTTTTAGATCATAATCTCTGTGCTTTATTACTCGAAGTTGTTAGTTTCTGACCACGTGTGCTACTGAAAGTAACCATCGGGCTGTGTATTATGGTCCGTGGAAGTTGCTAGGACCCGTGTTGATGATCCCTAAATGTTAGATAAGCATGTGCACTATCAATTAAGTTGGTAAGTCAAAAGTTCTACTGAAAACCGCCAACTACGTCTTTGTTTTATTATCCAATCAAGCCCCGAACATCTAATATCCTGTGTATTACCAGAAACAAACTTACGATCTTGCACGCGTCGTCTGTCAAAACAATGATTGTATAGCTGTTAACATATTGAAGTAGCTCACACAGTTAATTCCCATATATGCTCTCGGAAACAGACTTGCATAAAACATTTAAAATAACGATATTTATTTTCATAAGAATTGCTAATGACAATTTCAATAAACAGATATTGGTTTATTTTCACAATATTAACTCCCTTTCTCTATTCCCAGCAAATGATGTGTACATGTTGCATTAAATCTAAACTTAAATTAATTTGTTTATTGGTCGTTGAAGAATATTATGAACTGTACACGACATTTGTGTGTAGTCAGTATACAATGCAATAATTGTTTCAATAACAAAGGAACTGAAACAGCGTAACGGTTACAATACAGCGTGTTTCAATTATATTTTATTTAGAGGAAATGTCAAAGCCAAGTATTTCCCGAGGTACCCCGGTAATTAAGTTGAAATTCACAACGAAACTTTTAATGGAAACTTTAATTAAAATTAATGATATCAATGTTTTACACACTATGAAATGTTTATTTACAAATAAATACACACACGCCAATTTTCGCGCGCTTTTTATCAGAACAAAGAAATTAATTTAATTCATTTGCACTATGTATTTGTGGCTAGAATTTGTAACCAAACATAGCTGCACACGACCATGCAAACCGTGTAAGGTGATTTACGCATGTACAATACAACTGATCTGATTGGGCGCTTATTTCATCAAATCTTTAATTAGAAACATATGCCGAAATTCATTTGATAATCTCGAACGTTTGTGTATGACATTCTTTGGGACTCTTATTGTCAATATTAACCAGAATTCGCTTTTAAAATGGAAATCGGGCATATGCGGGATTATCGAGTAATGGATAAAGACGGAAGAAGTTGCATGTATGTGATTGAAACAGTTGAAACGTATGTATCGGGGAATCGAGAGACTCGGAAAAATACAACGATTACATTACAATCAGTTATGAGTTCTCCATGGCTTCAAACTGTTAATTGCATAATCAAAAACGCAATTATCACTCTTCCAGGTGCGGCAACATAAAGCTAGGTGCGAACACTGTTTTGTTTTAAACACAGCATTTAAAAAGAAAAAAAAAAACCTGTCAGGGACATGGGTGTGGAATACATATTGACATTTTAAAAAGGATACTCAATTATATCTGCCAACAATGCTAATAATCCCATTTTGCTATAATCTCTGTGAAGATTATATATGTACATGTAACATAGGAAAATCTTTCTTCACCACGTTGACAGGAACGCGGTGAATTGCGGTGAATCACCGCGGAGATTATATTTATCGTATTTGCAGTGATCATGCTCGACCTAGCGTGATGAAACGCGCGAGATTGCGGTGATTTCTCACCCAAAATAAATAATGACCACCGCGTATCGGTGATTTCGGCAAAAATCGCGGGCCGCATAGTGTATGATAATAATCCAGAGATGGCCAATGTGAAAGAGTATGCGTTGCTAGTTTAATGTTAGTTACCAGTATTTTAATCAATAATATCATAATTGTAAACCCTTTCCAGCTCAGAAACAGAGTGAAAATGGCTATATTCAACCAGCATAAAACCAGAACAGCCTGCAGGTAACATGCAGGTTTTATGCTGTATGCTGCTCATCAATATCTTAGGGTCCGAAAATGAAGCCTTTTCAACTTGAATTTAGTTTAAAAAGTCTTTAATTTGATATGCATTTTCAAAGGTATTTCATATGTGTCAAAATACATATCTTAGTGGAAAGGATTAATCGTGTATTAGTGGATGTTGTTGGTCTTCTCCTAAGAGACAATCACTATGTTCAACCCTATGACACTGATGAGCAGTAAACAGCATTAAACCTGAACAGCCTGTTAGTTTCTCTGGTTTTATGCTGGTTGCATAATGCCATTTTCACTTTGCTTGTGAGTAGGAAAGAGTAAAGTGCGTACCAGTGGTTCGGTGGTCTTCTCCAGGTGGACAATTCGTATGACAGAGGCAGTGTCTGGAACGCTGTTAGGGATGTGTGGGTCCTCATTGGGGGGCTCCTGGTCCGCGGAAGACTTGAACTGGAGTTCGGCAACACTGTCCTGAGTGTACAGCAGCTCCTGGCACAACATAAAAGAATTAGACATATAGATTGGAGCATAGATCAGGAAACAATGGGGCTTAATGCATGTGTGTAGTGTCGTCCCAGATTTGCCGAGGCTAATCAACATTTTCAGCTTTTATGGTATTTTTCATTTAAAGGAAGTGAAAATCCAGTTTAAGCGGGAAGTGTTGTCTCTGATAAGCCTCTGCAGACTGCACAGGCTAATCTGGGACGACTTTATATGCACACTTACTTTGTACTCTTGTCGAAGGCATATACAAACTGAAGCTCAGTTCTATCCACAGTTTGTCTTTATTTTTACCATTGTATCACATGACAACAAATTCACATGACTACCGATTCCACAATGATGTCTTTTAAAAGTAAAATGTTTTTCAGTAATTCTAAAGAGAACTAGGACACCATTGCCCTTGCCAATTCAAAATGTACAGATGACAGAAATGCGATCGCTATATTGGACTGTCCATGGCCATGTCTCCACTATTTGGGCCAGTTCACAAATCCGAGCACTTACCTGACCTGTGCACAAGCCAAAAATGCTGCATCTAGCTGGGATCTCCTATAAGACCTATAGGACACAAATGCTTCCACTAACAAGAACAATCAATACAGCACATGTGCATCCACTAATTAGGCCTCACCATAGGCCACAAACGCCCCTCCTAGTTCAGACTTTACATAGGACAAAAATGCCACTAATTTATGGGACTGTCCAAAGAACGCAAATGCCATATTTTTTATTATGATTATTTTATTACATATATTTTTTTTTTTTTGGGGGGGGGGGCAGTTGCATTTAAGAATTTATTTGGACAGACATACACTAAACAGCCCCATGGACAAGGTTGACATTTTTATAAATTCTCGTCTTTTTTTGTAATGCTGGGAGCCAGTTTTAAATGGCACTGAAAATGGAGAAGCATAAATTCAATTTAATACCTGACATTAAACCAAAGAGGATTAAGGAAAGACAAACTTTTTATATGTAAACAATCAGATGAATAATGCAAACATTGCTATCACTTCACATACATGTACATGTATTAAACCCTCAAACAGTATGATGTCAAATGCTACACATGGCTAATAAATGACCCTAGCTTGGACTTATCAATTATTTACACTATTTCTTTAGTTAACATTTATAGTGTATAGCCAGGTATTTAGGTCGACCAACAATAATGAGTATCTATTCAGAACGATGACAGATAAAAGTGGATTATGTGCTGAGTGCTTTACTGGTTTATCTGTACTGAACAGATCATACAAGATACTTTGATATTGTCCCAGTGATGTAAGTAATTTATTTCAACTCTCTGTATATTTTAACTCATTTTCTTCCATGTAATTATGTGAACCAGTGAACAATGGAGTCTGCAATAGTCTTTTGCAAAATAAAAAAGCCTTTCAAAGTGTTGAACTAAACACAACAATCAAAATAAATGACTGACATAAATTCAGAATTGAATAAAAAGTTAAGGATTGCAAATTCTGCAGCTGATATCTTTCAACCCAATAATTTATGGGGTTCTTTTTTACAGCAAATTGTGGTAGCAATGTTGTAAATGTTGCATGGCTTTTAAATATATATATACACATGGCAAGATGACAAATGTAAGTTATTCATAAAACTATAGTGAATGCATGCAGTGTTGATGCTACGCTCTCCAATATTAACCTTGCACTGACTTTTATGCATGAATATATTAAAATACAGTTATGATGAATAAATTTGTTCCTGTACTCAAACCAATTTAAATTGATTGAACTGTTCCTCACTTGGCATACTGTTATGGCCTTGTTAAACTCATGCCAAACATGCAAGAATATAATCGACTGCAAACATAGGAAACAATCTAAACATATATATTGAGTTCACAAGTGCCAGGTCCATGTTGTCCAGCTTTCTACTGTTTACATAGCTAACATTGTATTGCTAATTTGATTAACATGTAGGTGCTTTTGTAAAGAAATCATTGGTAAATATAATACATTATTATGTTCACAAATATGTTGCTACAGAAAGCTTGAATATGCTTTGAGGACTTGCTTAAATTTTTATGTCAAATCATCTCATTTTTGCTGAGGAAAGTTCCAACAATTAACAATTTTTTGCAATTTTACATGCTAGATGATGTAGCACTTCATGTACATGTATCACCGGGGCATTAACTAGCTTTAGATATATTGACAAAATAGTTTGCCTTAGGGCAAATATGCAATATTTCCCCACTAATGGCTCATATCTAACAAGGGAAACATTTTATCATGATTGACAATGCTCATGACAGAAATCAATTGGAGAATAAGAATTCTTTTCATGAAACCATAGCCTTGAACTATTATAAGCAAGACACTCTTGTAAAAAGAAAATAATCATAGAATTACTGATTTCTACCCAAGAATAATCAATCAAGATTTTCTTCTTTAATGAGTAATGCTGATCATCGGTCTTTTTGGAAACTAAGCAAATTTTGCATAAAATTTGTTATGGCTTTCTGTATGCTTTGCAATAATTGTCCAATACACCATCACTTAACTATGCCTTTGTATACTTATATTTACAGAAATCATGCTTTATTGTCTTATTATTCAAATAATTATAAGAATAAAGACTATTATCAACAAGAATCTTCTAGCTATTTAACACAACATGACCCAGTTCTGATCCCTTGTTAACTGTGATGAACGCATGACAAAATGCACTCACAAAAGCTAAAAAGCAATAAACTGATCAAATTACGATCCAAAACAATTAATTCATTAAGAATCCCCTCAGCCCCTTTCCCTCACCTTCATCTGTGGCTTGTTAAGAATGCTGAGTAGCTCCGTGGTAACGGGTGACTTCATTGAACACAACGCACTCACGCCCTCCTCCCTCAGCTCCCGTGCGTTCAGGCATTCTGCTCGGTACTGCGGTGTGTGACGTTTAACCTCCAGAACTTTCTGGTGGACATCCACCGCGTTCTGAAACTGGGTCTGGTCAAAAAAGTTTGTGAGGAACTTCAGTTTCTCTTTGCCTTCTTTGGAGTGGACAATCTCCTTCATGTGACGCAGCAGCGCCAGAACATCCCCATTGCCTGCGACAACAAAATGTTAAATAGAGTCTGGCTCTACGAAAGCTGGGCTTAGTGCATGTCAGTAAAGTATTACCCAGATTAACTTCTGCAGTCCACATAGGCTAATAAGCGACAACGCTTCCACTTACATGGAATTTTTCGTTTAAAGAATTTGTCTCTTATAAATGAAAATCAAGTCTAGGCAGAGAGTGTCGTCCCTAGTTAACCCGGACTGTACAGGCTAATCTGGGACCACACTTTACGCACATGCATTAACCCTTTCAGTGCGGGAACCGAATTTTGAAGGACTTTGCAAACAGTTTGGATCCAAATGAGACGCCATAGAACGTGGCGTCTCATCTGGATCCAAACTGTTTGCTATTCTGATAGTATTTTTTGAAGAAAAAAATCGAAGAAATGCTAATTGTAGAAATTCAGCAGACGACATTTTAGCAGACGATAAATTTCCCAGCATGCAAAGGGTTAAGCCCAAGTTTCCAAGAACGAGGCTCAATACATGAATAGGCACAACAAAAATAACACATCAGAGTGTTCTAGCACAGGTGTACCTAAGGGTATTGAAGCTGCACAAGTGTGGTGAATTAAGTGTCAGTCTTTAAATTGGGGAGGCAGTATTTTTAAATTTCCCAAGAGTTTTCACATTTGAAAAGATGCAAATAACTGGTTCTACCCAGAACACAGACTTGAGGTTGTGTCTGTAGGAATCAAGCTAAACAACATATTCTTGTAATACGGCAAACAAAAATCCCAAATTGCCAAACATCAAAGATTAAATATTATGGTTATCTAATGGAAATTTTTCTTTAATATGTAACTAATGATTATGTATACTAACTTAAACAATTAAGACTGTTCCAGAAACTCACAAATACAATTCAAGATTATTTGTTTAAAATATAATAACATCTTGTTGAAGAGTCACATGTCTGTTGGACCTAATTTTTTCATTTTTAATAAATGGAATGAATGTGTAAAAAATATACTGAACATTTTTCTTGTAGAAAATTCTTCACTTAATACCCCATATTTTTGAAAACAGATAATAAAGCGCTCCATTTAACATCAGCTATGAAAATCCCAAGGGTTTCATTATAACATCTTGGCAGTAATCATTCCAGTAACTACAGCTTCTTGTGGCGGATTTCTAATAATCCGCAAAAATCTTCTTCAATTATGCGCTGTACATGTGCCAATGTGTCTTCTGTGCAAGTGACATTTCAATATTCACCCAGAAATGTGAGCTGGAATGCTGCTGTTTCCTCTAAAAGATATTCTGTCGCCTGTTGGCATTGATTTTTTAAGCATAAGGTTACTAAATATTTGGAGATTTGATGGATCATAAAATATAATAGTTGTTTCCATTGTTCAAACCTTTTAACTTTGGGATTTTCTGCATTCTGTATTAATTCTATGTGGTACATTAATGTAAATTATCATCACAATTGTTGCAAAATATTTAGATTCTCATCTAGGCAAGCAATGAAATATTATGTCATGTTAAGATATAAAGAAAATTATTCCAAACATGTGTGGGTACTGTTTAATAATATAATAATAGAATGTGTTCAAGAATTAAGGGGTTTTATAAGATAAGTTTTAATTACAAGATTTCAATTAACACAAAAGGTCAATGTCAAGGTCAGATGATGGTGGTGCGGTGGTCGAGTGGTAACACTCTGGTCTACCATTCCAGAAGTCCCCGGTTCAATACCCGGCCGGGGCACTGGAAATTTCAGAAGTGCTTCAAGTGTTTCCCACCCAACTAGAGATGTACTGGTCTGAAACCTTAGGTAATTATCGCGTGTAACGGTGCTATACACTGAGCACGTAAAAGAACCAAGGGATCAATTTGCAAAGAGCTAGGGTATCGCACGCGGATTCCTTGTATCCCGATACTGTCTCTACTGCTTGCTGTCTCTTCAGCAAAAAACCAAAGGACCCCATTGGAAATAAGTGCTTGCACTTTCATGGGTTATACTTGACTTCAAGGTCAAAAGAAATACATACATGATGTGTGTTCAATAAGTGATACATTGAAGTATCAAAGCTTTTTAATGTTTATCTGTAACTGATGTCAAGTAAACTATTTATTTAAAGGGCAACCAAGAATTTTGACCTTAAGTTGTCTTAGTAAAAGAAGTAGGTCAATGTCAAATGAGATCAGGTGATGTGGGTTTTTAAAGTGTTCATGGGTAGCCTTGATGCAAGTGTCAAAGCTTTGTAGATAAAGCTATTGAAGTTTTACCAAACATTTTCGTTAAACAAGACCCTCTAAAATAGTCAGAGTGTAAACGTAGGTCAATGTTAAGGTCAAATAAAGGTCAGAAGATGATGTGGGTGTGTTGACAGGGTTGAAGGACATCATCCATGTAAGTATCAAATCTTTGTAGCAAGGAATATTGATGTTAAACAATACTCATAATTTGTTAGATTAAAAAAAGGAATTTGGACTTTGTGCAGTAGTCAAGGAGGGTATTGATGTCAGACCAAACTTATTATTTTGGATTAAACTTGTTCAGACTGACAGACCAAAAAGAACAGGCCAATGGCTTATGATATACCTCTCTGAATCAGCAAATTTCGAGTGCATACAAAATACAGGTGAAAAAACAACCTGTTATTTATATAGGTGTGTCATTTAATACTATCAAGTCCTTTTGTAAATCAGTCATCAATAGATGTTTGACATTTCCAGATGATTTTTAGTTCAAAATATTTGAATAACTGATCAAGAATTTCTAGAGATAATTGTGCAATTGGGGATGCAATAAAACTGAAAAGCTTTCCAAAATCAATTCCTTTTGGAAGAATGCAGTCTGTTCTAAAGAAACCATAGACAACTCTCATTACAGAAAGTTCTCATGAGGCCAAATATCATTTCCAGACCATGTCTGTGACAAAACTGGAAGTGTGGGAATGTCAGAATCTGATATTCTAATATTTTGCAACATTAAATGTCACATACAGTAGTCAAACCACAAAAGTTTACTCACAAACTATGTTATTTCCTTTTGCATATAGCTTACATTGTATATACATAAATTGGTGATACTTGAGCTTAGGGCAAAAAGGATCCATAAATCCTTCAACAAAAAAGGATTTTTTCTTTAAGATATTAAATAATTGTAAGGAAATCTTAACAAGAGCACCGCCTTGCGAGGTGAAGGGACTCTCATTTTCAATCACAAAGGAGGGAGGAGTGGAGTGAAGAGGGGTGTATAGTGTGGGGTTGTGGACATTTATTACATTATCTTCCAAAAAAGCGAGGGGGGGGGGGGTTTGGGTGCGATGGTTGGACGGTATTTCAAACATAACCGTTTAAAAAAAAAAATGGGGGGGGTATAGTGTGAGGGTGTGGTGATAATTTGTGAGATGATCTTAAAAAAAAAAAAAAAAAAAAAAAAAATCAAAAAAAAAATTGGGAGGGGGGGGTGGGGGGGGGTGGGGGTATAGTGTGAGGGTGTGGTGGTCATTTGTGAGATGATCTTAAAAAAAAAAAAAAAAAAAAAAAATTAGGGGGGGGGAGGGGGAGGGGGGGAGGGCACGGGGGATGGTTTGGGTGAAGTCTATTGTGGTATGTCAGGTAAGAGTAGTTTCATCAAAGTATCAATCAAATCTAATCATAAATAAAGAAGTTATGGCAATTTTAGCAAAATTTAATAATTTGACCTTGAGAGTCAAGGTCATTCAAAGGTCAAAGTAAAATTCAAGTTGCCAGGTACAGTAACCTCATGATAGCATGTAAGTATTTGAAGTTTGAAAGCAATAGCCTTGATACTTCGAGTGGATCGAAACACAAAATTTAACCATATATTAAAAGTTACTAAGTCAAAAAAGGGCCATAATTCCATAACAATGACAACCAGAGTTATGCAACTTGTCCTTTTACTGTACCCTTATGATAGTTTGTGAGTGTTCCAAGTATGAAAGCAATATCTATGATACTTTAGGGGTAAAGTGGACCAAAACATAAATCTTAACCAAATTTTAAATTTTCTAAGTATAAAGGGCCCATAATTCCGTCCAAATGCCAGTCAGAGCTACATAACTTTGCCTGCACCGTCCCCTTATGATAGTTCATAAATCTTGCAAGTATGAAAGCAATAGCTTTGATACTGTAGGAATAAAGTGGACCTAAACACAAAACTTAATCAAATTTTCAATTTTCTAAGTATAAAAAGGGCACATAATTCTGTCAAAATGCCAGTCAGAGTTACATTACTTTGTCTGCACAGTCCCCTTATGATAGTTAGTAAGTGTTGCAAGTATGAAAGCAATAGCTTTGATGCTTAAGGAATAAAATGGACCTAAACACAAAACTTAACCAAAATTGTCAATTTTCTAAGTATAAAAAGGGCACATAATTCTGTCAAAATGCATGCCAGAGTTATCTAACTTTGCCTGCCCAGTCCCCTCATGATAGTAAGTAAGTGTACCAAGTTTGAATGCAATAGCATTGATACTTACTGAGAAAAGTGGAACTAAACGCAAAACTTAACCAAAATTTTCAATTTTTTAAGTATAAAAAGGGCACATAATTGTGTCAAAATGCACGCCAGAGTTATCTAACTTTGCCTGCCCAGTCCCCTCATGATAGTAAGTAAGTGTACCAAGTTTGAATGCAATAGCATTGATACTTTCTGAGAAAAGTGGACCTAAACGCAAAACTTAACCGGACGCCGACGCCAACGCCGACGCCGACGCCAAGGTGATGACAATAGCTCATAATTTTTTTTCAAAAAATAGATGAGCTAAAAATGAAGCATGCAAATTCATTATTTCTTAAAAAGGCTTCAATTTTCCAAAATAGCTAAGTAAAATAATGGAAAACATGCAATTAACTTACCAATATTTTTCTTCATGTAGTCTCGACTA
This sequence comes from Dreissena polymorpha, assembly GCF_020536995.1. NCBI lineage: Eukaryota > Metazoa > Mollusca > Bivalvia > Myida > Dreissenidae > Dreissena > Dreissena polymorpha. The sequence goes on along the minus strand of NC_068357.1, from coordinate 88,073,901 downwards.
TTCTGCGTATGTCTCCCACTGACATAGCCCTCCTCGAACCCGCCCGAATCCTCATCCTCGTTAGCATACGCCGTATTATCAACTCCAGCTTGATTCTGTTTGCTCTGCGCCTTTTGGAGAGCACGCAGTTTTTCTGAACGTCTTAAGGAAGCACGCAAAAACTCCTGTTCTTTCAATCGTTGTTCCTCACGTTCATTGCGCTTTCGAATTTCTTCCTGGTGGTGCTTAATCCGTAACTGCTCGTCACTGTTAGTGTTTGTTTTACCATTTTTAGCACTTTCTTTAACTGGGGTTGATCGTGGCGAGGAGTGCGTAGAAGACGGAAAGCGAGGTTGAGTTTTTGCTGAGGGATGAAAGTTTTTGGGCACGTCAATGGCCATTTCCCTGTGCTTTTCAGGGTCAAACTCTATAGAACTGTGAACATCCTCAAAACTATCATCCATGTCATATTTATTGAGATGGTTCTGGCTGTTCATCCTCTCCATCAGCAAGTTATCGATCATTGGAGTCTCGTTACTTCCCATACTCGACCCCTTGCTCTTTTTACCTTTCCCCTTTTTTACTTCCTTGTAACCGTTCATATCGGCCATTTCAACATGCCCGTTGGTCATGGGACCAGATTGAGTCATGTACGGCATCGAGGATTGTAAAACTGCCCTCTCCAACGATAAATCCAAAGAACTTTCTGTGGAATAATTTATTTCATCTGTTGCTTGATTTTCACTTTCCCCACCTACATTTTTAGTCATATCAACGGGCGTGAGTTTGTGGTTGAAAAGAAGATCCTCAAGACGACGTTTAGCGTCCTCTTCAACGGCAACTATGTAGGCATTCTGAATGTTTTCTGATGATACTGCAACTGCAAGTACAAGGTGATGTTTAATTTATGACTTTGAATGACAGAAAAATATTCAAATTTAAATGAGCTGTGTAAAGCATGGTCCAGCGGACTCCACAGGCTTATCTAGGCCGACACTTAACACACAAGCAATGTACCTTGTTTTCACAGAAAGGGGCTCAAATATTTTACAATCTATCCTGTTTGAAAAACAAACACAACAAAGCAATTATCAATGGCAACTTTTGTTAATTTACACACATTATCCTTGCGTATTCCATAATTCACAAATAATCATATGTTAAAATTGTATCATTATCATCTTAAAGCACCCTATTTTATCTCAAGGGACCCTTTATCACACGTCTTCAAATACTCCGTTCTAAAAATGCCATATCTTTCTATGTTTACTAACTGAAATAGTTTGCCAATATAAGATACTAATACCAAATACAAATTCCATTCCATTTACTACATACCATTCAGAAGCAAAATGTTGTAGTGTAATCTCTGTTTACCATACCAGGTCTGCCTGTATCAACAGGGGAGATTATCTATACGTTTATTGCTTTATTGCTAGACTATTATTTACAATACCACTGAAAAAGCCATATATATTTGGAAACTATCTCCAGTAAAATGTTGCCAATAACTATTACAGCACACAAAATAATATGTTCCTATTTTTGATACAAAAAATTAACACAGCAACAAAACCAGGAGAAGAAAGAACACAACTGCAAAATAAGAACACAACCTTTGAGTTTGTGAAAAAAAAGACTCAAATTTCTCTCAGTTTTTCAGTGAACACTACAATTTTGCAATAATTTCCTATTTACCACAATAAAACCCACAACACCATACACATTCCTGAGTGATAAACCAGGTCCAGTGCACATTGTGATGGTAATCAAGCAAAGCAAGGCCACGCAAGTTAATTTATGCTGTTGCTAGAGTTGTTTTGAGTCTCTTATAATTGCCATAAAGGGATCTATAATGGATCTAAAGAAAATAAAAGGCCAGGCAGCTTAATATAATACTTTATCACAAGCTGTTAAAACGCTTTCTATATCAGATAATGGGATCTACTAATGGGATCTGTATAGAAAATAGGGTTCAAACTAAATAGTGGTATGTGCTATTTTATCACATGGTTATGAGTTGTCAAAATTTAAAGTGATGCCTCATAACAAAAACTATTCATAAAGAAACAACATTTTAACACATCACAGGTACTTACCATCAAGAGTCTGAAGACAATTTCATAATTTGGTTGCTCAAACAAATTAAATTATTTTTTTTGCGGCAAAGTTAGGTAGTCCTGGTCATTAGTTAATCATGTGTATAATTTGTTATGAGCTAGGTAATATACATGAAACGCATTCTGTGAAAACTGGGCTTAATGCATTTGTACAAGCTTCTCAGGGATGACACAACTTTTGTTGCTGTTTTTGTTTCAAGGTTTCTTTTTAGAAAACACTTAGCAAACTCCAGTTTAGGCAGAAAGTGTTGTCCCTGACTGTTTGGACTGCACAGGCTAGTCTGGAAAAGCACTTGCACATGCATTAAGCCCTGCTTTCCCAGAGCAAGGTCCACTCATATTTATATCCAACAATGGGCAACTCATGTTCCTTATCATCAGGAAGTTAGAAATGAATAAAGTAGATTTTGAACCTGATCGATAACTAATAAATAGTGAAATCAAATGCCTTAATGAAATACAACCAAATAAATAGATTTCTTCTACTTCAGCGCCCATATCCAACGCAATCTGAAAATAGAAACTTGATCCCCAATAATGATAGGCCTCACAAATTAACACAAGTGCACTAGGTCTCTAAAACTTTGTTTCTTACCACCCAGTGTTTAGTGGGATTGCTACAAAAATCATAAGGTGGTTTGAATGGGGGACCATGACAAGACCTGTGAGGAGACATAGCAAGTCATAAAGGTAAACTAAAACCATGGAGAGCATGACAAAACTAACAATGCACAATGAATCATCTCTACATTGTGAACTGTTGTCTTTAATATGCAGTGAAACTTGTGTAGCCCACAACCACAGTAGTGCATTACAGTCTAATGTTAGATTGTCATTAGAAATAAATTTATTGAGAGATGATTAATCAGTTTGTTTTCATGAATTTTGGACAGTACATGTACAGAAAATTGGGGTTAAAGAGAATAGCTTATGATAAACACTACGTGGAATTAGTTTTTCATGACAAACCTTTTAACCAGTTTAATAATGAATGTCAACTCTATTTTATCCATCTATAGATGAATCAGCACTTAATCAAACAACTGGTTGTGTTACATATTTTAAATAAATAACGGGAATAATTTAAGGGTGAATTACACATTATACTTTTCAGACCATATTTCAGTGTTCTTTTTCACCATTTGGGGAATGGGGCCAGATCCCTTAGGATAAGGAAAATTGCAGCCTTTTGAGTAAAATTGTGAAATAGGTCTTGCTGTTTTTTTGGCTAACAAATGTTTTAATATTAACCCTTTCAGTGCGGGAACCGAATTTTAAAGGCCTTTGCAAACAGTTTGGATCCAGATGAGACACCACAAAACGTGGCGTCTCATCTGGATCCAAACTGTTTGCTATTCCGATAGTATTTTTTGAATTTTGTTTTGAAGAAATGCTTATTTTAGAAATTCAGCAGATGACATTTTAGCAGACGACAAATTACCCAGCATGCAAAGGGTTAAGAATACAAGTGATTTCAATATTACATTAACTAAGGTTAAACTTTAAGAGCTTGATGGGAGATGAACTAAGTGTTGATAGTTATATAAAAAAATATTTTTGGAAACCTTCAATTGGGAATTTGTAGATACCATTCAGGAGAAATATATTCCTTTTCCATTGGAAATGGGTCCTGATACAGGCCCCTAATATGAAACAAGAGCTGTGTTTGTGAAACAAAATGCCCCTACGGCACCGCTTTGAAGCCATTTATTTGACCTTTGACCTTGAAGGATGACCTTGACCTTTCACCACTCAAAATGTTGATATATCGATTTGCTATTAAAGTTATGAACACGGTTAAAGATTTGGGACAGACACACACATACAATGACAGACAGACAAATAATTACAATGACAGACTGGCCAAAAACAATATACCCCCCCAGATCATTCCACATTCCATCGGGGGGGGGGGGGGGGGGCCCAGGGGGGGGGGGGGGGTGGAGGACACTGGTGAGCCTAAAATACCCCCCCCCCTGCATCATAGCATTTTGTTGTTATACTACAACTTGAAAAAGGTTGTTATTTACTCCAACAAAAAAACTAACTACACATGATATTGCAGTCATGTTAACAATCCCCCATTAGCTGCAACAAAATACATAGCTTCATGATACGCCAGACACCAACAATTAGACAGCATTATCCACCAGTTACATTGTTCAGTAAATAATTGTGACAGCCAAGATAACACTTTACTTCAGTGTCTGATAACAATTTACTAAAGAAAAGATAACTCTGCTGATAACTCTGTGGTATAAGCATTATTTGATATCCAGGGGAGATAACAATTAACATGTCCGTAAACACACCCTTGTTTTGCATACCAAACAAATATCTCATCTCCTTAGTCAGTACAAAAACAACCAGGTGCAACCTACTTATTTATTGATAAAATAATGCTACACAATGATTAAGAGAAACTTAACTGCTTCTTGCATATACAACCCTACATAATTATATTTGTATTTATTTTTTGGTGCAAGCTATATTTGGCTTTATTTGATTAGCCACATTGGTGTTACAATTAGTACTACATAGATACATAGTCAACCATTAATTTGGTGATGTCAAATTAACCAATAAAATGGTCTTTTGCGTAAGTTGATAAGCTGCACTATTAATAGCTTTAGATTCACAACTTTGAAGGTCATCACATCTGTTATTTAGCACACACAAAAATGAATGCTTTCTTAGGACGCATGAAAACTACAGAAAACCTACAAACAACATGTCAAAGAATGACCATAATTAAACACCACAATCCTCAATATCTCCCATGGCCAGAAGCCACAAGGCAGTAATCTAAAGCCATGTTACCAAACATGGAATCAATACTTGGGATATATATCACTCAAGAAACTTAACAGAGACAGCGTCTTTGAATGCCTCTCGGGAACTGAAATAATGATTCCAACGAGAGGCTAACATCTTGGCAGACAAACACCAGTGGTCAAACTTGACAAAAGCGGCAAGCTTTTTGTTGGTTATTCCTAAATGGAACTGCTCATGTTTAACTAATACAGGCTGAACTATGTGCGTATTTGATAACATTTTTTTCTCAAGATTAAATGTTGGTAAGAATTCAGGCTCTGTCAGACCAAACTGCTTATTTTAACAACAAACATCACAGCCACTTCCTCTAGTAACTGAATTAAGCCAAAGGCTGTTAAACAAAAATGTGAATGTTTACACCAATGTGTAGTCAACTCTACTTTCATGTTAGTAATATTCCACACAGCCTTACTAACTATATGAGCCGCGGTCTGAGAAAGCTGGGCTTAATGCATGTGCATAAAGTGTGGTCCTAGATTAGCCTGTGCAGTCCACACAGGCTAATCAGGGACGACACTTTCCGCTTTTATGGTATTTTTAGTTTCAAGTAAGTCCCTCCTATCCGAAAATCAAGTTTAGGTGGAAAGTGTCTTCCCTTATTAGCCTGTGCGGATTGCACAGGCTAATCTTGGGCAACACTTTATGCGCATGCATTATGCCCACTTTTCTCAGAACACGACCCATATGGCTATCATTCCTTAGTAAAAGGGCTTACATCCCATACAAACTTACGTACTATATGGCTTACACAGCATACAAATAGACAAAATGTAAGCATCTTTTTCACTTTGCAACATCAAATAACAAGAAATAGCATGTCAAAAATTAAATATGACATTTTGTAATCATTGACTTTCCCCGTATAACTAGCTGTAATAATGCCAGTTTCGTAGTGCAAACTTTAGTCAAAATTTCAAACAACATCGCTCCAATTAGAAGTAATATTGGCACTAGATTTGCAAAATGATCTTTATAACACCCATAGCAATAAGACCTAAGATTTATCTTACTCTTATATATTTTGTATTAACTAAAACCGATATTTGAAGTTGAAAACTTTAACAATATTTTGAAATTTTGTTGAAGTGAAATATGTTCATAAAGTTTTAGCCATTGATGTTGAACTGTATTTTTATAATACATGTATGTACAGTCTCTTTATCTCAATTGTGAGTGGCATTTATGTACTATGTTTAAAAGTTATTTTATATATGTTTTACTAGGTACATGATGATGAGACTTTAATAATCTATCTTACCTTATCTTAAAATTCGCATTTCAATGCAAGTTTCATCTGATTAAGATGCAGTTTTTTCAAAAAGCCAATTATTCATGCCAGGTTTATTTTTTAAATTAAACTTTAATCTGAAGCCATATCACTTGGGATTTACCCTTTCATGCCCAATCCTTTTAAAAATATGTGCCCACACCCCTTTCTGTTTTTATGCCCCACCCTTTTAAAATATGTCCCACCATTTTTGTCCCCCTTTATTTGTCAAAGTTTTTGCACATACAGACATGCCCAACCTGCTTTTATTTGCTATTAAATTATGATTTTATAGAGAATTATGCATAGAAAACAGCACAATAAAGTCACTAAAAATGTCAAAAGTTATTCATTCTACAATTTTTCATGAAAAAAGTCACCATTCCATATTTCAGGACCCTTCCTGGTTTTTGTTAGTCTGGTTAAATACCTACATATAAATAAATAATATTTAAGATGAGCACAGAAGACAATTATACTTGAGATATTTTCATGTGAATCACAGTAATGTGCTCACTGTATGTGCTGAATTCAGGCTTGTCATTAAAAGGTTAGTACTAGATCAATTGTGTTCTTTTCGTAATTTTTTATCCTTCTCATTATTCTGGTAAAAGTAATATAATGCTGTGAATTAGATAGTTCAGTTGAATTAATGACGTGTTAAACCAACATGTTAATGCTGGGTAAATGACATTGAAATTTATGGTATACCTATGACGCATACTTATACACTATAAATAAGGAAAACACCTACCTCAATCCAAACAAGAGCATCGCATAACCGGTGCCACGCTCGGCTATGGGTGCAGTTTTGAATAAATGAAAGCTTGTTTTTTTTTTCTTTTTTTTTTAGAGGTCACAATGACCTTGACCTTTGACCTTATGACCCCAAAATGGGTGTTGGGTGTAGAACTCATCAAGGTGCATCTACATAGGAAGTTTCAAAGTTGTAGGTGGAAGCACTTTGATTTTAGAGCCAATGTTTAAGGTTTTAGCACGACGGGAACGGCGGGCGTCAGACGGCGGACGACACGACACGACTAGCTGGCTATGACAATACTTCGGGTTTTTCTCCGAAAACGCCGAGCTAATAAGACCATTTGTATGTAACATCAGTGATTTGTTTTACCCAAAATTACAGCCTCCTACAGGCTTTTTTCTCAATTGCAAACAGTAAACAAGGGACAAAATTGTCACAAAACCAGGTTTTCAATTTGAAAAAAAAAAAGTCTGATAGAGGGAGAAAATTCAAAATGTGCATTGTTACCCTCTTGTGTAAGATTCAATCTATTTTTATTCATGGCAACCTTGATTTCAATTTGAAAAAAAAAAGTCTGATAAAGGGAGACCAACTCAAAATGTGCATTGTTACTGATTTTTTGAAGTTACCCTCATTGTTTCAAAATCAATTTTTTTTATGTCATCGTGACCTTGACCTTGGAGATATTGACGTTATTCTTTCGCGCGACACACTGTCCAAAGATGGTGAACAAATGTGCCAAATGATTTTAATATCTCTACAATGAACGACAAAGTTATGGCCCGGACAAGCTCATGTATGGCCATTTTTGACCTGGCTGTTTCCCAATTGTCAAAAGTAAACAAGATGTGTTTGTGAAACCCTATATCCCCATATATATGACCTTTGCCCTTGAAGGAAGACCTTGACCTTTCACCACTCAAATGTGCAGCTCAATGAGATACACATGCATGCCAAATATCAAGTTGCTATCTTCAAAAGGGGACAAAAATTCCACTCGTCCGCTCGTATTGACGAGTGAAATCTTGAAAGGACGAGTGAATTTCCCTAAAGCTCTCGTCCTACAGGACAAGTGAAAAAATATGATGTTAAAATATGTATTTTTTGACCAGTAAGACTCTTTTTCATTCAATAAAATCATTTATTTTCTTTAAGCAATTCTTTTCCGAAAGTAGAACGCAAATGAACCGGATATTGTAATTGCAAATTTCATTCAGCAGGTGTGCGTTGTTATGCAAGACTCTGTCCCGAGTAAAAATTGGCTTTTCGATGTTAACTTTGCGCTTCCATAATGACAGGGAACCATCCGACTGCTTTCATTACATAAGTATTCAGGGCCCTCAATCTATCAAATCTGCCGCCGAATTTGGGCGGCAGTCCCCTGCCTGAAAAGTATATTTTTTTCCCCAAAAAACTGATTTTTTTCCCTCAGAATTTTTTTTTTACCGATTTATTGTTGAAAATCGACTCCAATATATCACGGTTCTTTGTATCGCGGTTTCCAATATATCGCGAATTGGCTATGGCTCCTAAAAATCTGATGAGCATAATCCCCAAATAACATGTTTTAATCTGAGAATTTGCGGAGATAAAATCAGTTTCAAGCTAGTATTTTACCCTATTTTTCACCCACTTAAAATTTTTGTTTAGTCCGACATTCATAATCCAGTTTTGACCAGATTGTTTGTACATCACTTTAACACCTGTGTACTGCGATAAAATAAACAATAACACCACTTGCCAAACATCACAGGTCATTTAGGGTGTTACCATTCTCTCTTGAATTTGCTTTGAACTGCCGAAACACACCACACATGAAGGTGTATACAATTATAACTGTAAATGTCACAAGTCAATACTGACCTATCTCAACAATCTTTGCACGTAATATACAGTGTAAACAACTTGCTTTTAATTTAGGGGTAAATATCCCTCAGTTTGTCCAGATGCACTACTATTAAAGCCCATGCTGTCCATGAGGAAAATGACGTCATTTTGTACATGGGGGTCTAATTTCTTCATGCTTTCTTGAACAATAAAACTTGGCAATTGTTTTTGGATGACAAATTTAATTATACGCATTTGAAAATACTTGAATGTAATAATGTTTTGTGTTACATGTAAACCAATGATTAACATATGGATATAACACATACTTCAAAAAGGTAGGTAAATAGCGTGTTTTGAGATTGCCAAACTAAGCTAATGCATACACACATAAACATGCGTGAATAACCTGACAATTTATATCGCGCCGGATATATCATGGTCGCGATCTTTGACTTTCAACAGCGCTATATTGGACCCCTTCAACAGCGCTATATTGGACCCCTTTCAACAGCGCTATATTGGACCCCTTCAACAGCGCTATATTGGACCCCTTCAACAGCGCTATATTGGACCCCTTCAACAGCGCTATATTGGACCCCTTCAACAGTGCTATATTGGACCCCTTCAACAGCGCTATATTGGACCCCTTCAACAGCGCTATATTGGAGTTGCAGTGTGAAAACAAGTTTAAGAACTTTGCATGCAATTGGACACAGCACTAGCTTGTTTTAGGAACAAAAAGGACATAATGGTGGACTTTTAAATAAGATTACTGCTATATAGATTGAGTTATAGTACACTTTTCTGTCCTATAGACAGTCACATATATAGAACAAGGGCTGTTTGTAAAACATGCATGCCCCCCATATGGGCTGTCCGTTGTACTGGCAGCCATTGTGTGAATACGACTTTTGTCACTGTGACCTTGACCTTTGACCTAGTGACCTGAAAATCAATAGGGGTCATCTGCGAGTCACGATCAATGTACCTATGAAGTGTCATGATCCTAGGCAAAAGCGTTCTTGATTTTACTATTTCGGGTCACCGTGACCTTGACCTTTGACCTTGTGACCTCAAAATCAATAGGGGTCATCTTCGAGTCATGATCAATCTACCTATGAAGTTTCATGATCCTAGGCATATGCGTTCTTGAGTTATCATCCGAAAATCATTTTACTATTTTGGGTCACCGTGACCTTGACCTTTGATTTAGTGACCTGAAAATCAATAGGGGTCATCTGCGAGTCATGATCAATCTACCTATAAAGTTTCATGATCCTAGGCATATGCGTTCTTGAATTATCATCCGAAAATCATTTTACTATTTCGGGTCACCGTGACCTTGAACTTTGACCTAGTGACCTCAAAATCAATAGGGGTCATCTGCGAGTCATGATCAATCTACCCATGAAGTTTCATGATCCTAGGCGTATGCGTTTTTGAGTTATCATCCGGAAACCATTTACTATTTCGGGTCACCGTGACCTTGACCTTTGACCTAGTGATCTCAAAATCAATAGGGGTCATCTGCGAGTCATGATCAATCTACCCATGAAGTTTCATGATCCTAGGCGTATGCGTTCTTGAGTTATCATCCGGAAACCATTTTACTATTTCGGGTCACGGTGACCTTGACCTTTGACCTAGTGACCTCAAAATCAATAGGGGTCATCTGCAAGTCATGATCAATGAACCTACAGACAGACCGACATGAGCAAAGCAATATACCCCCTCTTCTTCGAAGGGGGGCATAAATATATGTTTATAACAGTTAAACACAGTTGTTGTTTCTTGTTATAAAAATTCCCCCATTTACAAAAAATTCCCCCTCCTTAGGGCTGCAGACCCCTTCCCCCAAAGTAGTGTGAGGGCGCTGGTATTGATTTTAAAAGAATTATTTTACCAGAAAGAACGGTTTTAAACCAGTCTGAATTTTGTCTGAAAAAATGTCTGACATACGAGTGTTCTTTAAAAGGGGCGGGGCGATGTTCAAACGTCCAAAACGGAAGCACGCGAGCATTAGCAAAGGAAATTACAGCAGTCAGTGTAGGAAAAGACCAAACGTTCGCGAACTGTCCAAAATGAGTGGTTTGATGAATATTCGTGGGGACTCTGAAATCTTTATTTCACACATATTTAAAGGACGAGTGCATGTGTTTGCAGGACGAGTGAACATTTGAATGCACTGGTCCTGCAGGACAAGTGCAGTTTAGAAATATTTTTGTCCCCTGTTCAATATTGCAAAAGTGAAAATTATATGAGCGATTTGTACCCATATATTTGACCTTTGACCTTGAAGGATGACCTTGACCTTTCACCACGCAAAATGAGCAGCTCCATGAGTTACACATGCATGCCAAATACGAAGTTGCTAACTTCAATATTGCAAAAGTTATGGCAAATGTTTAAGTTTGCGCAAACAAACAAAGCAACAAACCAACAGACAGGGCAAAAAAAACAATATGTCCCCCAGTTTAGTGGTAAGGGACATAAAAAGGCTGTTTCCCAATGGCAAAAAGTAAAAAAAAACAACATAACAATCGGATAACAATTTCCCCAAAAATATGCCAGACTTTTCCAACTAGAGCTTTGTCACAGACGTGACGTATACCCCCACCTGCAGCGATTTTCCTTGTCCAATTGGGAAAAGTACCCGTACCGGTCCGATTGGGAAAAATTGAGTCGTGAAAACCTCAAAATTGGGAAAAATCGAGTCGTGAAATCCTGAAATTGGGAAAATCGCGTCGTGAAGTTTGGGTCTTATTGAATACATCATACAGTTCATACTTAATTGAACATACCCATTTAAATAATCATTTGCAGGCATGCCTTAATGACCATTAAGTTATAAAGTTTATATAAATAACAAAATATTATAAAGAACACACCAAATCAATTACTAGTTGTTTAATCTCTTTTAAAGCAATGTCTCTCTCTTTCATTTTTGTGAAATTTCAACAATCTTTGATGTTTAATCATCACTCAGTTGCTTGCATCCCTCCCTGCACAGCATCATTATTGCTGTCAATGTGGTCCTGTGATTGATGGTTCCGATTGGTTTTTTGGCATAATATTTGCTATTATGACTCATTTCAAACTACGATAAGGTTACAAACCGACGTAAAACAGTACGCTGGCTGCCTGGCAAAAGAACCGGAAACAGTAACAACTCTATTGATTGAATGCGCTGAATAATAAAACCCGAAATTAATCGAGCGCGTGGTTACACACAACTATACGATTTTCTTTGTTCGCTCGCCGAAAGTTGGTTTTTTTACGAAACTTTCTATCGTTTTGAGAAAAAATTCGGACGCTGATTGGGATTTTTCCAGATGCCGATTGGGAATTTGGGAATTTTCGCTCGATTGGGAAAGTACCGTTTTGGGAATTTGGGAATTTTCGTTCGATTGGGAAAGTACCGTTTACCGGTACTTTATAAAGAAGGAGGAAAATCGCTGCACCTGTTGCATTGACACAGACTATTTTGCATGCTGTCTTCACAAAACAAGAGAATCAAATTTATGGTGATTTTTAAGAATTATAATGCCATTATCATTTATGGCAATTTAGACCTTTGAACTCTTAAATTCTTTCGCATGACATGCCGTCCAAATTTATGGCCATTTTTTACTTTTGAACTCCAAGTTGACCTAGACTATGGAGTTATCGACATAATTCTTTCCCATGACACATCGTCCAATGATTGTGAACAAATGTACCAGGTATTTTTAAAAATCTCACAATAAATAACATAGTTATGGCCCAGGCAAGATCATTTATGGCCATTTTTGACCTTTGAACTCACAGTGTGACCTTGACGTTGCAGATATTGATGTTATTCTTTCGCGAGACACACCGTCCAATGATAGTGAACAAATATGCCAAATGATTTTAAAATCTCACAATGAATGACATAGTTATGGCCCGGACAGGCTCATTTATGGCCATATTTTACCTTTGAACTCAAAGTGTGACCTTGACCTTGGAGATATCGACGTAATTCTTTCCTGCGACATACCGTCCAATGATGGTGAACAAATGTGCTAAATGATTTTAAAATCTCACTATGAACGACAAAGTTATTGCCTTGACAAGCTCATTTATGGCCATTTTTAATCTATGAACTCAAAGTGTGACCTTGACCTTTGAGATATTGACCTAATTCTTTCGCGCGACACACCGTCCCATGATGGTTAACAAATTTGCCAAATGATTTTAAATTCTCACAATAAATTATAAAGTTATGGCTCGGACAAGCATTTGACCCTTGAACTCCAAGTGTGACCTTGACCTTGGAGATATAAACATACCTTTTTCACGCGACACACCGTCCCATGGTGGTGAACAAATGTACCAAGTTATTTTAAAATCTAACGATAAATGACATAGTTATGGTCCGGACAAACTTTTGGTTTAAAACACAATTAGTGACTCTGTGACCTAGTTTTTGACCCGGCATCACCCATATTCAAAATTGACCTATACATTATCAAAATACAACTTGTGACCAAGTTGGGTAACCTTGACGATGCAGATATCAACATAATTCTTTCGCGCAACACACTGTCCAATAATGGTGAACAAATGTGCCAAATAATTTTAAAATCTCACAATGAACAACATAGTTATGGCCCGGAAAACTAATTTATGGCCATTTGTGACCTATGAACTCAAAGTGTGACCTTGACCTTGAAGTTATCAATGTAATTCTTTCGCGTGACACATCGTTCAATGATGGTGAACAAATATGCCAAATGATTTTAAAATCTCACAATGAACGACATAGGTATGGCCCGGACAAGCTCATTTATGGCCATTTTTGACCTTTGAACTCAAAGTGTGACCTTGACCTTTGAGAAATCGACGTAATTCTTTTGCGCGACACACCGCCCCATGATGGTTAACAAATTTGCCAAATGATTTTAAAATCTCACAATAAATGATAAAGTTATGGCCTGGACAAGCATTTGACCCTTGAACTCCAAGTGTGACCTTGACCTTGGAGATATCAAAGTACTTTTTTCACGCGACACACCGTCCCATGATGGTTAACAAATGTACAGAGTTATTTTAAAATCTTACGATAAATGACATAGTTATGATCCGGACAAACTTTCGGTTTAAAACACACTAAGTGACCCCGTGACCTAGTTTTTGAACCGGCATGACCCATATTCAAACTTGACCTATACATCATCAAAATACAACTTGTGACCAAGTATGGTGAAAATCGGATGAAATTTCGGGACAGACCCACATACCAACCGACCAACAAAGTGAACTCAGTGTGACCTTGACATTGCAGATATGGACGTAATTCTTTCGCGCAACACACCGTCCAATAATGGTGAACAAATGTGCCAAATGATTTTAAAATCTCACAATGAACAACATAGTTATGGCCCGGACAAGATCATTTATGGCCAATTTTGACCTATGAACTCAAAGTGTGACCTTGGAGTTATGGATGTTATTCTTTCGCGCGACACACTGTCCAATGATGGTGAACAAATATGCCAAATGATTTTAAAATCTCACAATGAATGACATAGTTATGGCCCGGACAAGCTCATTTATGGCCATTTTTGACCTTTGAACTCAAAGTGTGACCTTGACCTTGGAGATATCGACATAATTCTTTCGCGCGACACCATCCAATGATGGTGAACAAATGTGCCAAATGATTTTAAAATCTCACTATGAACGACAAAGTTATTGCCCAGAGAAGCTCATTTATGGCCATTTTTAATCTTTGAACTCAAAGTGTGACCTTGACCTTCCAAATATTGACGTTATTCTTTCGCGCGACACACCGTCCCATGACGGTTAACAAATTTGCCAAATGATATTAAAATCTCACAATAAATGATAAATTTATGGCCCGGACAAGCATTTGACCCTTGAACTCCAAGTGTGACCTTGACCTTGGAGATATCAACGTACTTTTTTTCACGCGGCACACCGTCCCATGATGGTGAACAAACCAAGTTATTTTAAAATATAAAGATAAATGACATAGTTATCGTCCGGACAAACTTTCTGTTTAAAACACACTACGTGACCCCGTGACCTAGTTTTTGACCTGGCATGACCCATATTCAAACTTGACCTATACATCATCAAAATACAACTTGTGACCAATTTTGGTGAAGATCGGATGAAATTTCTGGACAGACCAACAGACCGACCGACAAAGTGACTCCTATATAGCCCCCATTACCAATGGTAAAGAAGTGACTCCTATATAGCCCCCATTACCAATGGTAATGGGGGTATAATAAACTCAATAATTGGGTAGAAAGAGAGATTATTACACAAAAATTTAATTCCCTAGCACTTTATAATAATTTTTTTAGACAGTAGTTAAACATGCAAAATACATGTATATAAAATATATATGAGAATTTAAAATCATTTTCATAATTTTTCAAAATTTCATGGTCTATCGTGCTTTTTTTAAATAAAAAAAATCACAGGCAGTAAAAATATAACATGAAAAAAAATCAGTGCACAAAAATAAAGATAAAAATTTCACAAGAATACACAACACATTTGCATGCCATAAATTGAAAGATTCCCACTACTTTGACAGTGTAGAATAAGGTAATAGTTTTCCAATGCAAATATTGATTTTGAGATCTTAAATGTCATGAATATGCAGATTTGCATAGTCATAAAACATTGAATGTTATGTGTAAGCTACATTAAACAAATTCCTTGTATAAATTCAATAAAGACATGGATTGGAATGATAATGTTACAAATGTTAACTTACGATAATGCTAATTAAATACAACACATTTGTAACATTTAAGCTTACAAGCAAACAGACCTGGTTTGAGATTATTGCTACAAACATGTATGGCCATTAAATAAATATATTTGATTATTGGAACTTTGATATTCAAATAAGGTTCTTTAATCAGCGATTTCAATTGAAGCAGAATCCTGCGTTTTGATGAAAGCAAATGGCAATGTTTCTCAGTTTTGTCTACATGAAAAAATTAGCCTTGTATCATTTTGACACATTTTTTTATGAATAAACCAACTTTCAAAAGGACAAGAAATGATCTTCTATGCTACAAATAATGCTTTTTGAAAAGGTTTTCACCATGATTATGATAAATAAGCTATAACAAATTATTAAAAATTCATTAATGAACAAATTTGAAGTTACTTGGAGTATTTAGATCCTTAGCATTTTCATTTGACCCCTAATACTTTGAACACTCGGGTCAATTTGACCACTGGTTTTCAAAATCTACTGAAATCCCTGTTTAATATACCTGATTTATGGAATAAAATTTTTAATATGGTGCTATTTTTCAATGCATTACAAAACAACCCAGTTATAACTTGGCAAACATGTACAAGAAGTGAATTACCAAACTACAACACAATACAGTGCTTTCCACAGGCAATTTAACGGTCCCTCAGCGGGGCGCTTGAATTTCGAAATCAGAGTCCCCGGGGCGCCTGAAATTTTCCGATCAGTGTATTCTGACAGTTATTGCAGCTTAAGATCAAAGCGATATCTACTTTTAAATCATGCAGCCGACTCGTGACGTACATGTAATTGCCACAGAAATCTTAGCCAGTTACTTAGAAGACTGATGATGGCAACCGGCCGTAATCCTCATGGACAACGTGAATTTCATGCATAATTCCGTCAAAACATTTATTCGACTCGTTAAGTGTTTAAACAAATTTTCGTTGAATTCATAACGCAACTGTTAATATTGGTTGAAATCTCAAATGGGAATAATTTAATTTGTAATCCGAAAACCCATTCACGTAAGTCGATGTTAACCCATTTTTAATCCGAAACACACTTAATCCGAAACACACTTAATCCGAAACACACTTCCGAATATAAATGTTACCGCAACGTTGAAATATTCTTGCTTCAAACTAGCAGTGCAAATTTATTTTGTGTCAAATCTTTTTCTCAATTAAAAAGAGCGCGAAAGTTATGCAGCATGTACAATGTCGCATCATTTGCATATAAAGCGTGCGTGTATTGAGCGTTTTAACAAGCACACAACACGTCAGGGGATTGACGCTAGTTCAGTGGCAATATTTCATCAAATCTATAGTCACTTAAAATTTATTTGATGCTATAGAGAAATGGCTAGGTTTGTGTTGAAGAAATAATTGAGAGCTTTTATCCTAAATATTTACCAAAGTGATTTATAAAAACGGAATAAACGGGATTTATATCGGGTAATATAAAAATCCCTCCCAGTTATAGTCAGAATTGATTGCTCTGGAGTAACACGTAGACATAAATAGAAACTTGAAAAGTAGTGAGTATACAGTAATAGAGTCGGGTTGAAACGGATGTATTGCGGAATCGTTTGAGTCGGAATTTTAATATCTATGTGGGAAAGTTTTAAAACAATTAAACAATACATATTTTTAAATGACTTGGGGATTTTCTTGAAGAGTCATAGCGCACCAAATGACGTCTTTTGACACTGTTTTTTTTTTAGTTATAACGCACCACAGAACGTCTTTTGACATGTTAATTTTTTTTAAAAATCAACGTCGGGAGGGGACACCCCTCCAGAACCATCCCTATCAGCCCCAGGGCGCCTGACAAAAATCCTGTGGAAAGCACTGCAATATAATGAAGTATGCTGCACTATTAACCTTTGTTTGTTAGGTGAATAGGGTAATTATATGATGACCAGGTCCTGTAGATTCATAATGGAACAAGTCAGCTATTAAATGAACTTTTTAAAACATATGAAAAATATCATAAGAATGATCCAATCTGCAACAGCAGAGATGTGAATTAAATTGTTTCCCAATTATTAAAGATATGACCATCGATGTTTTACCTTGCTTATCACCCTTCTTTCTTTTGACACGAAGATGAATCGACTTCGATTTAATGCACTGAAAAATAACAGTATTACTTGGTTGGTATACAATCAATGAGACAACACAAACATGTGCAAAGAACAAGCAGAATGAACAACTGTCAATGACTTAACTATATGCAGTTGATAAACAGATGCCTCATAGCAAGAACCAGTCAGGACTGCCAAATTAAATTTAATTTCATTAGAATGGCTTTGTAAAACATTGTTGGATTGGATACATATTGTATCATATTTTATGTCTTTATTTCATTCACATGTAAATGGAAAATTTAAAGAAAAATTAAATATAAGAAACATGGCTTTCAGGGCCCTCAATCTATCAAATCTGCCGCCGAATTTCGGCGGCAGTCCCCCACCTGAAAAGTATACTTTTTTCCCCTTTTTGGGGGAAAAATTCCCCTAAAAAAAAAAAATTTTTTTTTTTTTTTTTTTAAATAGAAAGATGTGTCTCATGATTATTATATCTCAATTCTATTTACATTTAATCTTTTCAAACATACTAAATTATGAAAAATGCAATGAATATAGTGCAAACATGTACAAATGAAATAATGAGAGAGTAAGTAAAAAAATCCTCCAAAAAGGGCAACGCCGCGAAAATTCCCCCTCCTAAGGGCTGCAAACCCCTTCCATCAAAGTAGTGTGAGGGCCCTGGCTTTTTCTCACTTGTTTGTCAATATGACTTTTACATGTACCTGTGAAATTGTGAATTACCGTGTCAGTTTACTTTGAATTTGGAAAAAGAATTAATTAATTGTTTGATACATGACTGTTAAATCATTATTGATGAAACATGTATAAAAGACAAAGATAACAAATACAACTATGCAATCCTACCCATAAAGGTTATTTTTCCAAATATCTGAGAGTCAAACCTTGGCTTCCCTTGGGAAAGGTATTGTAGTTGGGAAATCATATACTTATTGGACATATGGCTAAATGAAAGCTGTAAATTCAGCAAAACAACGCTTGCATCTACACATTTTGTGTACTGGTATAGTTCAAAAACAAGTATTAAAATAATTCCATAACAAATGTATTCCACGCTTTTAATAGCTTTTGATGGAGAATTAACAAAATGTGTCCATGTTTTATGTATCACACAACGTCCAGCTTTTATTTGTTACAGCCTGTGCCATTTGAATTGGAAAAATTAGCGTGATAAACCGTGAAATTGGGAAAAATAGCGCAATTAACCATGAAATTGGGAAAAATTTAGCATTATAAATATGATTATAAGTAACAGAATTAATATTGTTTTTAAGTTCATGTTCAGGGGGTTTTCTTAAGCCATTTTAGGAAAAGGAGTCTGGTCAAATTGGGAATTTTTTTTAATCAATAAAAGTGGCAAATTTAGGAATTATTTATCTACAAAAGGACTAAACTAAAGTGATATATTGTGTAGGATGTATGAAAAAATAAAGTAGAGTTAAAAGAGACTGACTTCTTTCTTAAAAAAAAAAAAAAATTGGGGGGGGGGGGGAATTTAGATTTTTTGGGGGTAATTTTTATCAGATTTTTGGGGAAAAAACGTGGATTTTTGTGATTGGGAAGCAGCCAAATTTTAGCTGTAATTTTAAGCAAAAAAAATCACTGACGTTGCAGGTGTTAAATAAACACATGTGCAAACAAGAAATGTGTTTGTCTGAAACACTATGTCCCCTTCTGCGTCGCTTTGATTTTTTTTTACCTTTGACCTTGAAGAATGATCTTGACCTTTTACCACTCAAAATGTACAGCTCCATGAGATACACATGCATGCCAAATATGAAGTTGATATCTTCAATATTGCAAAAGTTATGGCAAAATGTTGAAGTTGGAGCAAACAAACCAACAGACAGGCCAACAGACAGGGCAAAAACAACATGTCCCCCACTACATGTATAGTGGTGGGGGACATAAAAACTAAGTGTTGAATACACTGTGTGTGGGATTTAAGGATTTCATTAGGACCAATATATACAAACAGGATCTCAACCAACAAAGAGACAAATTGTGACAGTATTAACAAAGTAAATATGATCCAAACTTTTATTCTGAACGAGTACATGTAATTAGTACGGTAAATCAATTATCCTTAAGAAAATAACTTTTTTAATGCCTTGTAATATAATTCTACTCCAAAGTTCATGTTAATGTTTTTGACAACTTTTTAGATTATATAAAGGTTGTTTTTTTTTGTAAAAAAATGAGGTCAAAATATAAGTCTGATCAAGTTCAAAATATTTTGAAATATTTATCAAATTATGAATCATGTAGCACGAATACTTCGACATAATCTTCTGAAATTTATTGACCTCTAGTGGGACCGTTTATAATGTACGTCACGCTCCAGCGGGGAGTAGGTGTAAGAAAGTATGACAGATTGTGACATGGGGGAGTGGGGGTCAGACCATGTGTGATGTCACACATTATTTACTTTTTATATTTGTTATTTATTATTATTTTAAGTAGAATCTAATAGCTTTAAAAATAATTTTCAACAAGAGATGTGTTTGTCAGAAACACAATGCCCCATTATGCGCCGCTTTGAAGCCATATATTTGACCTTTGACCTTGAAGGATGACCTTGACCTTTCATCACTCAAAATGTGTAGCTCCATGAGATACACATGCATGCCAAACATCAAGTTGCTATCTGAAGTGACATATAAGTTTAGTTATGAGCATTTTTCGAAACCTAAATGTGAAACCTAAATGCAAAGTGTGACAGAAAGACATTATTATTTCTATACTGACCGCTGCATAATTATATTACTGAGAGACAAATTCGTAATTTAATTTTTACAGATAAATAGTAATTATTAAAGGGGCCTTTTCACAGATTTTGGCATGTTTTGAAGTTTGTCATTAAATGCTTTATATTGATAAATGTAAACATTGGATCTAAAAAGGTTCAGTAAAAAATCAAGAATAAAATTTAAAAAGAAAAAAAAAGTATCCCGCAGCAGGGCTCGAACCAGTGATCCCCGGAGTCCTGGAGTAAAAACAAGTAAAAAGCAATTAATCCGCTCGGCCATCCTGCCAAGTATGTGTGAGTGAGGTATTTTATACTTTATATAAGCAATCTTCGTAGTTTCACAAAATTAAACGACAACAACAGAACTCTCCAAATTATTCAATCGTTTCGCGTTGCAACGCTTTATAATTTTCAGGTTTTTTTAATCGTCAAAAGATGCATATAATGGGTATATTAGACCATGGTACCTGTTCAGTATTACTGTTTCCTCACAAATATCATAACTAAAACAAAAATTTGCGAATCTGAAACAACTTTTTTTAATTTTGTCAATTTACCAAAACATGAAAAGATCCCTTTAATAAAGGAAATTTTGAGGATTCAGATGTAATATTTATAATATTGAATCATTATTATTATCAAGATTCGCTAATCTTCTTATTATCCTGTGAACATGATTGGAAGATATCTAAAACTTGACTTCACCTACATGTACTGCCAATTAAAAAACAATTACATTTTACTTAGGTGTTATTTAAAAATAATAAGTGTTTGAAAGTGTGACATACTTCTCAGTTTAGGGGCGGGTTTCCTAGATAAGTGTCAGTTTGTGACAAAGGGGATGGAGGGGGTGGTCAAAAATAGTGTGACATACTTTAAGGACGGTCCCCTATGATCTATCCTAGCATCGTGCATCAATCGCAAGTTACAAGTTTTTACGAAGATATTGAACAGTTAACGTTCATTATTATTCAGGGATATTAATCGTGATACACTTTCATAACAAAGTAATATGTTTAAACTTATAATTTCAAATGAAAACTATCTGACTTTGCAAGGTACGGCTGACACCTCAGTAATTAACATACCTGGACATATTTAAGTCAACACCCAAAATATTTACCTGTGAAAATAGTCCGTCAATTTATTAATGTGATATATTCAATGACACGGTCAAACAGACTTGTGTAGGACACTATATTTATTGCAGTAATGTTTACAATTATTTCAATACTACCCGAATAAAATATTCCACAGAGAAAGATTATGAAAATTGACTTCCTAACAGTCGATTTTTCTCATTCAAGATGGCTGACTAAATAGGTCATTTGGGCCGCTTAGATCATGCACAATATCATACAAAAATCAAAGCACCGAAAGCACTCATGATGTGATTTATATAAATGCAGGTTGTTGATGAGTATTTACAGGGTTTTTTTCCACTTTTTGGGAAGATAGCCCATGGCTTTGGAATTGGGAATTTTATCGGCATTTTCATGAAATTGGGAAAATTAATTCATTAGCCTTTTTTTCCACACGAAAAGTCCACTAATTAGGGAAATACTAAATTTGATATAACACTTTATAATCATTAAAATTAAAAGAACAAAATCATAAAATACTTTGTTAGATGTAATTGAATTAAAATTGAGATAAAATATGCATAAGACACTTCTTTCTAAAAAAAAAAAAAAAAAAATATTTTTTTTTTTTTTTGGAAATTGGGAATTTTTTGCCACATTTTGGGAAAAAAGTATACTTTTTGGGAATGGGAACATAGCCGAATTTCGGCTATGAAATCAGGCCAAAAAAAACCCTGATTTACATATTAAAACTGTGAACTCATGCTCATGGTACAAGTTGAGGAAGGTTTTTCAATACTCAGCATATCGTAAACTGATCAAAGATCTAAAATTAGCATTTATTTATCTTTACATAACAAAAAAAATTATATATGATGATTGTAGGTGCATATATTAAGTAATGAATACTTAAAACGGAAAAAAAAAACAGATTTGAATCGCAACAAGCTTAAAGTTTAAAACAAACAAAGAAAGACGCAGGAAGCCTAAAATTATAACTTCTCACATTAGCTCAACTTGAGCACTTGGGGCTAAGGCGAGCAGACAAGTATGGGAAACACTTAAAATGTAATGCATGTTTGTGTCATGTTAATTATGGTTTATGTTTAACCAACTGATTGGAACAAGATAGCATATTTCAAAATATAGGTCACAATCAATGGAAAGGTTAGTTGCTATAGGTGGATAGGCTGATATAGGTGCAAAGGTCAAGGTCATTAGCCTCCACTTTCCATGTATAAAATAGGTAGTAGCAAGCATTGTTTTGCTAGACTAACAGGAAATTCTATGACTTAAAGTACATTCTACTAAACCAGAAATACAGAAAAAAACAGGGCAATTATTAAATGCAGGGGGCAATCAGTTTATGAGATACAGTCAATCTTGTATTTAGAGACCACTAAAGGGAGTAACCAAAAGTGGTCTCTAAATAAAATGGCCTTTAAATAAAAAAGGCCATTTGGGATGAATGCGGACCTTTGATTTTAAATCCAGATATAGGATTATCTCCTTTTGACACAGCGATTTCAGCTTTTGTAATCAAATGAATCTAAATATAAATTAAAAAAATAAAACAATGTTTTACTTAAAATAAGTTGTATTTGTTCTCTCTAATTCTAAATACAATGTAAATGGTTTGCACGGAGACTTGGATTTTTCCGACTCCAAACTCATTTGCGATTAAATTTACGTGCATCTTTACTATTCGACACTTCCAATACCCGAATTTTCTCATTTAATGTTAATACTTTCCATTTTGACATATTAATTTCTGCATGTAAGCTTATATATATATGACTCGTTTATGGTACATAGGGAAATAAATAAAACACCTTGATTGAAAACTAAATAAACACGCCTGATTGGAAAATGAGCTAACACATAATAACAATTACATTTTTTAATGAACAGATTTCGCTACATGTTACCGATTAATAGTTTATTTTTTACACCTCTCTAGAACACTGTGAAAATGTTTGTCGCGTCGGCGTATTGTTTCTGCAATAAAATCGGCGATCAAATTTGTCACTTCACGTCCCAGATAGTAAACTCTTTAACCCGTAGACTGTTGGCAATACCTCACTGTATTTTTTCGACACAAAAAATCGATACGCAGTCAGCATTAACACCGGTCAGAACTGGTCATCGAGACAAAGGAAAATGGCTGGTGTGAAATCAAAACAAAGGATGTAATCGTCCATGCTATGGGCTTAGATAAACAATCAACACTGATTTGTTCCTGAACGGTCAACAGATGTCCCACTTTTACCTTAAAGGGACTGTCAACCACAAATGACGAAAAGTTCTAAAATATCGTAATTTTTTACAATAATTAGTTTATATTGATCAAAATATCACGACTGGTATATACATTACTTGAAAAAAAGTTCATATTTTCAGTATATTTGGTAATAAAATTTCGCGTTGTGAACTCCAAAGTACATCGCGAAATTAGGTGACATAACGATATACACACTATAAATAACGCAAGTACATTGATCATTTTATATATTTGATATATACAATCCACTTCGCATGCACAATTTGCATGCCTGCATGGTTTACAACGTGACGATGATGATCAATCTACTGGCGTTATTTATAGTTAACTGGTTGTTACCTGGTAGACATACCCAGTATAATTTATTTCCAAATATACTGAAAATTGTAAAAAAATACGGTATTTTACAACTTTTTTTTCTTCGTCGTCGTGGTTGACAGTCCCTTTAAAGTGGTCGCTTAATTCAAGACTGGGCATCAAAATGCACTAAAATCAGCGGCCGCTGGTCGCGTAAGACAAAAGTTGCTTAATACAATATGAAAATATAGTTAAAACGCTCAGGCGGGATTTAAAGTGGTCGCATAAGACAAAAGTCGCTTAATTCAAGTGGTCGCAAGCACAAGATTGACTGTAGTTCAATTGAGCTTCTCTCTGGGAAAATGGGGCCTAATGCATGTGCGTAAAGTGTTGTCCTAGATTAACTTGTGCAGTTTGCACAGACTAATCATGGACAATGTGTCCAATTTT
The DNA here is from genome assembly GCF_020536995.1 of Dreissena polymorpha. Taxonomy (NCBI): domain Eukaryota; kingdom Metazoa; phylum Mollusca; class Bivalvia; order Myida; family Dreissenidae; genus Dreissena; species Dreissena polymorpha. Next base: position 88,049,372 of record NC_068357.1, on the reverse strand, counting down.
ATGGAATTTTTGGTTTAAAGTGTCTCTTCTAAACAAAAATTCAGTCTAGACAAAAAGTGTCATCCCTGATAACCTGTTTGCACTGTACAGGCTGATCTGGGATGGCACTTTAGGCACGTGTATTAGGCCGTTTGTTTCCAGAGCCTCTCTCAAATACGTTTTAAAAGCAAACAACTCTGGGTTTTTTTCTTGTAAGATCCATGCTATAATTACTCTTCAAGAAAAGTTTTGCTTATTGGTAATGTGTTCCAATAGTATTTGTTGGACAATATGATAATAGGTTATAAAATAGCACATTACCTTGTGAATGTATGCAATAACATCTGCGTGTGAGACATTTTCAAGAGATTTTCCATTGACTTCAATAATTTCATCACCAACAAGCAAACTGGCTTTTTCTGCTGGTGAACCTGAAAAACAGTGATAACATATTTGAGCAGCGTTCTTGGGAAAAGGGGCTTAATGCACGTGTGTAAAGTCTCATCCCAGATTAGCCTGTGCAGTCCCCATAGGCTTATCAGGGACAACACTTTCCACTTTACTGGATTAAGGCTTAGAAAATACTTCTTTTAAACAGAAAATACCATAATGTGTTGTCCATGGTTAGCCTGTTCATACTGCAAAGGTTAATCAGAGGCAACACTTTAAGCACATGCAATATTTCAATATTGGCTTATTTCTTTACAAGATAAAAAGCTCTGAATTAATTTTTTTTTTAAATCTTGTATAATGACCATCATTCATATCAAGCCAACAAATATTTGTTGGAACTAACATCTCCCAAAAAATATAGGGTTGGTAGCTTAGGTAATATTTGTTTAAGCGTCCTGTTAAATATTCGCAAGTTATTTTCCGCTTGAATAAGGTCATTGAAGTACAAAAATCGTTTAAGTCGCTATTTAAATATATCTTTTATCTCTCTTAATATATATAAATGTTTATTTTGTGAATGTGATAAAGTGTATAAAAAAAGTGCGTTTTTGGAAACAATTGACTTCATATTTTTAGCCAAATGATAACATATGACATTAAGTCTAAAGATCTGAAGGCAAACATAGATCTCTCAGCCCTTCTATTTGTCCTGGATTGTTGTCCAAGGATAAAAGTAAAAGATTTTAATTATGCAACGAAATGCGATAATTTTAATATAAATATTTATTTTTGCTTCAGATACTTTAAGACCTTTGTTTACAGCTCATGGCAAAAAACTTTCAAATCAAATTCTGTAGCATAAAGTAAAGGGAAACAAATCTTCATCAAAAATGAAAACCTTCATAAGATTTCTGTCCCTTCCAATCCTGCACATCACGCTTAAATCATTTACTTACATGACTATTTTAAAGAGGTGTAGAAAGGAAAATTGAAAGAACATGTGTGAATTTTAAATTTATGATGTCATTCCACGCCTGATGTTGCATTATGTGAGGACCAGGAGTGTGTCTTAACATACCTAATTAACATCATTTCCTTGCTAGATACAAAAAAGAAGAATTTTAAATTAAGACTGGATTTTCCAGCTTTTTATGTTTGTTCTATTAGACATTATATGTTGCTGAGGCCTTTTGTCTGTGGTTAGAGACTGGAGTTCCTAGAGCAAACATCCCCAATAGGGTGACTACCAACTGAACTCACATGCAACAGGAGTGGAAATAGAACCTGGATGGCCAAGGTGTGAAACACCTGTTCCAACAATAAACTGAAATGCTCAACGCACTACTACACTTATCTGTTATCAAATCCAGATAATTGATGTCTTCACTACTATATAATAAAGTCTACATGTAAAATTCAGTAATTGTCATTCTGTTCCGACTTTTGTTAGTTGCAAATAATTTTTCTTGAGGTGTCATACATATTGTATTATGTAACATGATGCTAAATAATTCCCAGCAAACACCTGACGTTGAATAGACGTCGAATATTGGTTGAATTTCAGTCGCGACGTTGGCAACCAAGATACAACGTTGATTCAATGTTAGAATGGCGACATTTAAACAACGTCAGGGAAAAGACGTCTATACAACGTTGTATTTTGGTCATAAAATAACTATGTTTGAAGAAATGTCTACCCAGCTAGCACGTAACGTGCAAATAACATTCAGCTTAAGTTCTATTTAGGTTATGATCACAAAGAACGTTCCCATAACGTTTTTAGACCGATGTAACAAAAATCAAACTATCATTATTCGTAACTTATTTTAGTTATATGAAATACTGGTATATGTTATGAAAGTCAATATTTGAACAATATATGTCTACGATCCTAGGATGTATTGGTGTTAAAAGTGTAACAATCCTGTAACGTTCTTACAACGTTTTTGTCGGAACGTTAACGGGAAACCAAATTTCAACGTTACATTCCTAACGTGCGCAGAACGTTATAAGAAAAAATCACACAATATAAACATGAACATTAAATATGTTTTCATAAAAAATTTGACGTTTGTTTGTTTTTTGTGGTTTTTTTTTACAAAATACGCTTATAAGTTGATTTGCATTTTTGACCCGTTTGTGTATCTTCGAATGTTTGCAAGCGCGATTCTGTTGTTATCTAAGCAAGGAGATCTCTCTTATGCGCACCAATTGATTCCTTTGTTCACTGACCTACTGGCTAATTGGATTTTCAAACTGTGCTGTTATTGAATGTACACCTGTTTGTTCAATAATAAGAGAAGTTGGAACCTACAATCGACGATAAGCAACAGTTTGCGAGGTAGGTTTTTATTGTTATTTCAATTTGTAATATTAAAATTGATATAATTTTGCACTTGCTTTAAATTGAAATTTGGAATTATGGGGAAACTCGTACCATGAAGACTTCGTACCACTTTTTAATATATTAACGTTCACTTAAAGTCATTTTTTGGTAGCAATTTGTTGTTGAAAACATTCTTGAAAACACATGTAATTACGTGAAAAATAAATATGTACACTCTTACACCGTGATTTCGAACACCGATAATTCGAATTCACCAGTTAATTGAAAAAGAAATAAAATTCAAAATTGTATCTTAACTTCAATTATTAATTTTATTAAATTTTAAAATTGAAATATATAATTATGTAAAATGTAGTTTATAAAAAGTGTTTGTTCGTAATGACATGATTAAAATATTGATCTTGTAGGTTAATTTCAAATTTAGTTATGAATTGATACAGACATAAAATACATTATTAAATAAATTCGGTTTCATATATGTGTATGTTCAAAATGACGCATATATGTGTGTTGTCTTAGTGTTATTCATGCAGTACATGTATGTCTTGTCATTTTTTCTTCCGTTTTTTTTTTAAAGAACAGTTGGTCATTCTGATATTTTTTATACTTCCAGGACAACTGGGAAGACACCCGAACAGATCCAGATTCAAGACAAAAAAGAACAACAATGCGATGATATGTATTTGTATAAATTACATCCATGCAATAAACTTGTGTAGAATAAGGATGTGTTGGTTTTAAACCTCAATATGAAAATTAGATTTAGGTTCATTTTAGGTTAAATGATAACGTTATTCCGCAACGTTTCAGGAATTTAAGCGAACCATACATTTAATAATTACATTGCACAGTGGTTCAATTTTGATTGCAATGTGGTTCAATTTTGGTTGCAAAGTGGTTGTATAATGGTTGGATTTGGGTTGAAAAATGGTTGAATTTTGGTTGTAACATGACCTTAAATCAACGTCATATCAACGTCATAAAATGACGTCTAAAAAAACTTTTATTTACAACCAAAATTCAACGGTCATTCAACGTCATGGTACAACGTCTTTTCAACGTCTATTCTACATCATATGTTTGCTGGGTTAGGCTTCTAATAGTGAATGTTCACATTTATGTTAGGAGTGGTCTCCATCATGAATAATGTTAGCTACAAATGTAGCTTACATACGAGCCTCATTTTGGAAAAACTGGTATAACCCTTACAATGCGGGAACCGAATTTTGAAGGCCTTTGCAAACAGTTTGGATCCAGATGAGACGCCACAGAACGTGGCGTCTCATCTGGATCCAAACTGTTTGCTATTCTGATAGTAATTTTTGAAAAAAATTTGAAGAAATGCTAATTGTAGAAATTCAGCAGACGACATTTTAGCAGACGATAAATTTCCCAGCATGCAAAGGGTTAATGCATGTCGGAAAGTGTTGTCCCAGAACTTTCTGCCTAGACTTGATTTTTGTTAAGAAGAGACTTGCTTTGAAAGAAACCATATAAGTGTAAAGAATCGTCCTAGTGTGGACTGCCTGGTTTGTGAGTCCAGTTATAAGTCCAAACAAGGACAAGTAACTCTAGAAAAACAAATCACAGGGTTACCTACTTGCTGCAATGGATAACTAGAGCAATCATTAATAATAATTTATTAAAACTGTTAAAAGTGTCAAATACAGGATACCTATGATGTTGTAGTTTTTTGAGATATGGCTAAACAAAACTTAAAATTCAAAAGTGTAACTAACTCAAAAAATTATGCTAATAGAGATGACAAAGAGATGATAATAGCTCCTTTTTATCCAGACAAAGGTCCAGCTTTTTCAAACAAGTAATATTGCAGAACCCAAATCAGAAGTTTCATAGCTTACCTACAAGTTTCACCTTATGATCCGTTGTTTCTATTATCATGATGACATAGCCATCCAGTTCCATGGCACATGCAATATCTCTATCCCTTAGTGATTACAGGCGTTCTCAAAGCCTTCTAGAATTGCACATGTCTGCAAACATTCTGTTGCGATGGTTAACTGTACTGAATGTTCTTTTCCCCAAGCACTAACGTTCATTAATGTCTGTTCCTCTGTTTACCATTTGTCAGATTGTTATAGATAAGATTTGTCACACTGTTCAATATTGTGATGGTGATACTCCATCCCTTTGGATAATTGGATAATATCAGAAACTTCTGTTTGCGAACTTTTAATTATTTTTTTTATTTTTGAACAATTACTGGCAGTCAATTGGCACATTTCAACTTTAATATCAAAATAACAGTTAAAAAAGTATGTGCATGTTTCTAATGTCCTAAGTAAATTTAATCCACATTTTGCTTATAATTATTGGGAAAAGTCAAAATATTTTCCAGTAAATCACCATAACTGTTAAACGAACAAGCACTTTCCATTCCATCATGGGTAACAGGCAACTTTGCAAATAACAAAGAAACTGCTATCTTACATAACCATCAAATGCTGCATTTTTACCTGTTTCCCAAACCCTGTAACTGTCCAATATAATTCATCCTGATAAATGTGTTTATATTTCTTGCCATAGCCAAGCACTTTATCATGTCTCATTAATTCAATGAAACAGTTGCTCGCTGGCTGAGAATTGCAGACAGAAATTTAATTTCAGAGCAAAGTCTTGACACATCCAAGCTTGCCATTTCTAATTCCTGGATATCTAAAAGCCTTAGCAACTCAATTATGGGTAACTTAATTCTAAAACCCCAGTAAGCGGATATGTGTTCAGCAAACCAATTTAATCTGCTTAATGTTGTTGAAATAAATCGTTTTCCGAGAACTGCATGATAGAAAACAAGCATTTATAGTGTATATTTAGTCATGAAATTTAAAGATGCAATGTGTGCAAAATGATTATCTGCTTGTACCATATCATTCTGCACAGTAATTCCCTGTTCAAGTGTTCGAGACAACTGTTTCTCTTACATTCAGTTATGAGTTATCTCATAATGGTTATATTGCCTATACACGCAATAACAAGTCTTACGCCAATCAAGCTAAGGTCTGCATTCCTAGATTTACCCTTATCCACATCTATAAATATACCATTTAAAAATGCTCAACGTGTGAAGGCAAATGTTAACATTTTATTTATGAATATATTCAAGAAGTAGTAAAATTTTGAAAATACAGTAAAATTTATTTAAGTAAGGTATGACGAGAATGATCAAGGTTATAAGTTGTATGTTTCGAGTATTCAAAGTTTCAATAAATTGGAAAGAACCACTAAAATGTAAGAAACTATAAGTGAAATAAAGGTCTTGTACATTAAACGTTTAATTATTTGCAATATTTATACATGTTAATATAAAACAAGTACATTATACGCGGTATGTGCAACACAAATTTGATAATGTTTTAATATGTGAACCCTTATTTTAGACCTTAAGGGATAAGTATTTATATCTAGACGTCTATTGAAAGTGCCAACTTTTAGACACATAGTGATAGTGTCCAATTCTAGACCTCTAGTGATATGGTCAAATTCTAGAACTCTAGTGATAGTGTCCAATTCTAGACATTTAGTGATAGGGTCAAAGTCTAGAACTCTAGTGATAGTATCCAATTCAAGATCTCTTGTGATAGGGTCAAATTCTAGACCTGTAGTGAAAGTGTTCAATTCTAGACCTCTAGTGACTGGGTCAAATTCTAGATCTCTAGTGATATTATCCAATTCAAGAACTCTAGTGATAGGGTCAGATTCTAGACCTCTAGTAACAGTGTCAGATTCTACACTCCTAGTGACAGTGTCCATTTATAAACCTCTAGTGATAGTGTCAAATAGTAGACCTCTAGTGATAGTGTCAAATTCTAGTGATAATGTCAAATTGTAGACCTCTAGTGATAGTGTCTGATCCTACACTTCTAGTGACAGTATCCATTTCTAAACCTCTAGCAATAGGGTCAAATTTTAGACCTCTAGTGATAGTATCCAATTCTAGACCTCTAGTGAAAGTGTCAAATTCTTGACCTCTAGTGATAGTGTCTTATGCTAGATGTCTAGTAATAGTATCAAATGCACGACTTCTAATGACAGGGTCCAATTCTAAACATCTAGTGAAAGTGTCCAAGACCCTCTAGTCATATTGTCCGATTATAGATCTCTAGTGATAGTGTCCAATTGTAGACCTCATGTGATAGTGTCCCAATATATATCTCTAGTAATAGTATCCAAATTCTAGACCCCCAGCGATAGTGTCCAATTCGAAACCTTTAAGTATAGTCTCCAATTCTAGGCCTCTAGTGATAATGTCAAATTCTAGACACCTGGTGAAAGTGTCCAATTCTAGATCTCTACTGAAAGTGCCCAATTCTAGACCTCTAGTGAAATTTTCAATGCTAGACCTCTAGTGATACAGATAGTATCCAATTCTATACCTCAAGTGATGATTGTCAAAATGTAGACCTCATGTGATAGGATCAAAATCTAAACCTCTAGTGATAGTATCCAATTCCAGACCTCTAGTGATAAAGTCAAATTATAGACCTCTAGTGAAAGTGTCCAATTCTAGACCTCAAGTGATATGTGTAAAACTCTAGACCTCTGGTGATTATGTCCATTTGTAGACCTCTAGTGATAGTGTCAATTTCTAGACCTCTAGTGAAAGTGTCCTTTTCTTAACCTCAAGTGAAAATGTTCAATGCTAGACCTCTAGTGATAGTATCCAATTCTAGGCCTCTACTGATAGTGGCAAAATCTAGATTTCTAGTGATAGTTTCCAATTCTAGACCTCTAGTGAAAGTAAGTGTCCATTTCTAGATCTCTAGTGTTAGTGACCAATTCTAGATCTCTAGTGACTATTTTCACTGCAGACCTCTAGTGATAGTATCCAATTCTATACATCAGGTGATGATTGTCAAAATCTTGACCTCCAGTGATAGTGTCACATTCTAGACCTGTTGTGATAGGGTCCAATTGTAGACCTCTAGTGATAGTATCCAATTATAGATCTGTACTGATAGGGTCAAATTATAGACCTCTAGTGAAAGTGTCAAATTCTAGATCTCTAGTGATTTGGTAAAATTCTAGACCTCTAGTGACAGTATCCAATTCTAGATCTCTAGTGATTTGGTAAAATTCTAGACCTCTAGTGACAGTATCCAATTCTAGACCTATAGTGATATGGTCAAATTCTAAACCTCTAGTAACAGTGTGTGATTCTACACTTCTAGTGACAGTGTCCATTTTAAACCACTAGTGATAGTGTCGAATTGTAGACCTCTAGTGACAGTGTCTAATTCTAGACCTCTTGGGATTGTGTCCAATTCTACACACTTCTTTTTTTCTAGTTACAGTGTCAATTTCTAAACCTTTATCCAAGGGGTTAATTTTCTAGATCCCTAGTGATAGTATCCAATTCTAGACCTCTAGTGAAAGTGTCCAATTCTTGACCTATAGTGATGTCTTATGCCAGATCTCTAGTAATAGTATCCCATGCTAGACTACTAGTGACAGTGTCCATTTCTAAACCTTTAGCCAAGGGATAACATTCTAGTCCTCTATTGATAGTATCCAATTCTAGACCTCTAGTGAAAGTGTCCTATTCTTGACATCTAGTGATAGTGTATGCCAGATCTCTAGTAATAGTATCCAATGCTAGACTTCTAGTGACAGTGTCCAATTCTAAACATCTAGTGATAGTGTCCAATTCTTGACCTCTAGTGATAGTGTCCAATTATAGACCTCTAGTGCTAGTGTTTGTGTCCAATTCTAGACCTCTAGTGAAAGTGTTCAGTGCTCAACCTCTAGTGATAGTATCCAATTCTAAACTCTTGTGATAGTGTCCAATTCTTGACCTCTAGTGATAGTGTCCAATTCTTGACCTCTATTGAAAGTGTCCAATTGTAGAGCTCTAGCAATAGTGTCCAATTCTAGAGCTCTAGTTAAAGAGTCTGATTCTAGACCTCTAGTGATAGTGTTTAATGCTAGACCCCTGTTGAAAGTGTTCAAATCTAGATCTCTACTGAGAGTGTCCAATTCTAGACATTTAGTGAAAATGTCCAATGCTAGACCTCTAGTGATTGTGTCCAATTCCAAACCTCTAGTGATAAGTGTCAAAATCTAGACCTCCAGTGATAGTATCCAATTCTAGACCTCTTGTGATAGTGTTAAAATTTCTACACATCTAGCGAAAGGGTCAAATTCTAGACCTCTAGTGAAAATGTTCAAAGCTATACTTCAGTGTAAGTATCCAATGCTAGGCCTATACATAAAGTCTCAAAATCTAGACCTCTAGTGATAAGTGCCTAATTCTAGACCTCTAGTGATAGTGTCCATTTCTATACCTCTAGTGATAGTGTCCAATTATAGACCTCTAGTGAAAATGTTCATTGCAAGACTTCTAGTGATAGTATCTAATTCTAGACTCAAGTGATAGTTTCCAATTTTAGACCTCTAGTGATAGTGTCTTAATTTTTACCTTAAGTGATAGTGTCTAATGCTAGACCTCTATTGATAGTGTCCCATTCTTGACCTCTATTGAAAGTGTCCAATGCTAGACCTCTAGTTATAGTTTCAAATTCTAGGCCTCTACTGATAGTGGCAAAATCTCGACCTCTAGTGATAGTTTGCAATTCTAGACCTCTAGTGATAGTGTCCATTTCTAGACCTCTAGTGATAGTGTCCGATTCTAGACCTCTAGTGATAGTGTCCAATTCTAGACCTCTAGTGCAAGTGTCCAATTCTAGACCTCTAGTGTGTGAGTGTCCAATTCTAGACCTCTAGTGAAAGTGTCCGGTTCTAGACCTCTAGTTAGTGTCCAATTCAAGACCTCCAGTGAAAATGTTCAATGCTAGACCTCTAGTCATAGTTTCAAATTCTAGGCCTCTACTGACAGTGGCAAAATCTAGACCTCTAGTGAAAGTGTCAAATTCTAGACCTCTAGTGAAAGTATCCAATTCTAGACTTCTAGTGAGTTTCCCATTCTAGACCTCTAGTGAGTGTCCTATTTTAGACCTCTAGTGAATGTTTGCAAGACTATCAATAACTGGTGAATCAAGAATGCCATTGTGTTGTCACCAAAACCAATATCACAGGCTTTTGGAGAAATATTTGCTTAACCCAGTTTTTCACCTTAAATGACCTAAACATAACGCCAGCAGACCCAAATGAATACATTCAAATATTTCATTTGCTGATTCAAGAAAAATTCCTCAGAACTTTGGCCAGATCACTTGGGGTGTGTACAGCGTAAAGGATGTAACATCGTTCCGGGTATGGAAATCCAGACTACTCTCTGTGTGTATATATGACACATAGACACACATTTTGGCCCAGTTACAATTACACATTAAAATCCATTTCACAGAATTTCAGGGTCAGTACTTGGTCACTAATTCGTCTGGGAAAGACATAATAAAATATTGATACACATTGATAACACAATATTACCTTTCAAAATGAGAAAACAAACCCTACAAAAATAGTACAGTGTCATGATATTAGACAGAAATCGTTTAATTATGTACTAACCCCAAATGTTTGCTGTACTCAGTCAGCCTGTCTGGAAATCGTTCTTGAAAGCCTGACTAGCTACTAAAATTTGCCAGTTTGCTATAATGAAAACAGTTCCAGACAGAATTTTCTAGAAAAAATTATTGTGCTGAGTTGTTCCATATACAAGAAGCAGAGAGATTTTTCAAGACCCGTGTTTAAGCCAAAACGGTTCTTATGCCATATGCGGCCAGTGTAGCTATAGTCCAGCCTGCACATCACAGAGTCTGGTCAGGAGATATCTAATGAGACCACAAGTCCTTGAGTGATTTTACAGCTGACAGCTCACCTCCTGACCAGGCTTGAGCTGCATTTGCCGAAATGCCATAAGACCCATTTTCGCATGACTTGGCTCTGAAAGTGTAATTTGAATGTTTTAAAAAGAAAAAAACGTGTTAATCAAATATTAATATATGATACATTTTGATGGGGAAAAAATAAACTCATAAAAAGACATGTGAGGACATAAATGATGTGATCTCCCATAGAATAAATTTGTATCTGCGAAAACTATTTTGTGATTTGAACATAATTACATTTACTTTTAATAACACACATTTCATGCAGTGGATATGTGACTTACAAGTGAAACAAACAACAGCAACAATTTAACCTTTGTTTTCTATTTGATTATTTAAAACACATCATTTTTCTCACTTTATTACAAAGTCAGGATATACACAGAATATCTTGTTTAAAGATACACATGTATTTCTTGTTTGTATTGTATTATGTCTCATTGATTCAAAATATAAATCTTTCTGGAATTACAGCAATGAAAAGAGTCCAGCTGGACAATATTGCCACCAGGAGTTACAAAAATCACTCAAACTCTTCTTATCTGTATGGCAAGATACAGACTTCTAGCACAGATAGATAGGATATTTTAATCTAAAGATCTATTGAATGAAAAGAAACTTAATAACAGGGGAATCTTAATTAACCCTTTGCATGCTGGGTAATTTGTTGTCTGCTAAAATGTCCTCCGCTGAACGTCTTAAATTAGCATTTTCTTCGAATTTTTTTCAAAGAATACTATCAGAATAGCAAACAGTTTGGATCCTGATGAGATGCCACGTTCTGTGGCGTCTCATCTGGATCCAAACTGTTTGCAAAGGCCTTCAAAATTTGGTTCCAGCACTGAAAGATTAATAACGCAGGCTAAGACTCCTGAAGGCACAGCACAACAAAAATACTGGTATCCCATGTGCATCCATACTTCATTATGTACCATCCTGCCACTAATTTGCTTCAATCAAATAGTGAAACATGTTTCTGAGTTGGTTGAGAATAATTTTGGTCTAGTAAAGTAAGTGAGAGCCTTTGCAAATATTGATATTTTATATAGGCAACATTTATACATAACTTTATAAATATCAGAGAAAAGTTCAAAGTTATTGTACTGTTTACTTCCTCAGAAAGTCTTCTATACTATAATCATATGACATTTTCTCTAAATCTCTTTTAAAATTTTTAAGTTATAATCTGCACAATAAAATGTAATTAGACTCTTCACAAGAAAAATACCTAAGGCAATAACTCACAAAATACTTATGAGTTTAAGTTCTTTCCCCCAGCATTTACCCACAATGTTTTTTGTAGATCTATGAAGTTTCATTTTATAACAGGGTATTATGTGAAGGTGGAATAAGACATCAAACTTAGAAAGGATAAGAATTCATAAGAACTATGTTGTGATTCCAAAGCTGCCCGTAGCCAATCTCATGTTTGCTGGTAAATGTTCGGATATCGTAGCCGGAATTTCACATGAAATATATTGTGACACGAAAAAATGAAAACGAGCATTTTGTATCGCGTTTAATCTATGATACCAGACACATCTAGCATTGAAATTTTGGCTATTGCTCAAAAGAACATTTATTTTTTATGCGTTAACTTTATTTTTGAAAATGTTGTACAACATATTCGTTGATTTCGAGTGTACATGGGCTTTTTACAGTGATGGTATTTTTATAATTTTAACTGTATTTTTAAAACTGAGTTCATGCACGCCTCAACACGGTTTACTTAAATAAAATTAGTATTTTTTGAAAAAACAATTAAACATTAAGACTTAACTGTGCACATGAATATTAACAAAGGTCAATAACACTTTCACAAATATCGATACATCATAATAGCACATTTCTGATCCCATAATTCCAAGCATGGCATTAATAATACCTGTTTGGAACCATCGAATTAAAAAAAACATATGAAATTGCATCAGCATTTTAATAAGGCTCCTTATTAGCTCGGCTGTTTTCAGAGAAAACCCAAGGTATTATCATAGTCAGCTCGTCGTCCGCCGTCCCATGTCCGCGTCATGCTGAAACCTTAACATTTTGTTAAGGTTTTGAACATTGGCTCTAAAATCATAGTGCGCCAACCTACAACTTTGAAACTTCTATATGTAGCTGCACCTTAATGAGTTCTACATGCCACACCCATTTTTGGGTCACTAGGTCAAAGGTCAAGCTCACTGTGACCACTAAAAAAATAAAATCTGACAAGCTTTCATTTATTCAAAACTGCACCCGCAGCCAAGCATGGCACCTGTTATTCGGTGCTCTTGTTTTATATATGTTATATGGAATCAATACAATATTTTTCTGTTTTATTTAAGTTCACTTTGATGCGCCATTGTGATGGAATTAGGAATCTTGCCATAAATAACAAAAATTACTTTTATTGAAAAAGAATGGCCCTTGACGAATTTCTCATCTGTGTGCCTTGACATTCAAAGAGCAGCTTTACTGTGAATTTTTCTTTATTCAGCAGAACTAAATTGGTTCAAAAATGGACACAAACATATGTTGTGATTTTTTTTCAAATAACTGAGTAAAAACCTTAAAAACAAATGTTGGCAATATTTTTAGGAAAATTTTAATGATGCAGCAATCCAATTAAATTTAGAACAGAGTATACCCAGTGGATTTCTGGCTTTATTACTGCAATAAGGGTGGACTAAAAGTTCATCTTTATTGATGTGCAAACTTAAGAAGGCAACCACTTGCATGCATGCAAATTAACCTCCTTTGGAATTAAAAAAACAACAACAACAGAAGTACGTTTCTGTTTTATGTCCTTATAATGACCTGGAGCCTGGAGACCAATACGGTCAAAATAAGAAACAAATAAATAACATCTTGTCATTTCAATCAATGGAAGCTCTGTAAGCCTTTCAACTGATTAGACACAGCAAAATTGTTTCGTATATCTGGGAATATTTTGTATCTCTGGGAATGTTTTGTTTCCGCCAAAACTTAGTTATTTTGTTTGAAGATAATTGTCAGTGAATGATTATTGGACCCGAAAGTGCAGAACTTGGGCGTTAATCTTGCAAGAGAAATGTTTTGCAAATATTTGTGTACCCTAAACAATGCCTAATGGGACATTTCACTAAGATTATCTAAAAGTACATTTTGTACACAAAAGTGTAGGAATAATAAACTTCAGCTTTTATTTAAACATTTATTACAAAGTATCTTATTCAGGATTAAGGATTTCAAGTGTAAATTGCCTTTAACAAATTGGTATCATAACTGTTTGAACAATGTCTTGTGCATGCCCATTGGAAATGTAAGGAAATATTCAGCAAGTTTATAGGAAATGTTAAGGGGTAGGATTATAAGCATGGAAAAACTGCTTGTATATGGTAGTACATATTATGACTGTCCTGCATTAAAAAATGGAGCCTTTAAATAATGGGGGCATAATATGGGTTTTAGGAAAAATAGGAGTCACATTAATGGGCCTTTCAAGTATTATACCTTTGAGACATCTGAAAGTAATGGTTAAAAAGGGCATCTATGCACCAACTGAATACACCACCAGACAAGAAGCTGACATTGCAAGCAATAAAGATGGTTAAAAACTGGAATCCAATAACTCTTGATTTTCTCCCACCTTCAAGGCATCTGAAGTGACTATAAGGGGTCTGAGGCTACTAGAAATAATGGACAAACTTGGTTTTATTCAATAAACAAGAGGGCCTGAAAGGCCCAAAGTCGCTCACCTGAGATAAAAAGAAATGACCTGTTCTTTGCAGCCCAAGATATCAATGGAACAAATGTTCTAACCCCTTGGCCCCTTGGTTGCCATGTTTTTTTAACAGACCTGAACCATTTTTTAACTCTTCCAAGATATGTCCAAATTTCATTAAGATTGGGAAAAAAATGTATCTTCTAGACTGTTCACATGTTGGCACTATATACATATAAAGAAAACTGCCCCGCTCCCTGGCGGCCATGTTTTTTCACTGATCATGACCATTTTCAAACTAGTCCGAGACATCCCCATAACTAACGTTTTGACAAAATTTCATGATGATTAGGCAAAACATGTGACTTCTAGAGTGTTCACAAGCTTTTTTACTATATAAATATCAGGAAAAAGACCCCCCCCCCCTGGCAGCCATGTTTTTTTACCGATCAAAACCATTATCGAACTCAACTGTCCTATCCAGGTGTGGTAGTGCGGTCTCCTTTGCTTACGCAAATGAACTGGTCACAGGATGGTTACAAATTATGTAACTTTGTGAGCACTTATGTAATGCGGAAATATTTATTTGACGAACTCTTTTTTCCGGTCAGGATGACTATACTGACAGGTTGTAATTCAATTAACTAAAGGCGTTTAGTCAGGGAAGCCTAAATACACTCAAAGAATTTATTTTTAAGTGAAAACCAAGGCAGCTTTAACAAAAATAACTAGTTTTTATTCCAAGAACTCGGAAAATGAAGAACAATAACAGAAAATTAAGAACAGGTACAAGCCAACTCTAAAGAATCTAAGTCTTGTTACAAAAATAAACATTATACAGCAAATACCTTAATGAATGTAAAAAGAATTTCAAAATCTGTCAAAAAAACTGAAATAAATATAAGTTACTGTTAGTCTAGAAAGTGCTTCAAAAATCTAGTTTTCAAAATAGGTCTAATTTAATCTAAAGAACAATATTTATGGAGATTAGGAAACTTCAGTGAATCAAATGTAAAAATAAGAAAAATTTACTAAACTTATTAAAATAGAATAGAGTATTTCTAATTTAGAAAATGCCAAATAGAAATAATCTAAATAATAAGAATAATTTAGAAAATAATGCCAAAATGTCTTGATGCTGGTGTTAAAAATAATTTAGAGTTTAATTATTTCAAAATTCCAACCTTTTTCAAGAGCTGTTAACTTTTCAAGAAAGCATCAAGAGGTGTTTAAATCAGCCAAAACAGCTTATTTTATACAGTTCAGAAGAGATAAATGGCAGAGTAGTCAATTTTCCCTCAGAACAGTGCATTTATTAATGATCAATATCTTCCCAAATTCTGGAGCAGAACTAAAAATAGATTACTGAACCAGGTTAAACAAGGGAGATAAATACTGCATAAATACTGCAAAATCATGTACATGTTGTCTTTCTTTCAGTTATCTCTTAGTTGAAAGGCTTATCATAAGTGTTAATGACTAAAACAGTTATGTTAACTATGAAAATTCTGTGTTATGAAAAATTACATAATACAGTTAATTTCACATAATATTGACATAATAAAACCAAACTTTACTACACAGGAAACCTATGTTCTGACCACATTTCATGAAGATTGAGCAAACTAGAAAGTTAACAAGATTTTACTAAAGCCATATATAGCCATATAAGGAAAAATGCCCCGCCCCTTGGCAGCCATGTTTTTCAAGCCAAGGTTACCATTTTTAAACTCATCCAATATATCATTGAGACAAATCATCTGAGCAAGTTTCATGAAGATCAGAAAATAAATGTGGCCTCTAGAGTGTTAACAAGGTTTTACTAAAGCCATATAAGGAAAAATGCCCCGCCCCCTGGCGGCCATGTTTTTCAACCAACCGACATCATTTTCAAACTCATCCAAGATATTATTGGGATGAATCTTCTGACCATGTTTCATGAGGATCGGACAATAAATGTGGCCTCTAGAGTGTTAACAAAATTTTACTATAGCCATATATAGCCATATTAGGAAAAATGCCCCGCCCCTTGGCAGCCATGTTTTTCAAGCAAACGTAACCATTTTCGAACTCATCCAAGATATAATTGAGACAAATCTTCTAACCAAATTTCATGAAGATTGGACAATAAATGTGGCCTCTAGAGAGTTAACAAGTCAAATGTTGACGCCGCACAACGCACGACAGAAGACGGACAAAAGGCGATCACAAAAGCTCACCATGAGCACGTTGTAAATAAATGTGGCCTCTAGAGTGTGTTAACAAGGTTTTACTATAGCCATATAAGGAAAAATGTCCCGCCCCCTGGCGGCCATTTTTTTCAACCAACCAACATCATTTTCGAACTCGTCCAAGATATCATTGGGATGAATCTTCTGACCAAGTTTCATGAGGATCGGACAATAAATGTGGCCTCTAGAGTGTTAACAAGTTTTTACGATAGCCATATATAGCCATATAAGGAAAAATGCCCCGCCCCTTGGCAGCCATGTTTTTCAAGCAAACGTAACCATTTTCGAACTCATCCAAGATATCATTGAGACCAATCTTCTGACCAAATTTTATGAAGATTGGACAATAAATTGGCCTCTAGAAAGTTAACAAGTCAAATGTTGACGCCGCACAACGCACGACGGACGACGGACAAAAGGCGATCACAAAAGCTCACCATGGGCACGTTGTGCTCAGGTGAGCTTTAAAACAATGTTAATACAATTTCATTGTGTACTTACACCAAATATAGACCAATTTAATTGTGGTGAAAATGTAGTAGAAGGGCAGCGCTTTAATCAGTAATTAGTGTATTTTGTTCAGAATTTTCTAGAGATACAAGTAGTATTGTTGCTTTTATACTGCAGTTATTTAAACCTCCTAAACTGAAGTATAATCCTGCCAATGAGTACTACCTTATATTCATTTCAGCCTCACTCTGGCAAAACAGGGCTTAATACATGTGCGTAGTGCCGTACATGATTAGCCTACGCAGCATGCACAGGCTAATCAGGAACGAAATTTTCCGCCTTAACTGGATTTTGGTAAGAAGATTTCCTTTAACCCTTTCCTGCTCAGAAGCAAATCCAAAATGGCTAAATGCAAGCAGCATAAAACCAGAACAGCCTGCCAGTAACTTGCATCATTTGATTTTCTACAAGACTAGAAACAAATCAACATGCATATCTGAGTGAGAAACAAATCAACATGCATATCTGAGTGAGAAACAAATCAACATGCATATCTGAGTGAGAAACAAATCAACATGCATATCTGAGTGAGAAACAAATCAACATGCATATCTGAGTGAGAAACAAATCAACATGCATATCTGAATGAGAAACAAATCAACATGCATATCTGAATGAGAAACAAATCAACATGCATATCTGAGTGGGAAACAAATCAACATGCATATCTGAGTGAGAAACAAATCAACATGCATATCTGAGTGAGAAACAAATCAACATGCATATCTGAATGAGAAACAAATCAATATGCATATCTGGGTGAGAAACAAATCAACATGCATATCTGAGTGAGAAACAAATCAACATGCATATCTGAGTGAGAAACAAATCAACATGCATATCAGAGTGAGAAACAAATCAACATGCATATCTGAGTCAGAAACAAATCAACATGCATATCTGAATGAGAAACAAATCAACATGCATATCTGGGTGAGAAACAAATCAACATGCATATCTGAGTGAGAAACAAATCAACATGCATATCTGAGTGAGAAACAAATCAACATGCATATCTGAGTGAGAAACAAATCAATATGCATATCTGAGTGAGAAACAAATCAACATGCATATCTGAGTGAGAAACAAATCAACATGCATATCTGAGTGAGAAACAAATCAACATGCATATCTGAGTGAGAAACAAATCAACATGCATATCTGAATTAGAAACAAATCAATATGCATATCTGGGTGAGAAACAAATCAACATGCATATCTGAGTGAGAAACAAATCAACATGCATATCTGAGTGAGAAACAAATCAACATGCATATCTGAGTGAGAAACAAATCAACATGCATATCTGAATGAGAAACAAATCAACATGCATATCTGGGTGAGAAACAAATCAACATGCATATCTGAGTGAGAAACAAATCAACATGCATATCTGAGTGAGAAACAAATCAACATGCATATCTGAGTGAGAAACAAATCAATATGCATATCGGAGTGAGAAACAAATCAACATGCATATCTGAGTGAGAAACAAATCAACATGCATATCTGAGTGAGAAACAAATCAACATGCATATCTGAGTGAGAAACAAATCAACATGCATATCTGAGTGAGAAACAAATCAACATGCATATCTGAGTGAGAAACAAATCAACATGCATATCTGAGTGAGAAACAAATCAACATGCATATCTGAGTGAGAAACAAATCAACATGCATATCTGAGTGAGAAACAAATCAACATGCATATCTGAATGAGAAACAAATCAACATGCATATCTGAATGAGAAACAAATTAACATGCATATCTGAGTGAGAAACAAATCAACATGCATATCTGAGTGAGAAGCAAATCAACATGCATATCTGAGTGAGAAACAAATCAACATGTATATCTGAATGAGAAACAAATCAACATGCATATCTGAGTGAGAAACAAATCAACATGCATATCTGAATGAGAAACAAATCAACATGCATATCTGAATGAGAAACAAATTAACATGCATATCTGAGTGAGAAACAAATCAACATGCATATCTGAGTGAGAAGCAAATCAACATGCATATCTGAGTGAGAAACAAATCAACATGTATATCTGAATGAGAAACAAATCAACATGCATATCTGGGTGAAAAACAAATCAACATGCATATCTAGGTGAGAAACAAATCAACATGCATATCTGAATGAGAAACAAATCAATATGCATATCTGGGTGAGAAACAAATCAACATGCATATCTGAGTGAGAAACAAATCAACATGCATATCTGAGTGATTTAGTCTCCCTGTTAAGCCTTTGACCACCTGAGACAAAAACAGGCTTGCACATGCATTTAGTCCATTAATTTTTCGCAGAACACAGCTCATTTTTAATGCAAATTATTTCATGCACAATACCCTTATATTTTTGTACTTTGAGGTACAATCCAATTTAATACATTAAAATGCCTCAAGCCCATGCCAATATAAAAATCAAAGTACTGACAGTACTGGTGTGACGATGCTTTTGAGAGGATGGATATAAAAGCATCAAGTTAAGTTTATCTACATCACCACAATCACCACAATTGTGTATGTTGGTACGAAAAAAAAATTTGGTACAAAAATTTTGCGAAAAAAAATTGGGTATGAAAACAAATTTGGGTACGAAAAAATATTTGGGAACCAAAAAATTGGGACCGAAAATTTTTTGGGTACGAACAAAAAATTGGGGATGAAAAAAACAATTGGGTACGAAAAAAACATTGGGTACGAAAAAAAATTGGGTACGAAAAATTTTAGGTACGGAAAAAAAATTGGGGGAACGGGAAAGTAGTACCTGTGGGGAACTTGACCCACACTCGCACATTTTCGGCCCTTTCCGTCAAACATCAGATAAGTTCCTCGAAGGCAATAGTATGAATACACATTTCGGAAGCGGTAATGCGGTCCTACCTACGCGCGTCAAAATGTAAGCAAAATATGTACACAAGTCTGTCAGGAATGATTGAATTAACGAAGAAAATCGTGTATTGATGTAAGTTTTTCGAAGAAATGTGCAGAAAATATATTAAACAAGAGCTGTGTTTGTGAAACACAATGCCCCCTGCTGCGCAGCTTTGAACCCATATATTTTACCTTTGACCTTGAAGGATGACCTTGACCTTTCACCACTCAAAATGTGCAGCTCCATGACATACACATGCATGCCGAATATGGAGTTGCTATCTTCAATATTGCAAAATTTGACCTTTGACCTTGAAGGATGACCTTGACCTTTCACCAATCAATATGCTCTATGAGATACGCATGCACGCCAATATGTTATGGCCAATGTTAAAGTTTTGGGACAGACAGACAGACGCTTATATTTGACATTTGACCTTGATGGATGACCTTCACCTTCACAACTGAAAATGTGCAGCTCCATGAGATGCACATGTATGCCAAATATAAAGTTGCTATGTTCAATATTAAAAAAGTTATGGCCATTAAAGTTTTCGGACGGACGGACAGACTGACACACTGACTGACTGACTGACAGTTCAACTGATATATGCCACCCTACCGGGAGCATAAAAAGCAATGGCGATATTTTTCTCAGCCACATAATTGTTAATAGTTTGATATCACAAAATGAAAGTGAAAGTAGAACTGTAAAAAATGACAACCTGTCAACGTGTTGTTTTTGCTGGCAAGAGAGGGCGATTACACTCAATGTGTTCACATTTTGACCATAGGCTTTGTCAATGACCTTTATAGTATGGGTAGCTTTGATATTATTTATTGCTATCATGTAACTGCATGATTGTGTATATGTTTACAATACACAAAGCATAAATAATGATATAAATATACTGATTGAGCTTATAATAATCTGAGAACTATAGCCAGGTCAATTAAGGACTTAAAATACAATTTTGTGTCCTGATTTCATGAAGAAATTACCATGCATGTCCTAGATTTCAAATTCAAGGCCCTGGTGTGACACATTGGTAGCATTACCGTTAAACTGTTACCAGTCTTATGAAATTAGTTTTTATTGAACTATCTAAGGAAATCTAAATCAGGCACTGATTTTTCTTGTTTTAAAACAGTCATAGAACAGTTGTGGCCTCTGGGTAATGACCAATTTTTGCTTACTTGTCACACCCTTAAAACTTTCCACACGTCTATAATAGCAAATCTGGATTTAGGCGATCTTCAATGGTTCATTTAAACTTTAGCTCTGTTACAAGAGTGCTGGTAAAGTCCAGTCACATATTTAAATCTAGGCCATGTCAAAATCAAAGTGTCAAAGACAAATGAAAGATGCGTTCATTAATTATTGTCCAGTTGTTTACTACTGCTGTAAGTTTTTATATAATATGACTGATGAACATCCTGTGAGAGAAAATTCACATTATCATTGTATATCAGGTTTAGCAACCTTTTAGATAACAAAGTATGCTAGTTTTCAATGTCGCTTCTGGGGATCGAACCCGTA
Source organism: Dreissena polymorpha (assembly GCF_020536995.1). Taxonomy (NCBI): domain Eukaryota; kingdom Metazoa; phylum Mollusca; class Bivalvia; order Myida; family Dreissenidae; genus Dreissena; species Dreissena polymorpha. The sequence goes on along the minus strand of NC_068357.1, from coordinate 88,027,987 downwards.
GGGCTTTTAGGAAGATTCTGAAATTTTCGATCCCTCGAGAGCAACCAAACCAAAAATTAAGTCAAATATTGCCGACTCGGTTTTTTGAGTCGGTTCATGACGGATAATGGTCATTGTCGGCTCTGGTACTACTTACATGTACCCCGGGTACTCTTGAGTATATTTACATGTACCCTGGGTACTCTAAGTATACTTACATGTACCCCAGGTACGGTAAATAAACGTAATTGTACTTGGTCCATATTAGACTGTACCCGAGTTGTACTTGCGCCCAAAATCCGATGTCGTAAAACGCGCAACCGATTATCTTAAACACACTTCCCTTCAAAAAACACTGCATCAACATGCTTTTTGAGTATGTGTTCCGATAATATAGAGGCCATTCTTCAGAAAATTGACATAAATGTGTATATATAAATATTACAAAAAAATAGTCGACAACGACTATTTACCGTACCTGGGATACATTTAAGTATACTTAAGAGTACCCGGGGTACATGTACGTAGTACCCGAGCCGACAATGAACAATCGAGCGATACTGGAAGGTGCAACATCTCTCACGCCCCCTAGCATCGCCTTTAACAGTATTCAATTCTCAACAGGAAAGTGCTGGAGTCATTGATCCCGAGGGACAAGAAAAACAATTGATTAATGTTCGAAATAAATAATTTGATTAATGACAATTCTGTTATTTGAGCCAGGTCACAGGAAAAGCGCAGTCAAATCAGTATCCAATTAAATTATTTGTTATTGTCAGAAAAACGCTTTTAAGCAAACAGCTTTCAAGCGACTGCTGGCTGATCTAGATCCAAACTGGCCACAATCGCCTTAACCCTTTGCATGCTGGGAAATTTGTCGTCTGCTAAAATGTTGTCTGCTGAATTTGTAAAATAAGCATTTTCTTCATTTTTTTTTCAAAGAATACTATCAGAATAGCAAACAGTTTTGATCCAGATGAGACGCCACGTTCTGTGGCGTCTCATCTGGAACCAAACTGTTTGCAAAGGCCTTTAAAATTCGGTCACGCACTGAAATGGTTAATGTCTCTTTTACTGTGACACAGTTCATTTAACTTTAAAATGATAAAAAGTACTAACACTAAGAAAGAGTACTAACCAGTAAAAGTTTGAAATCAATGTTGAATCTCAGGACAGCTTGGTGATCTGCAAATCCCCGATGAAATGTTGATATCGGGTATCATAGTCATTCAATAAGTCGCAAAATGCTCGAATACAATTTATAAAGCACAATGTGACTTATATTGATAACTAAAAATACCAGTAATCAGTATGCCAGTTTTGCCGTGTCAAGCTATTACGATCCAGAGACCAGAAAGTCCTTCATTCACATCGAGTATATATCCTTCGAATTCCAACTATTGTTGTCATAAGCGGAGATTTAGTGAATAAATAATTCATATATCCTAAATGACAGCTTCTAAATGGCGAAACAAGCCAATGTATGCAGTAAGAAAGTTTTTAATCGAAACTCTCATTAAGGCGGCCATTGTTGAATGTTGAAACACGAACGACAACTCTGCTAGGAGAATGTTATCAATGCTAGGATCCTACGCAGTGGCGTATGCCCAAGGGAAGTAACTGAAAAATCGAGTTATCTCAATCGGACTGGCTCGGTCTTTTACATAGATGGCCATTGTAAATTTTTTTTAGGTGATTATCAAACCTTGGACGCTGCTGTTCCAGCATCGTCAACAACAAAAACACTTCATGCTGAAGCACTCCAATATTAGAAGAAGATTCTTCTGGAAAGAATGGTCTTGTTTGATGAATTGGAATTTTGTGAATACATGACCCATCTCAGGTTTATCACAAATCTATAAAGCATCATTCATCAAATAAATGTTCACCTCTGTCTAAGGTCTGTGACACTACAATGCTTTTCCATTAGATTCTTTGCTGCAAGAAGAGAAATATTTCTAAATCTTACTACTTCTTCCTATATTTGTTCCATACAATGGGAATTTTTAGATGATGGTTTATATAAGAGTAACACTGAATACAGAAGCAATTAGGCTGCGCTCTGTCAAAAAGAGATTTAATGCATGTGCATGAAGTGTCATCCCAGATTAGCCTGTTCAGTCCGCACAGGCTTATCAGGGACGACACCTTCCGCTTTTATTGTATTTTTGTTTAAAGGAAGCCTCTTCTTGATGAAAATCCAGTTTAGGTGGACAGTGTTATCCCTGATAAGCCTGTGCAGACTACCTTAACCCTTTGAGCGCTGGAACCGAATTTTAAGGGCCTTTGCGAACAGTTTGGATCCAGATGAGACGCCACAAAACGTGGCGTCTCATCAGGATCCAAACTGTTTGCTCTTCTGATAGTATTCTTTGAAAAAAAAATGAAGAAATGCTAATTTTAGAAATTCAGCAGACGACATTTTAGCAGACAACAAATTTCCCAGCATGCAAAGGGTTAATATGTTGAACTAATTTAGTTAATAAACTTCTAAGTCTGACAAATTCTATACTTGCCTTTGCAGAAAGTGTAAAGGTGAAATGAGTTTTTGTACACTTGCATAACCAAAACTATATGATGAATCTATTTGAATCCATGTGTACATAGGGCAAGCTATGATGTAAGTATATGAGCCTCGCTCTGGCAAAACAGGGCTTAATGAATGTACCCGCTCTGGGAAAACAGGGCTTAATGCATGTACCCGCTCTGGGAAAACAGGGCTTAATGCATGTACCCGCTCTGGGAAAACATGGCTTAATGCATGTACCCGCTCTGGGAAAACAGGGCTTAATGCATGTACCCGCTCTCGGAAAACAGGGCTTAATGCATGTACCTAAAGTGTGGTCACAGATAAGCCTATGCAGTCCACCCTACTAATCAGGGACAACACTTTTAGTCTCAAATGGATTTTTGTTGAAAGAAACTTTCTTTAAACAAACAAATTAATAAAAACAGAAAGTGTTGTCCCTAATTTGCCATGACAGACTGCACAGGCTAATCTGGGACGATACTTCATGCACATGCAAGTTTCCCCAGAATTAGGCTCGTATCAATGAAAAAGAACGGCTCACGAACCTTTAGCAATACTGTCAACTCTTGGTGAGAACATCTCGTCACATCCACCACTTACAGAGAAACCAAACCTCTGCTTAGTTGGAGGAATGTCCACAGAAATACTAAGATAGTCATATTCCTCATCGTCATAATCCACTTTAGGGCTTTCAGCTCTGTCTTCTACAATTTCTTGTTCAATGTCATAAAATAATGTTCCATTGTTTGTTTTAAAATTGTCATCCTGTGTAATTTGGTTCATTTCTTTGACCTTGGAATGTTTTCTTTCAAGGTGGCTCCAATGATTGCTGACCAACTCATGATTTCTTTCACCATCTTGCACTTTGACCTTTGACTTCATGTCAAGGTTTTTCCATAGACTGTTGACCTTAGCCTGACCTTGGTCAAAGTCGGGGGGTCGTTTCTTTGGTAGGGTCTCTAGACTGCCAAACCGGGACGATGTACAGTTATACCCATGAGTAAAATGATGGAAATCCTCCAAGCTACCTGTGGGTCCTAGATTTTCGTAGTCACCTGACACGTTGCTAGGTAACAGTTTATCATGAAGACTCCGACTACGAAGGATGGTGTTGTTTGGCGACCCTGAGTCTGGAAGGTCAGAAGTCACACTAAGGTCCATCACAGTGGAATATGGCGATAGGCTAGAGACCATTTTGGCCATAAGGGTATCTGTAACAAGTTGATATAATTCATGATATAACACTTTAAAGATGAAAGCGGGGAAAATATGAGCCCTGCTCTGACAAAACAGGGCCTAATGCATGCATGTAAAGTGTTTTCCCATATTAGCCTGTGTAATCCACACAGGCTAATCAGGGACAATGCTTTCCTCTTAACCCTTTCAGTGCGGGAACCAAATTTTGAAGGCCTTTGCAAACAGTTTGGATCCAGATGAGACGACACAGAACGTGGCGTCTCATCAGGATCCAAACTGTTTGCTATTGGGATAGTATTCTTTGAAAAAAATCGAAGAAAATGCTAATTTTAGAAATTCAGCAGACGACATTTTAGCAGAAGACAAATTACCCAGCATGCAAAGGGTTAATGGTATTTTTGGTATAAAAGAAGTTTCCTCTTTGCAAATATCCAGTATGGGCAGAAAGTTTCTTCCCTGATTGCACAGGCTAATCTGGGACAACACTTTACGCACATGCTTTAAACCCCATAATCCCAGAGCGCAGCTCATATATATGTACCGGTATTTGTGTCTAATGATTAAAGATGATAAAAATGCATGCACACAAGCTTTATACATAAAAGTTGTTTAGTTATTGTAGTAACATAGTCTTCTTGTTTTCCAAAATTTACTAACATATTTCATTTGTAGATATTGTTTTTGCTGGTTATTATACACACAGTAATCTAACAATCTTATTCATTTATATTAGAAAAAGCAACTTGTTATAAATATCTTTTGGGAAAACAACTATAAAAGTTCTAAATTTGAATCAATTTGCAGGATTATAAATGTACCTTAGCTGATTATTAAATTCCCATTCTCCAACTTCATTTTCCGATGTTATTGTGCAAAATGACACAATATCAGTATCTCAACCCTTAACCTGTTGAGATAAAATATCTTTGAGTCCTTGATGAGAAAAATGTTATTATAACATATCAAATCTTCCTAGCCTTTTTCTTGCCTAGTAACCTTGCTATTGTGAGTGACCACTTACAGTGGTGTTTGTTTGAACCAAGGGAGGCAACTAGCAATGACAAATGGAATGGAGCATTGGTATTCTCCCTTTACAATTCACTAGATGTTCATCACATATTAAAATATTTTTTCTGTGAAGTGTTGTCTCAAACAAAGTATGTACAACAAATTCAGTACTATGTCAGATTTATATGGGGATATTTTGAATATTGCACATATATAAAAATGAACTCAATATTTTACCAGAACTAACAAGCAATTACTTGTGCTAAACATGAACAAACAAGAACAATATAAATGAGCTTGGCTGTGTAAGAACCAGGCTTAATTTATGTGCCTAAAGTGTCGACCCAGATATACCTTCCTATAAGCGAAAAATACACTCCGCACAGGCAGGGACGACACTTTATACACATGCATTAAACCCTGTTTTCCCGGATTCAGGCTTAAATATCACTGTGGTTTCATGTATGTTTATCTTCCTGGCATGTACTTAAAGGGATAATGACTGACTGTAAATGTAGATAACAAGCAAACGTCATTTTGATAGTGTACTTCCATTTAAAGTAAAAACAAACTCCAGTAATCAGAGACCTGTCAACATGTATCTTGTTTATCTTCCTTTCGTATCGTTTAAATGTGTGAAAAGTTCACATGCAAACACAAACCTAGGAGGAAAATAATACGATCAAGTTTTAAAGAAATTTTGTGTCTGTCATTTTATTGAATGATACTGAAAACATATTTGTTGTTGAAAATCTACAGAAACAGCAGCGGAATATGTTAACTAACACCTGAAAAAGTAAAAAAAAGTGCTGATTACTGCAGACAATTATCAGTCATCTTATTTAAAAACACTTGCACTGTTTTAAATCAATATCTGTAGTTGGTACAGAGATACATTCTTAGCACACAAGCCATAACCTGAACAGCAAAAGGGACATTTTTTTCAAAATTGCGTGTTATACATGTAGTTATGTGCCTTGGTCAATGAGCCCACATATTGCATGTTATACATGTAGCTATGTGCCTTGGTCAATGAGCCCAAATATTGCAGGTTATACATTAAGTTATGTGCCTTGGTCAATGAGCTTCATATTGCAGGTTATACATGTAGTTTTGTGCCTTGGTCAATGAGCCAGCATATTGGAGGTTATACATGAAGCTACGTGCCTTGGTCAATGAGCTCACATATTGCAGGTTATACATGTAGCTATGTGCCTTGGTCAATGAGCCCACATATTAAAGGTTATACATGAAGGTATGTGCCTTGGTCAATGAGCTCACATATTGTAGGTTATACATGTAGCTATGTGCCTTGGTCAATGAGCCAACATATTGAAGGTTATACATGAAGGTATGTGCCTTTGTCAATGGGCCAACATATTGTAGGTTATACAAGTAGCTATGTGCCTTGGTCAATGGGCCCACATATTACAGATTATAAATGAAGCTATGTGCCTTGGTCAATGAGCCCACATATGGCAGGTTATACATGAAGTTTGTTCCTTGGTCAATGAGCCCACATATTGAAGGTTGTACATGAATCTATGTGCCTTGGTCAATGAGCCCAAATATTAAAGGTTGTACATTAAGCTATGTGCCTTGGTAAATGGGCCACATATTACAGGTTATACATGTAGCTATGTGAATTTGTCAATGAGCCCATATATTGCAGGTTATACAATAAGCTATGTGCCTTGGTAAATGAGCCCACATATTGCATGTTATACATGTAGCTATGTGTCTTGGTCAATAAGCCCACATATTGCAGATTCTAAATGTAGTTATAGGCCTTGGTCAATGAGCCCAAATATTACAGGTTATACATGTAGTTATGTGCTTTGGTCAATGAGCCCACATATTGCATGTTATACATGTAGCTATGTGCCTTAGTCAATGAGCCCACATATTGAAGGTTATACATGTTGTTATGTACCTTGGTCAATTAGCAAACATTTTGAACGTTATACAAGAATCTATGTGCATCGGTCAATAAGCCAAAATATTGCAGGTTATACATGTAGTTATGTGCCTTGGTAAATGAGCCCACATATTGCAGGTTATACATGTTGTTTTGTACCTTGGTCAATGAGCCAACATATTGCAGGTTATACATGTAGTTATGTACCTTGGTTAATGAGCCCACATTTTGCAGGTTATACATGTAGCTATGTGCATTGGTCAATGAGCCCACATAGTGCAGGTTATACATGAAGTTATGTGCCTTGGTCAATAAGTCAACATATTGCAGTTTGTACATGTAGTAATGTGCCTTGGTCAATGAGCGAAAAAATTGCAGGTTGAACATGTAGTAATGTGCCTTGGTCAATGAGCCAACAAATTGCAGGTTATATATGTAACTATGTGCCTTGCTCAATGAGCCCATATAGTGCAGGTTATTCATGTAGTAATGTGCCTTGCTCAATGAGCAAACATATTGAAGGTTATACATGTAGTAATGTACCTTGGTCAATGAGCCCACATATTGCAGATTATACATGCATTAAGAGCCTTTGTCAATGCGCCACATATTGCAGGTTATACATGTAGCCATGTGCCATGGTCAATAAGCCCACATATTGCAGGTTATACATGCAGCTAGGTGCCTTAGTCAATGAGCCAACATATTGCAAGTTTTACATGTAGCTATGTGCCTTGGTTAATGAGCCCACGTATTACAGGTTATACATGTAGTTATGTGCCTTGGTCAATGAGCCAACATATTGCAGGTTATACACGTAGTTATGTGCCTTGGTCAATTAGCCCACGTATTACAGGTTATACATGTAGTTATGTGCCTTAGTCAATGAGCCCACATATTGCAGGTTATACATGTAGTTATGTGCATTGGTCAATGAGCCCACATATTACAGGTTATACATGTAGTTATGTACCTTGGTCAATGAGCTTACATATTTCAGGTTATACATGTAGTTATGTGCCTTGGTCAATGAGCCCACATATTTCAGGCTATACATGTAGCTATGTGCCTTGGTCAATGAGCCCACATATTTCAGGTTATACATGTAGCTATGTGCCTTGGTCAATGAGCCCACATATTTCAGATTTTACATGTAGCTATGTGCCTTGGTCAATGAACCCACATATTACAGGTTTTACATGTAGTTATGTAACTTGATCAATAAGCAGTTTCAAAAAGTAACAGATATATCCAGTTATTGCAAACTTTAACTAGTTTTTTATCAGTTCAAAAGTGTGCTTAATTTTGGGTCAGAGACAGTAAAATTATTTAATGACCCCCTCCACTCCCCCAGACTGAAAACCAGAACTATATTTTACACACCTTAACAAGAATTTAAAAAGTACCAAAAAGGGGCATAATTCTGCTCAGAGGCTGGTCACAGCTTAAGATCTTGGTAAGTGACTCTAAACCAGGAACCTGAACACATATTTTAAGTTTTTCTTGAATGTTTTAGCCAATTGTATAAATCTGGATAACTCTTATCCAGCAGATAACCTTTGGTTATCTTCAATTTTAGGATATATATTTATGGTCACCAAAAGTAAACAAAATTGTTATCTGAACAGGTGCATGTTTTGGTTTAGTTTTAGATACAATTAAGCGAAGGTATTTGACTACTGTTATTTTTATCCGTATAAAGTTATCTTTGGGATGGCTAAACTTCTCCATATTTATACAATTGGCTACTGTAGTTTATACAGATATTGTATTGCTGCACGCAAATATTAACCTCAAATTTTTAACTACACAAAGGGACATCAATCTCCAAACTTGCATTTCAGAGTAATTGTCCATGGTCAATGACAAAACACAATGAGCAGTAAGACATGTGTAAAGTTGCCATTAATTTATCCTTAATTGGGCCAGACTTTTAAAATCCCACTAAACTTTAGGTACAAATATTGCTGACCGAGTTGAAGCAAACATGCTTGTTTTGTTCAAATAATAACGGTGGCTTTGCTAATGTCCAGCATGATTTGTAACACCAGATTAGTCAGGATGTCTAAACTATGACACATTCTGGGGTATGTCTATTAAATATCTGCAGTAACATAATGCAAATACAGGAGTGAGTTCAGCTGTACACCTAAAATTAGATGATTAATAATTGAACTAAAATTAAACTAAACATGAAACATATATTTTGCTTTCCCACATGGAGCTATAATTGCTTATGTTAGTGTTTGTTTACTGCAAACGACAGACAGATCAAATTCCTTTCTTATGCAGCTGGGGACTTTCACTGCAGATGTGGGGAGAAAAAAGCAGAAAATACGAGAATGCAAACCTATTAAAGTACAATCAGGAAATACTATATTAGCCACATCATGCAAAAATAGGTTTTAAGCCATATGCTGCCAGCATAGATCCAGTTAGGAGCTTCCCTGTCCACTGTAAAGTCACGCTAGATTCCAGGGTCTCATTAGCCGACAGGGCTGGTCTGGGGCTATGCTGGTGACATTTGCCATAATACCCATTTTCGCAAGATGCAGCTCATATTTGATTATATACTGCGCATTAGATACAAGTATGCCACATTTTTGTATTGTTCACAATACTTGTTGTTGAAAATTAGCATAACACCGTTTGCCCAGACACCCATACTGCTATTACCATCAGTGTCTATCACTATCACTAAAATTGATTTTACCACAAAATTGAATACTCTGCCCCTTAAATAAATAAGTACATAAAACATCAAAAAGAATATCAATGCTATACTAAAAGTTTTGACATTTTTTATCTTCAGACCTAAACAATAGAATGCACAGGTTTTGTGTGAGAGAAAGGCACCAAATATGCTGTCCATTTTTAGTATTATGTCTTAAATCTCTTGCTTCTCGTAAAAGTGTATTATATTCTTTTATGGAACAGCATAAAAACAAACAGTTGTAATTGATTCAAAACATTCCTTTCCTAAAATTCTTAAAAAGATTTGTTGAATGTGCCCTTAATTTTAGAATTCAAAACAAAGAAAATGCAACATACCTATTACAACCTATTAAATTCCCAACACAAAACCACACACACAAATGCTTGTCTTGAAGATATCTAAACTAAAATGTGAGGGAATACAAATAACCATCAAAACACTGATTCATAATAAATCAAATAGTGAACAAAGATACATAATTTGACTAAATCTGCCGTTTGTGAAATGTGATATCTTAATTCTAATCTCATTTGAAACTCATCAAAAATCACCACAAATCACTCCCCACAAATGTAACCTTATCTGTCCCACATCTGATCTTATCAAATATTAGTAAACATCCAAGTTTCATAAACAATCAGATTATATTTTGAACGCAACATACGTTTTTTATCATACCCACTTGGCCGATTTAAGAAAAGAATGACTTGTTTGTTTCATCAAATAATGTTTACTCAGTTTTTAAAATTCATTTCTTCAATCGTATTGACTTTGTGTATTACATGATTATCAAGTTATGGTAAGGATAATATTGCACTCAAAAGTTAACTTTATGATTATATTTGATATATAGGATCTGACAAGAGTTGCCATTTAGCAAATAAAATTGATTTAACATAAATGTCATAATTTAACCAGAATCGGTCAGTGAAACAAGAAGTAGCCAATGATCATCATCATCATTATCATCTTTTTCATCATTACAATCATAATCATCATAATCATCATCATCATCATCATCATCATCTTCATCGTCTTCAGCAACACATCCATTGTTAATAAATAGAATTTCAAATACCTATAAGGCCACATTGGAGCAAAAAGATTACCTCAAAAGAAATTTACAATAAGTTTTTTAAAATAAATATTAATACACTTAAACAATAGTATCAATATAGAAAATGCAGTAAGCACATACCAGTATCAACATTTATCACACCATGTCATCAAGTGCTGGGTGTACATGATATATATTATCTACTGAACAAATGTAAACCCAGTATTGAGTAGTTCACAGGCTCAATAGGCTCACTGCAGTATTTTTTTTCCCAGATGGGTATCTGTCTGTTAAATATTTATCAATTACATTTTTGGACATTTATTCAAACAAGGGAAAACATCCTGTGAGAAAATTGTAGATTTTTGGAGGTGTCCATGTACACTGAAAGCCTGTTAAAAATTCTTCCTGCTTGAGTATTTGCGTGTATAAAACATAAATTATTTACTACAAAAATAGGAATTCAATTAATAAAACTAGTAGTAGCAATACATTTCATAATGGCGTTGTAAACATTTAACTGGTTCAAACAATATGATAACCACAACCATAAAGTGAAAGTATTTTGACAGCAATTGAGATATCTTCAGAACCTTATATTGAAAAAAAATGCAGTCACATTGCTCATGTTGAAGATTTATCTTACTTTAAATCTGCGGTGCTCTGTGAAGTGAAAAGGGGGGTTGATGCATGTGCATAAAGTGTTGTCCCAGATTAGCCTGTGCAGTCTGCACAGGCTAATCAGGGACGACACTTTTTGCCTTGATTTTTGCTAAGAGACTTACTTGAAACGAAAAATTCCATAAAAGCGAAAAGTGTTGTCCCTGATTAGCCTGTGCGGACTGCACAAGCTAATCTGGGACAACACTTTACGCACATGCATTAAACCCCCTTTTCACAGAGCAAGGCCCAAATGTTTGAACTTCCCACATAACGAAAATATGTGATCATTTTTTATCTTTACCATTCAAAATTTTATAAGAAATTCTGTTGAAACAGAATTATAGGTAGCACCACTAATTTACACTGTGCAATAAAGTTTTACTTATTACTTATTTTTGTGGCAGCCAGGAACGTGAAACTTTAATTCTCAGCTCACACTTGAATGTATTTGAAATGATAAAAAATAATACATTAGTGACCCATATACAAAAATAAATTGCAAAAGATTTAAATGCCCATAAATGTTCTTTCTGAAGTGAAATAAATATTGACATTTTGGATATTTTTTTCAAACAACCATAATTCAGTGTTTATCGTGAAAATTCAACAGGAACAGGTTGTCCAAGCTAATTCTATTGTAATTGTATTGTAAAGTCAAAAGCTAAAACCAAAATCTATAATAACATAACATTTTCAGACGCAGAAAAATATGTATATTTAAATTAAAACAAAAATACCAGAGGGGGTAATCACATGATGATCTAAAGGAAGTCAAGATGGCGACATCCATGCTGAGACAGATATTTTTTGCCGTTTTATAGCCATTATTACTCTTATTTTATTTTATGCTCACCTTCTAGCCATATCAGCAAGAAAGTGATAAGCGTTTATTTCACATTGATATTTTCTCTATACTTCGACTTTACTTGCCAAAATATTTCTTGGCTGGATCAAAGAAATTACAGCTCCCGCTAAGAAAATGCGTAGCTAGTAAAGTCAAGATATAAAGCGAATATTAATACAAAATAAACATTAATCACATTCGTTCTCATATGGCTGGAAAGTAAGTGGCATTTTAAAATAAAACAAAGGTAAACAAGGGACAAAATTGTCACAAAACCAGGTTTTCAATTTAAAAAAAGTCTGATAAAGGGAGACAACTCAAACTGAACTGATTGTTTATAATAAACCCCCTTTGTTTCAAAATAAATCTATTTTTAGTCGTGGTGAACTTGACCTTGGAGATACTGACGTAATTCTTTCGTGCGACACACCGTCCAATGATGGTGAACAAATGTGCCAAATGATTTTAAAATCTCACAATGAATGACATAGTTATGGCCCGGACAAGCTCATTTAGGCCATTTTTGACCTTTGAACTCAAAGTGTGACCTTGACCTTGGAGATATCAACATAATTTTTTCGCGCGACACACCGTCTAATGATGGTGAACAAATGTGCCAAATGATTTTAAAATCTCACAATGAACGACAAAGTTATGGCCCAGACAAGCTTGTTACGCCAGCCAGCCCGCCGACATTCGCCAATCTAATAACCAGTTCTTTCCTTCGGAAAACCTGGTTAAAAAGGGTATAAAACGGGGCAAAATACCTGCTTCAGCATGGACATCTCCATCTTGATTGTCACGTGATTATCCCCTCTGAATACTGAAACTAACTTCGGAGATCCAGTTTACAGCAAAGAGTTTTTAATCTAGAAAAAAATGCTTGAAAGCTTTTGGTTGTTGTAAATCTCTTCAACATTACCTTTTTTGGAATTTTCTTTAAAACTTTTAACCTTACAGCATCAGTTCTAATTTAAGAATATGCTTTGTTAAAAAGTTGATAACAAGTTCATTTGCATAATAAATGTAAATGTATTTACTTAGAAGTGCTTAGTGTGAACAAAATATATATTGTACTCTAAACTACCTACAAATGTAGCATACCTAGCGAATTAGCTCAAGACGAATAACACACTTTCAGGGGTGTAGAAACTATGAAATCAATTCATGACAAATTGTTGTTATTTGACCGATTTTAATGTGTGTCTTTTAATTTTAGTCAGCAAACTGTGTTTTTTTGACAAATTTTTTTTTTAAGTAAGGCATTTAACCCATTCCCAATCAGAAGCTTAGTAAAAATGGCTATATGCAACTCGTAGGCTGTTCAGCTTTTATGCTGTTTGCAGCTCATCAGCATCTTAGGGTTGCAAATGAAGCCTTTAAAACTTAAATCTAGTAAGAAAGGTCTTTATTTTAAATTGATTTTCTAAAGGACTGCAAATGGGTAAAAATGCGTACCTGAGCAGTGACAAGCTACAAACATTAAACTTGGAAATGTAGACTTAACTGAATTGTTTTAAAATAAAACTTTTATTGGTTTTTAATTGGTAATTGCTTTAAGGAGGTTTGCTTTATGTCTTCTTTTTCAGATAACACTTAACACTTTCAACATTAATGAACACTATCTTTGTGCGATAAAGGTACTTGTACAGCACTGTCATTCAAAAGAAAAATGGCATTGTTCCCATGTATTTTAAAAATTTCAGACTGAAAAGAAATATAAATAAATAGCTTTCACATGATTGTCCTCACAAGAGCAAACTTTTCTCATTATTAAACTTTGCCCTTGTATTTTCTGTGTCATTATATCCCTCAAACTTATTTTTATTATTGGATTATACCATTTGTCATTTCATTTCGATTGCAAGTGAATTGGAAAAATTGTTTAATTCCTTGAGGTTAAAAATGTAATAAACCAATATAATAACAGTCAATAAATCTTGCCAAAAACTCAATTCATATTAAAATAAATTTTGATTGTCTGGCCTATTTTTAAAGATTCTTTTAACATTGCAAAAGCCTTCTAGCAAACACTGCAATCATCAAGTAAACTTTGGGAAGTTAAGAATATATCTTACAATAAATGCATTTGATTTTTTTTTACAAAAATTTATGCATTTGAAACTAAACTAATTTGTTGCAATCATTTAACTATTAAACTTAGTACTGTAGCTTTGAATTTAAACTTCTACTTAAACAGACATTGTTTTTGAATACTAAAAACTGAATTTCCCACACAATTGTCAACCTGTATTTGTATGAAAAACTTGCACAGTTATATTTCATTAATGGTTTAAAAAAAATTAGTATGTTGTTTAACTATGCTAAAAAGGCTTATAAGTATACAATTATAATTTATTATCAAATGGTAATATCTAAATGATATGATGATTAATATCAATTATCAAGAGACAGACTCCCGTTTAATTGAAGAATTTTATATCACAACATTATTCAATTTGGTTAGGTATAATATTATTGTTTTTCCTATAAAAAAAGTTGTACCTTTACTTATCAGATTTTTTTAATGTCAGAAAGACAAACTTAATACATGAAAGAATATTGTGATAAATTTATCATAATTTATTATACATATAAAACATTACATTTAAATGCAAGATAAAATATCAGTCAAAACAATCATGAATGAGTTGATGAGTACATGCATCAGTCATGGTACATGGTGGTATGCACAATACATAAATCTTTAATGCACATATTCAAGTAACAGACTGAACCTAACAGAATGTATATGAAGTCTCATTCTGTAAAAAGGTTGCAATGCATGTGCGTAAAAAGCCATCCCAGATTAGCCTATGCAATCAGGGAAAACACTTTCTTCCTTAATTGGATTTTTTGCGAAGAAGAGGGTCCCTTTAAACAAAAAATACCTTAAAAGCGGAAAGTGTTGTCCCTGTAACGCCTATGCATTAAGCCCTGTTTTCACAGAGCCAGACTTTTATCTATCACATCATGTGCCATCACTTAATTAGACCTAACAAACAGAGGTGAAAGAAATAATGCCCTCCATATATTTAATTAGATCTTACAATTTCTGAAAATAATTCATAATTTTCCTTGCATTGTTTTATTGACTGAAACTGTGAATGAACAATTTAAAATCATTGATATTTCCCTATAAACTACAGAAAAAAACATAACATAAATAAAGAATCGATACTTTAATAACTAGATATACCTTATGAAAATTATCTGGAATAGCTAGTAACAACAAAAACATTATCAAACAAGCTAACCACACAAGTCATAACCCCAATACAACTAGAAATACACTTGTCATAGCATACTCAACCAACAGAAAATAATGTCACATGCTTATTATGAAGTCCAAATATGCAATAATCATTTGAGTACAAATATTTTTTTCATATATACAGAAATGTAGAACATGTAGATTAAACACTTTACATGAAAGTTAAATCTGTTAAATGTAAGTGATACTAAAGAACTCTTGTATTTTTAATACTCTATGCCATTTAAAAATCATTACTTTTTTAATTTGAACAATTATATTAATACATTGTTTATTTATTTCCTTGAGTTATGCCCTATAACGCATGTTAATAACGTTTGACCACAAAATATTTAGCTTAGAAATTTTAGTATAAGGGTTCTTGTTTAAATATTTTTGTGTTATTTTATATGGCCAATTCCTTTAGGGAATTTAATTCAATTGAAGGAAATCTACTTGATGACATACCTTGTCAAAACATCACATACATTATTTTGTTACATCTGATTTGTTTTCCCTTAAAATTGTCAATGACATATTCCAAAACAACATACCTTTTTAATTCAGAGAAATAAAACAATCCGGAGACAAATGATAAATGAAGGCACAATCTACAAAATTAATTTTTTATTCAGGATATACAAAATCACCTGTCAAACTACTCATTCTGCCCTACAGCAAAAGAAAATAAACAGCACATAACCCATAGTTGTGAATTACCTTAATGAGTAAGTCTGCATCGTAAACCTTTCAGTCGCGTCCAAAACATGAATATTACTGGTCAATAAAACAAACATTTACATACAAAATTGATGCATGACTTCACCCTCTGACACATACTATTATTGGTTTGTGAATTTAGCCGGTCACTTTGCGAACAAATAGAGCGATCATAATTAAGGTACACGGACGTTTTGTTACTGAAGTGTAAGCAAGGTAGATTTAAATTATGATTTTAAGATCACACCTACATATATCAATACTACGTTTTATCTTATTAAGTATTAAAAGAAATTTCAAAAGTAAAATTTAAACAAGAGGGCCTAAAAGGCCCAAAGATGCTCACCTGAGATAACAAGATATTATTGGGACAAACCTTCTGACCAAGTTTCATGAAGATCGGAAAAAAATGTGGCCTCTAGAGTGTTTACAAGGTATCTCTATAGCCAAATAAGGAAAACTGCCCTGCCCACTGGGGGCCATGTTTTTCAACAGACCAGAACCACTTTTGAACTCAACAAAGATTTGACCAAAAATGTGACTTCTAGAGTGTTCACATGTTTTCACTATATACATATACAGAAAATTGCCCCACCCCCTGGCGGCCATTTTTTTCACTAATCTGAACTATTTTCAAACTCGTCCGAGATATCAATGAAACCAATGTTTTGACAAAGTTTCATGATGATTGGGCAAAAATTGTGACTTCTAGAGTGTTCGTAAGATTTCTTAATAGCCATATAAGGAATACTGCCCCGCCCCCTGGTGGCCATGTTTTTCAATGGACCGAAACCATTTTTGAACTCAACCAACATATCATTAAGACAAACATTTTGACAAAGTTATATAAAGATTGGGCATCAAATGTGACTTCTACAGTGTTCACAAGGTTTTTCTTTTTTTTGACCTAGTGACCTAGTTTTTGACCCAGCATGACCCAGTTTCAAACTCAGTCGAAGTATCATTGGGACAAATCGCGGGCTTAGAGCAAAACGGTCGTAACTGACTTTTTGTAAACTTTTCAGTACGATAAAAAAATTAATATTTTATTCATTTTTATCAGTAATACAAAATTATTTTGCATAAATGTAGGTATTGTACATTTATTGAAAGTTCACACAATATACCTCTATTGGCATAATTGTAGTCAGAGATATTTGTTAAATATCAAGATACGACTGTTTTGCGCCTAAAATCTTGTAATGTTTGATTTTATTTTTTATGCAAAAAGGTCGTATCTGAAAATCAGATCAGTTTTTTTCTGTTCATATGTCTTAATATGAAGACTTTTATTCGGAATACTTGAAATATGCGTTTATTGTAATATTTTTTTTAATGATGGAAGAAAATACTACATTTTATATATATTTGAATCAAAGTTGGATTGCCTGGGGGACATGACATTTATTGCATTGTGCTTGATTTTTAACCAATATTAAACTATACCTTTAAAGTATTAACATTTTATTTTATGCTTTCCGGTGGTTTATAGAGAAATATCAGTGAAATAAAAGTGGTATTTCACTGTTTTTAACAGTGAACAAAAGGGCCTGAAAGGCCCAAAGTCGCTCACCTGAGATAACATGATATTATTGGGACAAATTTTCTGACCAAGTTTCATGAAGACCGGAAAATAAATGTGGCCTCTAGAGTGTTAACAAGGTTATACTATAGCCATATAAGGAAAAATGCCCTGCCCCCTGGCAGCCATGTTTTTCAACCAACCGGCATCATTTTTTAACTCGTCCAAGATATTATCGGGATGAATCTTCTGACCAAGTTTCATGAAGATTGGACAGTAAATGTGGCCTCTAGAGTATTAACAAGATTTTACTATAGCCATTTAAGGAAAAATGCCCCGCCCCTTGGAAGCCATTTTTTTTCAAGCAAACATATTTATTTTCGAACTCATCCAAGATATCATTGAGGCCAATCTTCTGACCAAATTTCATGAAAATTGGACAATAAATGTGGCCTCTAGAGTGTTAACAAGGTTTTACCTAGCCATATATAGCCATATAAGGAAAAATGCCCCGCCCCTGGTGGCCATGTTTTTAAAGCAACCATAACCATTTTCAAACTCATCCAAGATATCATTGGGACAAATCTTCTGACCAAGTTTTATGATGATCGGAAAATAAATGTGACCTCTAGAGTGTTAACAAGGATTTACTATAGCCATATAAGGAAAATAGCCCCGCCCCCGTGGTGACCATGTTTATCAACCAACCGGCATCATTTTTGAACTCGTCCAAGATATTATTGGGATGATTCTTCTGACCGAGTTTCATGAAGATCGGACTATAAATGTGGCCTCTAAAGTGTTAACAAGATTTTACTATAGCCTTATACAGCCATTTAAGGAAAAATGCCCCGCCCCTTGGCGGCCATGTTTTTTAAGCAAACGCAACTTTTTTTGAAACTCATCCAAGATATCATTGGGACAAATCTTCTGACCAAGTTTCATGATGATCGGAAAATAAATGTGACCTCTAGAGTGTTAACAAGGTTTTACTATAGCCTTAAATAGCTATATAAGGAAAAATGCCCCGCCCCTTGGTGGCCATGTTTTTCAAGCAAACGTAACCATTTTAGAACTCATCCAAGATATCATTAAGACAAATCTTCTGACCATATTTCATAAAGATTGAACAATAAATGTGGCCTCTAGAGTGTTAACAAGGTTTTACTATATATAGCCATATAAGGATAAATGCCCCGCCCCCTGGTGGCCATGTTTTTAAACCAACGGGCATCATTTTCGAACTCGTCCAAGATATTATTGGGATGAATCTTCTGACCAAGTTTCATGAAGATTGGAAATAAATGTGGCCTCTAGAGTGTTTACAAGATTTTACTATAGCCATATATAGCCATATAAGGAAAAATGCCCCGCCCCTTGGCAGCCATGTTTTTCAAGCAAAGGTTACCATTTTTGAACACATCCAAGATATCATTGGGACAAATCTTCTGAGCAAGTTTCATGAAGATTGGAAAATAAATACGGCCTCTAGAGTGTTAACAAGGTTTTACTATAGCCATATATGGAAAAATGCCCCGCCCCCTGGCGGCCATGTATTTCAACCAACCAGCATCATTTTCGAACTCGTCCAAGATATTATTGGGATGAATCTTCTGACCAAGTTTCATGAAGATCAGACAATAAATGGGGCCTCTAGAGTCTTAACAAGATTTTACTATAACCATTTATAGCCATATAAGGAAAAATGCCCCGACCCTTGGCAGCCATGTTTTTCAAGCAAACGTAACCATCATTGAGAACAATCTTCTGACCAAATTTCATGAAGATTGGACAATAAATGTGGCCTCTAGAGAGTTAACAAGTCAAATGTTGACGTCGCACAACGCACGACGGACGATGGACAAAAGGCGATCACAAAAGCTCACCATGAACACGTTGTGCTCAGGGGAGCTTAAAATAACAGTGACAAATATTGATATTTTTCACTGTTTTACTGTGAAATGACATCATTTTTTCGACGAAATGACGTCATAAATCCAGCGACATTATACAGTTGAAACTATTTTACAACGTAAATCAACGGTAAAAAGAACATAAAATAAAAAGAAAATTTGTTGGATTCGATGGAATATCGATTTTAATTGACTCGTGAAAATATTATTTTATATCATCACTCGTGAAATAAAATCGATATTCCATTGAATCCAACCAATATCCTCTGTTTATTTGAAAAAAAATGTAATTATTTCAAGGTATGAAGACATATCAGCAACAGAAAAATGATCATAAATCAGTGACTGGGAATCTGTACAGAATTATTAAGTAGAAGACCAATACATAAAGAGAAAAAAGTTAGCATCATATCTTTACATTTTTCTTCAATCATTTAATATTTGTATTGTTATTAGTATAATTAAACAGAGTTGAAGTCAAAACAAGCTTATCATATCAGCATATTTTAATTAAAAAAATAATTAACTTTGTTATTAAAAGCAGACCTATAACCCTCTTTCTGAATTCAAATACAAACTATTCAAATATAATTGTGATATATGAAAAATGATAAGACAGAAACTAGTACAAAATCCTATTGATCTTTTTCCTACCTTTTGAGCATCATTATTATAATTGCCTCAGTCTGACATGCTACGCACTGCTACCTGTGTCACCATCTGACCAGCTACAAACTAGTACCATTGTCTCAGTCGGACATGCTATGAACTGGTACAATT
Source organism: Dreissena polymorpha (assembly GCF_020536995.1). Classification (NCBI taxonomy): domain Eukaryota; kingdom Metazoa; phylum Mollusca; class Bivalvia; order Myida; family Dreissenidae; genus Dreissena; species Dreissena polymorpha. The sequence goes on along the minus strand of NC_068357.1, from coordinate 88,007,887 downwards.
GTCACCGTTTGACATGATACATACTGGAACCATTGTCTCAGTTTGACATGATACATACTGGTACAATTGTCTCAGTTTGACATGATACATACTGGTACCATTGTCACAGTCTGACATTCTATATACTGGTACCATTGCCACATTAATCTGACATGATACATACTGGTATAATTGTCACCATCTGACATGCTACATACTGGAATAATTGTAAAAGTCTGACATGCTACATACTGGTACCATTGTCACAGTCACACATGCTACAAATTAGTTAAATTGTCACAGTCTGACATGTTACATACTGGTACCATTGTCACAGTCTCACATGGTACGTACTGGTATCATTGTCACAGTCTCACATGTTTAATAGCTTACTGGTACCATTGTCACAGTCTCACATGCTTCGTACTGGTACCATTGTCACAGTCTCACATGTTACATACTGGTAAAATTGTCATAGTCTGACATGCTACATACTGGCACAATTGTTACAGTTTAACATAATACATACCGGTACCATTGTCACAGTCTGACATTCTACATACTGGTGCCATTGTCATAACCTGACATGCCACATACTAGTATAATTGTCACAGTCTGACATGCTACGTAGTGGTACCATTGTCACAGTCTGACATACTACCTACTGGTTTAATTGTCACAGTCTGACAATCCACGTACTGGTACCATTGTCACAGTCTGACATGCTATGTACTAGTACCATTGTCACAGTCTGACATGCCACGTAGTGGTACCATTGTCACAGTCTAACATAATACATACCGGTACCATTGTCACAGTCTGACAAGGTACATAGTGGTACCATTGTCACAGTCTGACATGCCACATACTTGTATAATTGTAACAGTCTGACATGCTACATACTGGTACCATTGTCACAGTCTGACATGCTACGTACTAGTACCATTGTCACAGTCTCAGATGCTACGCACTTGTATAACTGTCACAGTCTCACATGCTACATACTGGTACCATTGTCACAGTCACACATGCTACAAATTGGTTAAATTGTCACAGTTTGACATGTTACATACTGGTACCATTGTCACAGTCTCACATGCTACATACTGGTAAAATTGTCACAGTCTGATATGTTTAATAACTTACTGGTACCATTGTCACAGTCTGACATGCTTAGTACTGGTTCCATTGTCACAGTCTCACATGTTACATACTGGTAAAATTGTCATAGTCTGACATGCTACATACTAGCACGATTGTCACAGTTTAACATAATACATACCATTGTCACAGTCTGACATGCTAAGTACTGGTGCCATTGTTACAGCCTGACATGCCACATACTAGTATAATTGTCACAGTCTGACATGCTACATAGTGGTATGATTGCCACGGTCTGACATACTACTTACTGGTATAATTGTCACAGTCTGACAAGCTACGTAGTGATATCATTGTCACAGTCTCACATGCTACATACTGGTACCATTGTCACAGTCTATATTCTACCTACTGGCATACTTGTCACAGTCTGACATGCTACATACTGGTATAATTGTAACAGTCTGACATGCTACTTTCTGGTACCATTGTCACAGTCTGACATGCCAGGTACTGGTTCCATTATCACAGTCTCAGATGCTAAGCACTTGTACCATGCATTGTCACCATCGGACATGCTACGTTCTGGAATAATTGTCACAGTCTGACATGCTACGTACTGGTATAATTGTAACAGTCTGACATGCTACATACTGATTTAATAGTAAATGTCTGACATGCTATGTACTGGTATAATTGTCACAGTCTGACATGCTACGTTCTAGTACCATTGTCACAGTCTGACATGCTATCCACTGGTACCATTGTCACAGTCTAACATGCTATGTAGTATATACAGAATATTACGCTAGTAAATTGTTCCAAGAGTTTGTATCACTCCAGTGGCTTGTGTGATGACGTATCAGACGAGAGGCGGAGCCTTGAGTGTGATGCCAAATAGCACAAGCCACGAGAGTGATACAAACACTTGGAACAATTGACTAGCGTAATATTCCTTTTATTATGTACAAAAACTAATGAAAACAGTTAACAAATGTATTTTTTAATTTAACAAAACTGACAAAACAATGACTAAAACGGTACGCCATAGTTTATTTAAGACGCGTATGAATACAGTTTATGTAAATTAACTTGTAAACATTCGAACAGGGAAAACACAGGTTTCCGACACGCTTACCTTAATGCCATCATTAATCCAATTTTTATAACAATTAAGTTGACAACTTTAATCCGATGTTTATAACAAAAAAGTTTCAACCATATGCACTTCCACTTCATCGAAACGTAGTTTAAACCACACTATTTTATTGTATTCCTATCGAAATATACATTTATGCATGATAAACACACACTCCAAAATACGTTTTTAACACATAGCTTACTGTTAAAAAAACCATGTCCGACATGTCCTTACAGAGTTTAGATAGAACTATTGTGTTTTGTCACAGAAATGACGTCACACGATGTACTACGCAATATATTTCGTAATATAAAATATTTCTATTTTTGGTGCGTGTAATGTGACGTCATTAAATGGGTCAAAGTAGTCCGGCTAGTATGGTAATACGGAATTGGAAACAGCGAGTAGCGTAATACGGGATTTTTTATTTCAACAATTGATACAACCTGTATTTTGTTAAAAGCATTAAACAGGTATATAATAAGTACTGGTATTATTGTCACATTCTAACATAATACATACCGATACCATTTTCACAGTCTGACTTACTACGTACTGGTACAATTGCAGCGATATTTTTCTTTTTTTATTAAGTACCAGAAAATGGCATTTTTCCAATTAGGAAAAAACTACAAATTTCCCAATGGCTTTCAAAAAAATTCCCAATTGAAGAAAACTAAAAAAACAATGCAACTTTTAATTAGTCTTCCTATGCAGCTCTATGACTTGAACCTAAGTTAATATAATATTGACAACTTGATAAAATTTAATTATCAATTTTAAAGTATTTTGGAGCAAAAACATTAAATACACCAATTTTCTCAATTTCTGGGTTTTTCTCGCACAATTTTCCAAATTGGGCTGGTACCGATACTTTTCCCAATGTGTTACAAAAATCACAGCGTCTCAGTCTGTATGTACTGGTACCATGGTCAAAGTCTGACATGCTAGGTACTGGAACCATTACAATATAATGTTTATATTCATTTTTTAGTGCAAAACGGTTGCAACTGCAGATACGACCGTTTTGCAATGAAAATAATTTCATTTTCAGATACGACCTTTTGCCAAATGACAGTTTTGGGGGTTTTTTAAGCAGAATTTAGCTTTAATATTTTTTCAGATTATAAATATTGACATTATAGTATAAAATATGCAATAAAGTCATTTTTGTAAAAAATGTCAGTTACGACCGTTTTGCGCTAAGCCCACGAATTGTCACAGTCTGACATGCTACATACTGGTATAATTGTCACAGTCTGACAGGCTATGTACCGGTAAAATTGTCACAGGCTCACATGCTAGGTACTGGAACTATTGAAATAGTTTGACATGCAATGTACTGGTACCATTGTCACAGTCTCATAAGCTGCGTACTGGTATAATTGTCTCAATCTCACATGCTACATGCTGGTATAATTGTCACAGTCTCACATGCTACGTACTGGAACCATTGAAACAGTCTGATGTGACACGTACTGGTACCATTGTAACAGTCTGACATGCTAGGTACTGGTACCATTGTCACAGTCTTACTTGCTACATACTGGTATAATTGAAACAGTCAGACATGCTAGGTACTGGTACCATTGTCAGTCTTACTTGCTACCTACTGGTATCATTGAAACAGTCTGACATGCTAGGTACTGGTACCATTGTCACTGTCTGACATGCCACGTACTGGTATCATTGAAACAGTCTGACATGAAAGGTACTGGTACCATTGTCACAGTCTTACATGCTAAGTACTGGTATAATTGTCACAGTCTAACATGCTATGTACTGGTACCATTGTCACAGTCTAACATGCTATGTACTGGTACAATTGTAACAGTCTGACATGCTACCTACTGGTACCATTTTCACTGTCTGACATGCCACGTACTGGTATCATTGAAACAGTCTGACATGCTACTTACTGGTACTTTTGTCACAGTATCACATGCTAGGTACTGGAACAATTGTAACAGTCTGACATGCTTCGTACCGGTACCATTGTCACAGTCTGAACTGCTACTTACTGGTATAATTGTCACAGTCTGAACTGCTAGGTACTGGAACCATTGTCACAGTCTGAAATGCTACGTACTTGTACCATTGTAACAGTCTGAAATGCTAAGTACTGGTATCGTTGTAACAGTCTGACTGGTTAATTGTGTTGGGACAATTGTCACAGTCTGAATGCTACTTACTGGTACCATTGTCAGTCTATCATGCTACATACTGGTATTATTGTCACAGTCTAACATGATACATACCGGTACCATTTTCACAGTCTGACATACTAGTACTGGTACGATTGTAGCGTTTTTATTTATTTTTTATAAAGTACCAGAAATGGCATTTTCCAATTAGGAAAAAAACTACAAATTTCCCAATTGCTGTAAAAAAAACAATTGAAGAAAACAAAAAAAAAACAACAAATTTTAATTATTTTTCCTTTGCAGCTCTATGGTATGACAACATTTAGTTATTAATTTTTAAGTATTTAGGAGCAAAATATCAAATATACCAATTTCCCAATATGAAGACTTCACAATGTGAATTTTCCCAATTTCTGGGTTTATCTCACACAATTTGGCTGGTACCAATACTTTTCCCAATAGGTAACACAAATCACAGCATTGTCTCAGTCTGTATGTATTGCTACCATGGTCTCAGTCTCACATTCTAGGTACTGGTACCATTACACTATCATGTATATATTCTTTTTCAGTGCAAAACGGTTGCAACTGCAGATACAACTGTTTTGCAATGAAAATAATTTCATTTTCAGATACGACCTTTTGCCAAATGACGGTTTTAGGGTTTTTTTAAGCAGAATTTAGCTTAAATATTATTTCAAATTATTAATATTGACATTATAGTACAAAATATGCAATAAAGTCATTTTTGTAAAAAATGTCAGTTACGACCGTTTTGCGCTAAGCCCACGATTATCACATTAAGTACATATGATAGATAATGCTATTTGTTGTATTTAATTTATTTTTTTATGTACATGCGAAGGCACAAATCTTTAAAGAACATGAACACATTATATAATAAATAAAATGTAGTTTTTTTAAATATATAAGTCATCAACTCAATTTAGAAGTCACCAACATGAATAAAACATTATCAAAATAATTCACCTACAGCAATATTTGTATACAGTATGATAATTCACGAAATAAATATAAGATAATACTTCTTTGTGATTTGTGTCCCTAAATCTAAATGCTTCATTTACTAAAAGGCCAAGGTCGAGGAATCTTAGTTAAGCTCACATAAGTTGTTTTTCCCACTATCAACTCCAAAAAAATGAAGATACGAGGCTCGGTCTTTTTCTGTTAATATTTTTGTATAATACATGTTCAATGTTCTTATCTTATAAAGACGAACGTTTAAATCCATCAAGACATTATTAGAAAACTAATTTTTCTAATTAACAAGATGTGTTTGTGAAACACAATGTCCCCCTATATGATGTTTGACCTTGAAGGATGACCTTGACCTTGACCCTTCACCACTCAAAATGTGCAGCTCCATGAGATACACATGCATTTCAAATATATAATTGCTAGCTTCAATATTGCAGAAGTGACATTACATGAGCAAGTTTGACCCATATATTTGACCTTGAAGGATGACCTTGACCTTTCACCACTCAAAATGTGCAGCTCCATGAGATACACATGCATGCCAAATATCAAGTTGCTATCTTCAATATTGCAAAAGTATTCATAAAATAAGCGATTTGGAACACATATATTTGACCTCGGACCTTGAAGGATGACCTTGACCTTGACCTTTCACCACTCAAAATGTGCAGCTCCATGAGATACACATGCATGCCAAATATCAAGTTGCTATCTTCAATATTGCAAAAGTACTCATATAATGAGCGATTTTGGCCACATATATTTGACCTCTGACCTTGAAGGATGACCTTGACCTTTCACCACTCAAAATGTGCAGCTCCATGAGATACACATGCATGCCAAATATCAAGTTGCTATCTTGAATATTGAAATACTGCAAAAGTGTACATTAAATGAGCGATTTTGACCCATATATTTGACCTTTGACCTTGAAGGATGACCTTGACCTTTCACCACTCAAAATGTGCAGCTCCATGAGATACATATGCATGCCAAATATCAAGTTGCTATCTTCAATATTGCATAAGTTATTGCAAATGTTAAAGTTGGCGCAAACCAACCAACAGACCAACCAACCAACAGACAGGGCAAAAACAATATGTCCCCCACTACTATAGTGGGGGACATAAAAACCGCAAGCGACTCAAATGTGCTGAATAAGTCAACTTACAAAAAATAATGTAAGTCCTGTTTACATAATAGAAACCATAACATACAATATTTCACTTTAAATAGATTTAAATGTGCATTGGCGCCCCCTCCTAATCTGAGCGCCACCTCCTTGGCATTGGCTCCATCTCTTTTTGAAAAATGCAAATTTATCTATTAGATCGGCTAGAAGCCGATGTTTTTGAGCACGCATTTACTTGTATAGGTTCAAAGCAATCGTTTTATGTAATTAGCGATTTAATTGGCTGGGAATTTGCTCGTCACACATCAAAAAGACATCGATTTAGTTTTACGAATTCTACCATACAACAACTTATAAAGGTCCTCATGTTTTTAAATGGGTTGTGATTGTATGTTTCTGAACATCTTTGGATGACTTTATAATCACTGAATGACACTACATTGGCCGATTTTTAAAAATAATGCAAAATATGTTGAAAAAACATATAAAACCTGATCACCCTTTTAAATTATCCGTTACATTTTAAAACATCCGGGCCTGAGCGCCACCTTGGAAACAGCATTGGCTCAATTATCGCTTGATTTACGGCTGTGTACATGTCTTGATTAACATGTACTTCATTTCAAGGTGTGTGGCTTTAAAGCCCCATAAACAATCAAAATCAAACAACATTTCATAAAATATTTCATAAGTAAAGTTAACAAAAAACTAATCAGTGTTCCTTCTAGCAAAAGCCAAAATTTCAACTCTAGATGTGGTCTGGTAACATAGACTAAACCAGATACAAAATGCTCACTTTTATTTTGTGTGTGACAAATTTCATGTGAATTTTTCACCAGGAACTATATACGTCATGCTTTCGACGCTGCCTGAAGCCAATCTTGTGTTTGCTCGTAAATGTTCAGATATCCTTGCGGTAAATTCACATCAAATATATTGTCACATACACACAAAAAAACGAGCATTTTGTATGTCGTTATATTTTTTTATTAAATTTGATTTTTTATGCATTTACTTTATTTTACTAAATATTTTACGAAATATTAATTGATTTTGAGTGTTTATGCGGCTTTAACATATTAGACAAATGCCGATTGTTTGTGCCTCAGCCCATTTGAAACAGTCAAAAATATTTTCAGTGCTTTGAGAACACTTCAAACACTAATTATTGAGATATTTATTGGAACAAGAGGGCAAAGGCCATTGGGCGCTCACCTGAGACATGAAGGAACTTAAGGCCCAGTCACACCGCCAGAACTTTGCTGGAGCGTTCCTTGAACGGTATGAAGAGGGGCCAATTTCGGCAACGCTCGTCACCGCGCACAAAATGGGGAAAAAAATCGACAACACGGGCGTTGCCAAAGCGGTGCACCGCTGAAGCCAGCGTTGGTTTAGCGTTGATTTAACGGTATCGAGCGGTAGCGAGCTTTGGTTTAGCGGTGACGCGAGCGTTGATAGAGCGGCGTTCTTCGCATGCGCGCGTCGGCTCGGCAGGAGTTTAAAGTTGGTATAGCGGCAAACCGCTTCTGACTACGGAACTAAACGGATCGCTTTGATAGACGTTCTGATAATTTTTGATAGAAGTCAATAGTTGAAGTTCATCATGCCACGTAGACAAAAGAAGTGGAAAGCTGGAGATGGAGAGGCAGCATTCTGTAGAACTCTGAGCCAGAGTTAGGAGGAGCTTTACAGGCCACGTTTTTGCCATCAATGGCACCAACTGTGTGAGGAAACTTCCATCTCTGGTACCATTTGTCAGCCAGGTCTCTCCATCCTTGTTCAGCTGTTGGGCAAAACAACAATTCATCTGTGTACTCCTCAATGATGACCTTTACCACTTATCTAACTACCACCCTGATGGTGTTGTGGGGAACCCTCCAGGCGTATTGCATGTTTCTGTAGGTGTTACCAGAGGCCAGGTGCCGTAGGGTGATTGCCACTTTGAGACCAGGTTCCAGGCTTGGTCGGTAACTGGTGTCTTGTTTGGTCAATCGGGGGGTCAGCCTCTGTACAACTTCATCAAACATGGCTGGTGGCATCCTCCTAAAGTGATGGAAGGCTCGTGGATCCTCATTCCTCAGCTCTACCATCAGCTTGTTATACAGTCCATGTTCAGGCCTTCTCAGTATCCACTTTTTGACCCACACAACTCTGTCTCTCCTTCTTATCTCTCTTCTCCTTCTGTCAACAGCTTGTTGCAATCTGAGGAGGTTCTGATTCAGCTGCTGGACTAGTGCACCAATCACAACAAGTCTCACATCATCCATGGTAGAACACTTTTACTGTTACTGAGCAAATTAAAATGAGGTCTGCACTCAACGGTAGCTCGATTTTAAATGGACTCCTGACTCATTTCTCCGCGTATTTATAGCCAAATTCTGGTCCCGCTCCAACACCTCAATACCAACGCCAAACCTAAGTTCATCACTGCAATGGATCGCTACTTCAACGCCTGACACCGTTCCAGCAATTCCGTGTCCGTTTAAAAAACGCTTACAACCGCTCCACCAAAGTTTGTGCAACGTTGAATCACCGCCCGGGCAAAGCTTGCGAAGCAGCGGTTGTCCAGCATTCAAGATTTCTGCGTTGGCCTTGCGGACCCAAACGTCCACGAACTTGCGTCTAGCGGTGCCAAACTTTGACTGTGCGTTGGTAGAACGGTGGTGAACTTTGTCAGAGCGGAAAATAGCCCGCTCATCACCACTCGCAATATTTTGTGCAGCTCAAAACTTTCTGAGCGGTAGGAGGAACCATCAGCGGTGACCGAGCGTATACGGCGTTGCCTTAACGGCGGCCAACTTCTGTTTAACGGTCGTGAACGGTAGCGAGCGGTGATAATTGTTTTTCACCGCTACAGGAACGCTCAAGCAAAGTTCTGGCGGTGTGACCGGGCCTTTAACCCTTTGCATGCTGGGAAATTTGTCGTCTGCTAAAATGTCCATTGCTGAATTTCTAAACTTAGCATTTTCTACATTTGTTTTCAAAGAATACTATCAGAAAAGCAAACAGTTTGGATCCTGATGAGATGCCACGTTTTGTGTTAATAATTCGCCTGTCCCGCTTGTGTTTATAGAAATAGGCTGCATACCATTCTAGGGTGTCACAGAACCCTCCAAATTTGGTAAAATATATATTTAGACTGGTTGTTATGGCTATATTCTATATTTTCATTGGTTGGCCATTATGAATATAAATTAATTTATGTACATTTTTTGTTGAACGTTCTCTTAGAAATCGCCCAAAGCAGCATTTTTCAAAAAAGCTTTGATACAAGTGGGTCGTATTGTCTGACTTTGGTACGTTTTAGAGGAACTTGGCATTGTTCAGTGAGTTTTATTTGTATCTTTTTTGTATGTTTTGTTTTCAGTATTGTATTGAGCTTATTTTACAAATTAGTCACAATGTACTTTTTTTGTGGATTATTGGTCATTCTTGAATTCTTCTAGAATTGTAATCATATTTATAATTAAACCTTATTTTTTTATGAATAGAAATTAAGTTTATTTTCAGAATGCGTAATTGATAGTTATTGTTAATTTACATGTGTCACGATCAAGCATGGTATGTGTTTCTTTTCCTTTTGTTATTTCTTTATAATACTGTTTATTTCAGATAACCGCAATCTCAATCGTAATCACAATGGCTAACGCAAACGTTGTATGAATTGATGTTGAATAACGTAGAATGATTTAACGATGGATGTAACTGTAATGCGCGTTATTGAGTCTTTTGACCCTAAAACATATATCAGGCCCACTTGCATGTGGCAACTGTTTGAAAGCAAGTCGAGGCCGTGACTTTTCACAGTAAGTGTGAAACAGTTATTGAACATTTGCAATAATACAGTTATTTAACATTGCAATAATACAGTTTTTGAAGAAACTTTTCTACAATTTATGACTGAAAAGTGATTGAATAGTGACATGATATCATAATGGTTAATGTTTGCATGATAAATTGTGAAAATTGAACTATGGTCATCAATAAGGTGCATGGTGCATTTAGTTTCGTGAAAGTACAGTGTCATAGTTGAAACATCATATTAAGACTCGGAATGGTTTCCGGAGGTGGTATTGATTTGGGCGATGTAAGTGGAGACGTCAACGTCAATACCGTTACTGAGAGGGAGAAGCTTCTGAGGAAACAAAAAATTGGACATTTAGTGTCAACTTTACGGCCACTGTATAAGGCAGCGGAGCTGCGTATGATCAGCATAAAAAATGTTCATGATGTGAAGAATGTTCGCACTGAAATAATCAGTTATTTCAGACAATTTGTGAAAGCGCAGGAAACATATTTGAAGATATGTGCATCTTCTGAACGGGAGGAACTAAATAAGGAAATTGAAAATGCAAAGATCGAATGCGAAGAATTAATAAATTGAATAGACGAATGGATTTTGAAAGCAAAGCCTAGGAACGAAACGGCTGTTAGCGAAAAATATCAAACAAGTGACCTTCAGTTACCTGTCAGTTTGGCTGAGCATAAACTGTCAATTCTGAAACGACAGGAAATCGAGAAACAACAACGTGATCTACAGGTGCAGTTGAAAAGGCTCAAACAAGAGGCGGAAGTTGAGGAAGCGCCATTGGAAATAAGTGTTCTCAGTGGAAGGGAGGGTCAGAATCAGTTAGACTGGGACTCTGTTGTGAGTGAATCACTGAGATTTCTGGAGCAAGCTCCACTAGAGGTGCCTACAGCCAGACATGTGCTACAACAGACGTAATCTAGCAACAGTGACTTAAAAGATGGACTTAAATTAATGGCTGCGACAATTAATGAAGGATTTAACTTACCAAAACCTAACATTTTGTAATTCTCTGGTAATCTCGCAGATTATTGTAAATTTATATGTAGTTTCGAGACCAATATTGAACAAAGAGTTGCTGATGACAGGTTAAGGCTATCTTACCTAATTCAATATTGTCAAGGGGATGCCAAAATGGCTATAGAAGATTGTGTAGTACTTTCTTCAGCACAGGGGTACAAAAGGGCAAGAGATATTTTGTTAGCACGCTATGGCAACCCGCATTTAGTTGCAAGGTCACATGTCGAAAAGTTGATTAATTGTCCACGCTGAAGTCAAATGATGTTAAGGGATTGATGCAGTTGTCATTAGATGGAAAAGTGTGAAATTACCTTGTCCCAGATTGGCTTGAAGTCTTATATAAGAAATTCAGAACACTTAAGAAAATTGGCCAAGCGACTTCCATTTAATTTGAGGACAAAGTGGGTGGAGACAGCAAGTAATCTGATGAGTCAAATAGAAGGATTGTGGAATACAGACTTTCCTGACTGCAGATTGGATAATCAACCAGGAATGTCACAAGAAGATCGCCGTGCGTTGTCTTTCATGGTACGCACAACCGAACGGGAAGGTGAACACTACAAACTCGCACTACCGTGGTGAAACGAAAAAGTTTGCCAAATAACAAGGCACTAGTTGTCAAACGTTTAGAACAACTAAAACGAAAACTGTTGAATGATGCAAATTCGCAGGGTCTTAACAGAAAAACCATGGAAGGTGACATCGCAAATGGGCATGCACAGCGTGTGAAGGACACCAATGAGAGCAACGCGAGTAAAGTGTGGTACCTTTCACATCACCCGGTATGCAGTCCGAGTAAGCCTGGGAAAGTTAGAATAGTGTTCGATTGCACAGGGAAATATCAAGGTATGTCGCTGAATGATAACAGGGTCTAGACCTTGTGAACAGTCTGGTGGGCGTGCTCATTAGGTTTCTGGAGCAGCCAATAGCGCTAACTGCTGATATAGAGGCCATGTCCCACCAAGTGAAGGTGAGAGACACAGACAGGGATGCATTAAGATTTCTTTGGTGATCTGGTGGCGATATGTAGCAGCCATCTGGTGAGTATTTATGACTGTCCATTTGTTTGGTGCAACGTCCTCACCCAGCTGTGCAGCTTACAGCTTGAGGTGCTCAGCAAGAGAATGCTCCAAAAGGCGTAAAGACAGTAGAAAGAAACTTTTATGTTGATGACCTTTTGAAGTCAGTAGCAGATGTTCAGGTAGGTATAGATTTGTCTACTGAACTGAGAGAATTATTGTCTAAAGGGAAGTTCAAGTTGACAAAGTGGATTTCAAACAGTAATAGGGTTCTTGACACAATTCTGGAATTTGACAGGGCAGTTCAGTGCACAAAAGTTTACCTTGATAGTGACAAACAGTTTGAACGCGCTCTTGGTTTGCACTGGTATGTTGAAAAGGACACATTTGTGTTTGATGTTGATCTGCAGGATAAATGCCACACGCGACATGGTATATTGTCAGTTGCAAGCTCACTTTACAACCCACTGGGATTGGTGGCACCCGTTACTCTAATCCCGAAACTTATTCTACAGAATGCATGCCTCAAGAAGCTGCAGTGGGATGACAATATTTGTGACAATGACATTGAAAAGTGGTCGCAGTGGTTGCAGAAATTACCAGTATTATGACAAGTTAGTATTAATAGATGTTTCAAGCTGGTCGCTGTCGATGGCACATCGAATGTTGAACTGCAAATGCTCAGCAATGCATCACAATATGCATATAGGGCAGCAGTGTACATCAAGACATAAAATGCCAACTGCAACAGCAAAATAAGCCTTGTTATGGGTAAGTCAAGACTGGCACTAATCAAGGCAATGTCTATACCACACCTAGAGCTAGCTGCAGCCGTGGTAGCTGTATCAGCTGGTATCACAAGAACTGGACTTCCAAATTGATGATAGATATTTTTGGAACGATTCGATGATAGTTTTAGGCTACATCAAAAATGAAACCCAACACTTCAAGACATTTGTAGCAAATAGGCTTGCAGCAATACATGATGTTACATAGCCTGCAGAGTGGAGATTTGTTCCTTCACAAATAGACCCGGCTGATATAGCATCAAGGGGGCTGTTTCCAAATGAAACAGATAAACTGGAAAGCTGGCTACAGAGACCAGACTTTCTTCAGACAGGTAAGGTGGACTGGCCACAGAACTCACAGAATGTAGCCATTTTAGACGATGATGCAGAAGCCAAGCAGGTATGTTGTACAAATGCCACTCAGATGAAACCCACTGCAACACTTGATAGCCTGATGATCAGGTACTCTAACTGGCATCAACTGCAGAGGTCAGTGGCATGGTTACTCAGGTTTAAATCATACCTCATTCAGAGATTTATCAAGAAAGCCAACTCACTGTAAAAAGTAGCATGAACCAACAAGGGAGGCAACTCGTGATGACACAAATTGGCAGTGTACAAAAAGTGGTACTTTATTATCTCGCTTAAAGGGACCTTTTCACGGTTTGGTAAATTGACAAAATTGAAAAAAGTTGTTTCATATTCGCAAATTGTTGTTTTAGTTATGATATTTGTGAGGAAACCGTAATACTGAACATTAACCATGCTCTAAAATAGCCTTTATATGCATCTTTAGACGATTTAAAAACCTAAAAATTATACAGCGTTGCAACGCGAAACGATAGACTAATTTGGAGAGTTCTGTTGTTGTCGTGATATTTTGCGAAACTACAAGGATCGCTTATATGAAGTATAAAATACTGCGCTTTTTGTAAATTGAAGGATGGCCGAGTGGTCTAATGCGCAGACTTTTTACTCCAGTACTCCAGGGATCAGTGGTTCGAGTCCTGCTGAGGGTTACCTTTTTTATTTGTTTTTAAAATTTTATTCTTGATTTTTTACTGGAGCTTTTTAGATCCAATGTTTACATTGATCGATATAAAGCATTAAATGACAAACTTCAAAACATGCCAAAATCTGTGAAAAGGCCCCTTTAACACGGGTCTAACTTACGCTTAAAAGCTATTTTCTGATTGGATGAAACAGTCCAAAATCATCCAATAAATAAAGTCGAGATATTTATCTAGCGGAACATTCAATGCCATGTGCCACGCAAGTTATTTAGAAAGTAGAAATCGTAAACAGAAAAGTTTGTTATGTTTTATTTCGCAGTCATTGACAGTGCTCCTGGCTGAAAACAATGGAATATTACTTTTAAATCATTAATGTACTAGTATTTAGCAAGAAAGTGGTAGAATATTTGTGTAAAACATAAGAATTTTGATTAAAACTTGTGTCTGCTACAATTTAATGAGTGGTTATGGAAATTACCGATTGTACAGATGTATCGACAGGCATATGCCAAACGACAGAATAGCTTGCAATTTTCAAGTTTATCAGCCTTGAAATCACCAATTTATCAAATAAGAATCAAAATCATTCATTTATCAACCAGTAATGGTCAGTAACACCAAAATCTTTGGGCGCAACCACTGCATTTTGCAGAAACCGCGACATATTGTTTTTCGGAAATTGACTTTCGGTAATTTCCGTAACCATATGGTAAATATCAGCAGACAAGTTTTTGTTTCTAATGTTTTCCTCAAATATTCTACCACAAAATTATTGAATACCGTTACACAAATGAATAACACGTAATATTTCCTTAATTTTGGGGAGGAACACTGTCTATAAATGCTTAAAAATACACAGTAAGGCTCAACTTAAGTGCATAAAATATTGAAAAATAAATCATATTTCAGCTCTGCGTTCCAGCCGATAGTTTTATCAATTCCCAGATCTCAGTCATTCAATTATATTGGAAATTATCACCAATATCTGATAAAACTTGTATTACTTATTTTAATCTTGAAACTTCTATTACATAAATGTGTGTTTTTTTATATAATAGTCGTCAATTTGATATATATTTCTATATAGTTTTAAAACCATTTAGGCAAAGATTACGCATTTAATATACAAGAGGGCCAAGATGGCCCTAGTTCGCTCACCTGAGAGGAGTCGGTTCATTCAATCTTTACCTAATGTCAAACATGACCTAGATATTGACCAGACAAACATCCTGGTCAAGTTTCATCATTATTGAACCAAAACTCTGGCGTAGGGAGTGTTTTTGTTTTTGTAAGATTTGAAATAGTGACCTATATTTTGAGTTGACCCCCCAAACATCAAACTTTGCTTACAAGGATTTTGTATAATATAATGAAAATTTGGACAATCGAAGGGCAATAATTATGGCATTAATTATGTGATTTTGCTCATCATCAAACTTGACTGAGATCTTTCAGCAACTTTGATAAAGAATGCTTGAGAAATGTGAAAGCTAGAGTGTTAACAAAGCAAATGTGGATGGACGGACAGCTGACAAAGACCAATCCTAAAACCTCACCTGAGCAATCAGATGAGCTAAAAAGTGTGTTTCACCGATCTGAGCCATTTTCCAACTTGTCCAAGAAATCAATAAAACCAATGTTTTGACTAAGTTGCATGATGATTAGGCAAAAAATGTGACTTCTATAGTGTTCGATCACAAGGTTTCTCTATATAGTCACATAAGGTAAACTGCCCCACCCCCTGGCAGCCATGTTTATTGACCCATCGGGACCATTTTCAAACTCATCTGAGATATATATAAAACAAATCTATTCACCAAGTTTCATGATGATTGGGCAAAAAATGTGACTTCTAGAGTGTTCACAAGCTTTTTTTTACTATATAAATATAAGAAAACTGCCCCCCCCCCCGGCAGCCATGTTATTCAACTGACAGGAACCATTTTCCAACTCAACTCTCGTATCAAGGAAACAAATGTTCTGACCAAATTTCATGAAAATTGGGCCAAAAATGTGACTGCTAGAGTGTTCACATGTTTTCACTATATACATATAGAGAAAAATGCCCCGCCTACTGGCGGCCATGTTTTTTCACCGATCTGGACCATTTTCGAACTCATTCGACAAATCAATAAAAACAATGTTTTGATTAACTTTCATGATGATTGGGCAAAAATTGTGACTTCAAGAGTGTTTACAAGGTTTATATAAAGCCATTGTAGGAAAACTGCCCCGCCCACTGGCGGCCATGTTTTTCAATGGACCAAAACCACTTTTGAACTCAACCAACATATCATTAACACAGACATATAGACAAAGTTACATGAAGATTGGGCATTAAATGTGACTTCTACAGTGTTCACAAGCTTTTTCTTTTTTTTTTACCTAGTGACCTAGTTTTTGACCCAACATGACCCAGTTTCAAACTTGATCGAGATTTCATTGGGACAAATCTTCTGACCAAGTTTCATGAAGATCGGACAATAAATGTGGCCTCTAGAGTGTTTACGAACAAATGTGGACGGACGGACGACAGATAAAGACCAGTCACAAAAGCTCACCTGAGCAATCAGGTGAGCTAAAAACAAGAGCTGTCACCATAGGCTGACATATGCCCCCTATAAACGCTTTGATAGAAGTTATAGCATTTTTCGAAACCTAAACACGGACCCTAAGTTCAAGGTCGAGGTCACAGGGGTCAAAATTTTTGTGCTTATGGAAAGGCCTTGTCAATATACACATGCATACCAAATATGAAGGTTATATCTCTAGGGACATAGCAGTTATGAGCATTTTTCGAAACCTAAACGCAGATTTCGAAACCTAAACGCGGACCCTAAGTTCAAGGTAAAGGTCACAGGGGTTAAAAATTGTGTGCGTATGGAAAGGCCTTGTCTATATACACATGCATACCAAATATGAAGGTTATATCTCAAGGAACATAGAAGTTATGAGCATTTTTCGAAACCTAAACGCAGATCTCGAAACCTTAACGTGGTCCCTAAGTTCAAGGTCAAGGTCACAGGGGTAAAACATTTTGTGCGTATGGAAAGGCCTTGTCCATATACACATGCATACCAAATATGAAGATTATATCTCAAGGGACATAGAAGTTATGAGCATTTTTCAAAACCTAAACGCAGATTTTGAAACTTAACACGGACCCTAAGTTCAAGGTCAAGGTCACAGGGTTAAAAAATGTGTGAATAAGGAAAGGCCTTGTCCATATACACATTCATACCAAATATGAAGGTAATATCTCAAGGAACATAGAAGTTATGAGCATTTTTGGAAACCTAAATGCAAAGTGTGACAGAAAGACGGAAAGACAGACAGACGGACGGACGGACAGTCCGATCACTATATGCCCCTTTTTCTTCGAAAGGGGGCATAAAAACATCCAACCTCGAATAACAATTAACACATAAATGAAACACAACTACACTGTATTATTATGAAAACATTAATAATCAAAGGGGAGTAACTACTGTATTCTTAAATGCAATATTTAGAAGAGTTGTCTCACATGTTACATGACCTTAATTCATGATTGTTTGCAAGCCTTTTTACTATATAAATATAAGGAAAACTGCCACATCCCCCTGGCAATCATGTTTTTCAACAGACCGGAACCATTTTCAAACTTAACTCACGTATCTAGGAAACAAAAGTTCTGACAAAATTTCATGAAAATTGGGCAAAAAATGTGACTTCTAGAGTGTTCACATGTTTTCAATATATACATATTGAGAAAAATGCCCCATCCACTGGTGGCCATGTTTTTTCACCGATCTGGACCATTTTCGAACTCGTCCGAGAAATCAATAAAATCAATGTTTTGACCAACTTTTATGATGATTGGGCAAAAATTGTGACTTCCACAGAGTGTTTACAAGATTTCTCTAAAGCCAAATAAGGAAAACTGCCCCGCCCACTGGCGGCCATGTTTTTCAACGGACCGGAACCACTTTTGAACTCAACCAACATATCATTAAGACAAACATTTTCACTAAGTTACATGAAGATTGGGGATGAAATGTCACTTCTACAGTGTTTACAAGTTTTTTCTTTTTTTTTACCTAGTGACCTAGTTTTTGACCGGGCACGACCCAGTTTCGATCTCAACCAAGATTTCATTGGGACGAAGCTTCTGACCAAGTTTCATGAAGATCGGACAATAAATGTGGCCTCTAGAGTATTTAGGAACAAATGTTAACGGACGGACGTACGACAAAAACCGGTCACAAAAGCTCACCTGAGCAAGGTGAGCTAAAAATGCAAATAATTTACTAGAAAATATTCCCTTTTAATCGGTATGTTGGTTTATTGGTCAATAACAATATCACTTCATTGAATTATTTAAATGTTATAACAAACATTAAATGTTTTCTGATCAAATGATTCATGACACATGTAACAGATTGATAAGAAGATGGGAACAAATCGGGGTTGCTAGGTTTCCCGCCTAGAATGGTCATTTTAGTTTAGAAATACTTGACATCTAAAAAAATTTAGCCTTTAGGTATTGTAAAGACATGACATATTTAATGAAATGTCTCAAAGTGAAGATTTTTTTCATTAAGTAAAAGAAAGACAACATAACCCTTAAGTGGCTGAGAAGAACTTGTGGCTGAATAATAAGAAAAAGAGGCTATATATGCTTCTTGAAAAAAATGTAAACATCATTCTATATAAATTTTCTGATCAAAAGTGGTATTTTTAGTGAATAGGGGAGATACATTTTCAAGAATAAACAATATCATTATAAATGTTTTGGGGAAGTGCATGTCATTCAGTATTATCATAGTACCAGTTTTGGTCTAAAAACCCAATAACAATTTTTAAAGTTCATTAACCCTTGTGGCAAAAAAAAATCATGAAAAATAGAATTTTCAAGGTAATCTTTTAAAAAAAACATAAAATGCTTTATTAGACCCTAGATATTAATTCTGAACTCATTTGTCATCAAATACTAATGTTTTAACAAAATATTGATTCATGCTACTCATGGTACCATTTTTTTGTTAGAAAATTAATTACATTATTTAAAAGTGCGTAACCCCTTGTTGCCAAAACATTCATTAAAAATATAATTTTCAAAGAAATACATTAAAACAAAAAGAAAATGCCTTCTTAAACATTAAATACAATTCCTGCAAGCATTTTACATCAATTATGTATGTTTGAAAAAATAATTGGTTTATGCTATAAAAAGGGAACATTGACTGTAGGTGATCTAAGGAAAGCCACACAGGCCATTATATTTTTTGTGCAAATGTGTGAGTATAACAATGAAATCAGTGGTATCCTGAATACAGGACATGTTTCAGGGAAAGGTGCTCTGGCCAAACTTAGCCCAGTGTTGACAGATGGTCTACTGAAGGAAGGCGGTTGTCTCGAAAATGCCCACTTGAGCAATGATGCCAAACATCAGGCCATTTTACCAGGTAATCACCATGGGACTAGAATTCTTATCAGATCATACCATGAAAGGAACGCTCACATGGGAGCTCACCATATTTTATCTTTGATGAGACAGAGGTATTGGATAGTAACTGATCTCAGATCTGTTAAGTCTGTTCTGAGTAAATGTTTAAATTGTAAGAGACATCAGCAGTGTCCTGAAACTCATCTGATAGGACAACTTCCGGAGGAAAGACAAGAGCCAGATAAACCGCCGTTTACATACATGGGAGAAGATTTCATTGGACCACTATTTGTAAAATCCGGCAGGAGGCAGCAAAAGAGGTATGGCTGTTTGTTTACGTGTCTGTATACAAAAGCAGTACATATTGAGATCACACACAGTCCTAACACAGAGTCGTTCATATGCAACAATTTGTAAGTCGACGAGGTTGTCCAGAAAAGGTTTTCAGCGACAATGGTTCGAATTTAAAGGCTGGTAAAAAAGGAGTTGCCCGAGTCCATAGAGAAATGGAATCACAGCCGTATTTCAAATCATTTGCAACAGAGTGGAATTGCTTGGCACTTCAATCCACCCTATGCAAGTCATATGGGAGGGGTATGGGAAAGGTTGGTATGTTTGTTTAAAAATGCATTAAAGTCTGTTGTTCATGAACAACTTCTTTGCGATGAAGCTCTGTTAACACTGGCTACAGAGGTTGAGAAGATATTGAATGACAGACCTATAACACAGGTAAGTGATGACAGCCGTGATCCGCAACCTTTGTCACCAAACAAATTGTTGTTGTTACACCTAAATTCAAGTTTTCCACCAGAAGTAAATCAGAAGGGACAATAACTCTTGGTCTCTCTATGTTGTAAGACAAATATTTCATTTCAGAAGTCAATCTGAAAGCACAATAACTCTTGGTCTCTATATGTATACGACAAATATTTCATTTCAGAAGTCAATCAGAAGGGACAATTACTCTTTGTATCTCTTTGTTATAAGACAGATATTTCATTTCAGAAGTCAATCAGAAGGCACAATAACTCTTGGTCTCTCTGTGTTATAAAACAAATATTTCATTTCAGAAGTCAATCAGAAGGAACAATAACTCTTGGTATCTCTATGTTATAAGACAGATATTTTTTCATTTCAGAAATCAATCAGAAGGCACAATAAATCTTGGTCTCTAAATGTTATAAGACAAATATTTCATTTAAGAAGTCAATCAGAAGGAACAATAACACTTGGTCTCTCTATGTTATAAGACAAATATTTCATTTCAGAAGTCAATCAGAAGGAACAATAACTCTTGGTATCTCTATGTTTTAAGACAGATATTTCATTTCAGAAGTCAATCAGAAGGAACAATAACTCTTGGTCTCTCTATGTTATAAGACAGATATTTCATTTCAGAAGTCCATCAAAAGGGACAATTACTCTTTATCTCTCTGTGTAATAAGGCAAATGTCTCATTTCAGAAGTCAATCAGAAGGAAAATAACTCTTGATCCCTCTCTGTTATATGACAAATATTTCATTTCAGAAGTCAATCAGAAGGGACAATAACTCTTGGTCTCTCTGTGTGATAAGGCAAATGTCTCATTTCACAAGTCAATCAGAAGGAACAATAACTCTTGATCTCTGCGTTATAAGATAAAATATTTTATTTCAGAAGTCAATGAGAAGGAACAATAACTCTTGGTCTTTCTATAATATAAGACAAATATTTCATTTTAGAAATCAATCAGAAGGATCAATAACTCTTGATCTCTCTGTGTTATAAGTCAAATATTTCATTTCAGAAGTCAATCAGAATGAAAAATAACTCTTGGTCTCTGTCTGTGTTATAAGACATATATTTCATTTCAGAAGTCAATCAGAAGGGACAATAACTCTTGGTCTCTCTGTGTGCTAAGGCAAATGTCTCATTTCACAAGTCAATCAGAAGGAACAATAACTCTTGATCTCTGTCTGTGTTATAAGACAAATATTTTATTTCAGAAGTCAATCAGAAGGAACAATAACTCTTGGTCTTTCTATAATATATAACAAATATTTCATTTTAGAAATCAATCAAAAGGAACAATAACTCTTGATCTCTCTATGTTGTAAGACAAATATTTCATATCAGAAGTCGATCAGAAGGCACAATAACTCTTGGTCTCTCTATGTTATAAGACAACTATTTCATTTCAGAAGTCAATCTGAAGGCACAATAACTCTTGGTCTCTATATGTAATAAGACAAATATTTCATTTCAGAAGTCAATCTGAAGGCACAATAACTCTTGGTCTCTATATGTATACGACAAATATTTCATTTCAGAAGTCAATCAGAAGGGACAATTACTCTTTGTATCTCTTTGTTATAAGACAGATATTTCATTTCAGAAGTCAATCAGAAGGCACAATAACTCTTGGTCTCTCTGTGTTATAAAACAAATATTTCATTTCAGAAGTCAATCAGAAGGAACAATAACTCTTGGTATCTCTATGTTATAAGACAGATATTTTTTCATTTCAGAAATCAATCAGAAGGCACAATAAATCTTGGTCTCTAAATGTTATAAGACAAATATTTCATTTAAGAAGTCAATCAGAAGGAACAATAACACTTGGTCTCTCTATGTTATAAGACAAATATTTCATTTCAGAAGTCAATCAGAAGGCACAATAACTCTTTGTCTCTCTGTGTTATAAAACAAATATTTCATTTCAGAAGTCAATCAGAAGGAACAATAACTCTTGGTATCTCTATGTTTTAAGACAGATATTTCATTTCAGAAGTCAATCAGAAGGAACAATAACTCTTGGTTTCTCTATGTTATAAGACAGATATTTCATTTCAGAAGTCCATCAAAAGGGACAATTACTCTTTATCTCTTTGTGTAATAAGGCAAATGTCTCATTTCAGAAGTCAATCAGAAGGAACAATAACTCTTGATCCCTCTCTGTTATAAGACAAATATTTCATTTCAGAAGTCAACCAGAAGGGACAATAACTCTTGGTCTCTCTGTGTGATAAGGCAAATGTCTCATTTCACAAGTCAATCAGAAGGAACAATAACTCTTGATCTCTGTGTTATAAGACAAATATTTTATTTCAGAAGTCAATCAGAAGGAACAATAACTCTTGGTCTTTCTATAATATAAGACAAATATTTCATTTTAGAAATCAATCAGAAGGATCAATAACTCTTGATCTCTCTGTGTTATAAGTCAAATATTTCATTTCAGAAGTCAATCAGAAGGAACAATAACTCTTGGTCTCTGTCTGTGTTATAAGACATATATTTCATTTCAGAAGTCAATCAGAAGGGACAATAACTCTTGGTCTCTCTGTGTGCTAAGGCAAATGTCTCATTTCACAAGTCAATCAGAAGGAACAATAACTCTTGATCTCTGTCTGTGTTATAAGACAAATATTTTATTTCAGAAGTCAATCAGAAGGAACAATAACTCTTGGTCTTTCTATAATATATGACAAATATTTCATTTTAGAAATCAATCAAAAGGAACAATAACTCTTGATCTCTCTATGTTATAAGACAAATATTTCATGTCAGAAGTCAATCTGAAGGAACAATAACTCTTGATCTCTCTTTGTTATAAGACAAATATTTAATTTCAGAAGTCAATCAGAAGGAACAATAACTCTTGGTCTCTCTATGTGATGACATATATTTCATTTCAGAAGTCAATCAGAAGGAACAATAACTCTTGGTCTCTCTATGTTATTAGACATATATTTCATTTCAGAAGTCAATCTGAAGGAACAATAACTCTTGGTCTCTCTATGTTATAAGACAAATATTTCATTTCAGAAGTCAATCCGAAGGGACACTAACCCTTGATCTCTCTATGTGATAAGACAGATATTTCATTCCAGAAGTCAATCAGAAGGGACAATAACTCTTGGTCTCTATATGACACAAGACAAATACAGTAGACTCTGCCAATGCCGGACTCTCTGAATACCGGAACTCTCCCGATTCCGAAACTGTGAATGTCTATAATAGATGTGCGGTAACAAAAAGTGATTGACTCCATCGTTTTATTAAGCTTATGATAAACAATTTAATTACAAAATTAATGCATGCCGTTGCGACGATCACTTTCTTGTGATCTTCTTGGGAAGTTTAAAAGATCTAATAGCCATGTTTTTAACGCTTAAATGGTTGTTTGTTTGTATGTCAGATAAAACTGTGAGAAATATGACCGTCTGCAAATTCATTCATTGCCTTTTCTTAATTTCAAACGCATCTTCAGCATTAATAGTCTCAAATCTACAAGTCTTCTCAAATCGTTATTCGTCAAAATTGTCTTTGAGGTTTAATTAATTGAGAGCTATTTATAGCGAAATCAAACACGACTCACTCGCCTATATGACAAATGTCACGTATGTACATGTATAAAGCACCACACTCACTTTGGGATTAATCAAAACAAGTCGGTATGGAATGTTTTTTGCTATTAATCGAATAAAAACACATTTTTTTAAAGAATGCTTTAAACATAAACCTTACATGAGTACAATTATAACATGGTACATGTAAATGTATATGGTTTGTTTTATTCTTATATGATTTTGTACACAATGCATACAATGTATATTTTGGCAATATGCATACTCTTGGTAAACCGGAACTCTCTGAAAACCGGACAATCAGGCCGGTCCCCAGACCGTCCGTTTTACAGACAGTCTACTGTATTTCATTTCAGAAGTCAATCAGAAGGAACAACAACCATTGATCTCTGTGTTATAAGTCAAATATTTCATTTCTGAGGTCAATCAGAAGAAACAACAACCCTTGATCTCTTTCTGTGTTATAAGTCAAATATTTCATTTCTGAAGTCAATCAGAAGGGACAATAACTCTTGATCTCTCTTTGTTATAAGACAAATATTTAATTTCAGAAGTCAATCAGAAGGAACAATAACTCTTGGTCTCTCTATGTGATAAGACATATATTTAATTTCAGAAGTCAATCAGAAGGAACAATAACTCTTGGTCTCTCTATGTTATTAGACATATATTTCATTTCAGAAGTCAATCAGAAGGGACAATAACTCTTGGTCTCTCTATGTTATAAGACAAATATGTCTTTTCAGAAGTCAATCCGAAGGGACACTAACCCTTGATCACTCTCTGTTATAAGACAAATATTTCAGTTCAGAAGTCAATCAGAAGGGACAATAACTCTTGGTCTCTATATGACAAAAGACAAATATTTCATTTCAGAAGTCAATCTGAAGGAACAATAACTCTTGATCTCTCTCTGTTATAAGACAAATATTTCATTTCAGAAGTCAATCAGAAGGAACAATAACTCTCTTGGTCTCTCTATGTGATAAGACATATATTTCATTTCAGAAGTCAATCAGAAGGAACAATAACTCTTGGTCTCTCTATGTTATTAGACAAATATTTCATTTCAGAAGTCAATCTGAAGGAACAATAACTCTTGGTCTCTCTATGTTATAAGACAAATATTTCATTTCAGAAGTCAATCCGAAGGGACACTAACCCATGATCTCTCTATGTGATAAGACAGATATTTCATTCCAGAAGTCAATCTGAAGGAATAATAACTCTTGATCACTCTCTGTTATAAGACAAATATTTCATTTCGGAAGTGAAGTCAATCAGAAGGGACAATAACTATTGGTCTCTATATAGTCTAGTAGGAACGGAGGTCTACGGTGCATGATTGGAACCTTTTTTTTAAATATGCTGATGATGTTCTACATTGTCTTGGGTAAAAGAAAATTTTTGTTCCCAAGACAAATTTCATGCCCAAGGGGTCTAAATCCAAGATGGCCACCAAGATGGCCGACCAAAAACATAGGAAATGCCGTTTTTTTGCAAATGACACATTTCTTGTTTTTAAACATAAATTTCATGTTCTCTTTATTATAATTATAAAAAATAAAGATAAAAATCATTTATCAACAAATGGTATAAAATCTCTCACATTGAGCTCTAGTAGTATCAGGGGCTCGCGCTGCATGATTCTAAGATTTTGTTTCACAATGCTGGTGATAATCTACATTTTTGGGAGTAAAACATTATTTTTGTACCCACGAAACTTATTGATCACATGGTTTCTAAAGCCAAGATGGCTGCCCATAAACCTATAAAATACTGAGTTTGCACAAATTGCGCAAACAACATCTAATTTCGACCATTTTGGTTAGCTTTTTAATGTAAGGAATGTATAACATATTATTTAAATAAAACTAAAAGAATTAACTGTTTTGGATGAAATATATTACATGAATGTTAATGAATGAACATTAAATTGGTACACAAAATGGTTGTTTTTGCGTAGGACATTTTTAAGTATAACCTGACAAGCTTTTTGGATAAAATGATATATTATGTTATGTGAATATAATCCATGATTATTATACACAAGCAAATAAAAGTGGTTGGGGCAAATGACAATCTGAAGAAAAAATGCCTAATGTGCATGTTGACATATTTTAAGATAATTGATCATTTTTAAACTTGTTATGTTCACAGATATATGGATTTATTTTCGTACTGATTAGTGCATGTACATTACATGTAATTAGAAGCTTATTCCACTAACTCATTACAGTATTGTTAATTTTAAAATCCCTCAAATGAAAAACACTGTTGTAAGATCTCATTTAAATTATCCAATAAAACACATTGTTTCGAAACAAAAATTGTTATTTTTACACACAAAAAATCTGCTTAAGATGTGTATTTTTTATTAAATCTAATCAAGTTGAGCAAACAAACCAGTTGTGCGTGTGTGTTTTTTGAAGTTTTAGAGTCCTTCCGCTCCTGAGGCTGAATAATGTGTGGACCCGGAGTTGGTTCCATAACTTCTAATAAATTAACTCACTAGACTATTCTTTAAAAATCAAATAGGTAACTAATAATAAATTGTTAACAGCCATCATGAGCTAGATTTGTATGTGAAGTTATTTGGTATTCAAATCAGAATGAAGATTATAATAATGTTCAGCAAGCGGTTAACACTGTATCTTTTAATGAAGAACAACACTTAGCGAAAATATATTTAAGGCCACGACTTTTATATTTCTTGGTTTACAAAACCGCCGACCCTAATTTTTGGAAAATGGGAAAAAAAATAAAATCGGAAAATCGTCTTTTTTTTTATAAATATTTTATTCCCGACCGCACTGCAAAACGAGCGAAACGAGAAAAAAAACGATCCGGTTTGAGTACGGTTGCGAATAAAATCAAGTAAGTACAATCAACGATTGGTTCACATATATTTAATTGCAGAGATCGGGATATTTTTCAATGTGACACATTATGTACCAGTCCTTTTATGGGCACTTCTCAAAATTTATTTCGGGTAAAAATTACAGACAATAAGAAAATCAGCGTCAGTCAAATGTCGACCCCATCAAAATTTATTTCCGTGTCTGTGACGCAACTATATTGTTTAACATGTTGATTATATTAAACAAACCCGATAGTATTTGATAATTAGTATAAATAATCCAATAAAACACTGCCATTATTTACGATATATGTGTTTAGGAATTTTGTAAACACGTCCGCCATTATAGTTTATAGGAACTGTACAGAAAGTTTGGAAATCGGAACAAATCGGTATATCTCGGAAAATCATTGATAAATGCATTTGTCGTTTCAACGCTTTGGGCCGAGTAATTTCGGCAAATCGGAACTCAACTTGTGTAAAACACTAGCTCAATTAACCGTTAAACTCCGCCTCCGTTCTCTGCAAAAGATTCGAAGGCGGAGCTATGCACGTGCTTTTATTAAATTGGAGGATTGGAATTGAGAACCAAACACACAATTGATTCGGCATGTTGATTGCTAGACAAAGGAAGCCAATTTTTTCGGCGCGAAATTTGTCGCTTTATTGCTTTCGACAGAAAGCGGCTTTCCTTTGATGACGTCAAACTGTCAATTCACACAGACTGCACATTTTCGGAAGACTTTAACTGACTCCTTGTTTACAATTCCAGTAAAAAAGAAAACACTTGCTAACATTAAACTTTGGATTAAATTATCAAAATAAAGCAAAAGCGAAGTTGACAAATATGATTAAATTAATTCGCGTCAGTTCAAATAAGACGTTTTGCGTTGTAAATCGACGAGTTTTCATGACAACAACAACTTTGACAAACATTACCGCGACGACGCATGGATCGATCTACCTCGATTTTTTTTTCATGTACGATCTCATAAGTCGAGTAAGAGCAACACATACCGGGTAATTTGTGTATGAGTAGTTTATCTTATATAAGATTTATGCAACGGGCATCGCATTGTGTAATGGTGCGCATCCAATTATGGAAATGAAGCGCAGTTTTTCGTTTTAATGGGAGAAGAACGCTTGTCATGTAATGCAGTGTTTAAAATTGCCTGATGTTACATAAGGTGCTGTAAGGACTCATTTTATTTGAAGATATAGATGTGTTTCATTGCATAATTTGATTTTTTGTCTCTGTGTTTAAGGTTAAACTGATGTTCTGATGTTATTAGTATTAACTTTTTTTTCCAATGATGTTTTTTTTTTGTTTTTTTTTTCGACCGCCCGATGGACCATTTTCAAAATAATTTTTGTAAACCAATAAAAAAAAAAGTCGTGGCCTAAAATTTAATTAAAGTTGTGAGACATAAAAATTGATGTTTGCATTCATTAATCAGTCAGACCTTAAATGTGTTTGCGTCGTGATTGAAAAGCGGTCATCATGCCAGAATGTTCAAAACATGCTTTTTGCGTCCTACATGCACGGTTCATCGAGCGCTTGTAAAAGTTCCCTTGTAACACAGATGCGCATCTACCACAGAGTCGATTATAGGTCTAAATGGGCGGTCAAAGGCTTCAATCATATTTAAAAAAACACATGGATATTTTGAAATTTGAATTCTTTAATTTCTGTCTGCAAGACCCACATTGCAGGGAATGGAAGTTGTTGAAAATGGTGCAATCTCTTGAAAGTGATTATGTTTAATAAGTTGTTTTTATTTTTATAAGATCGTGCCTAAAATTTAAAATTAGGCAATTGAATGCAATTCTACGAATATTTCTGTATACATTAATGTACAAAACCATATAATCACCTTCAATATGGAAATGTGAGCAGTTTTTTAAGTTATAACCTGGTGTAGTTTTGAACCAAAGAATCGCAACCCAGTTGAAAACATGCGGGTCTTAATGTGTTATGATGAACATCGTAGCAGGGGATCACTTGTTTGAATATATGAAGAAAAACATCCAGCCAATTATATCAGTAATGACATGAAGCAGTTGCTTTCTAGACATTCAACTCGTAGAATCAACTTAGACATTGGTTTATTTCCGACCTACAAGATATGTTTGCATTTTCCAAAAGAGTGGGAGCCAATGCCAAGGAGGTGACGCTAAGAACAGAAAATAAAAATATGTTATTCCATAATTATACAGAACATACATACTTTCCATTAGAATAAGCGAGTTTTAATAAACAATGCCCCCTCTCAGTCAAACCAAGTCAGCATCCTGAATAAAAATACTGTTCAAGATACAATCAATAACTGAATACCGAATATTTTGAAAATACGTTATGCATCTGTTCTTTAATAAGACTGTTGATGACAAAAACATGCTACTTCTCTCTGACACGAATAGTTTCATACCTTATTGAAACGGTCTTTTTACGAAATGGCACAATTTAGCAAATCATAATTGAGTAATAAGTACAAAACAACATTGCAAAAATATTTTTATCATAGAGTGCAAACGTCATTCTTTCAATTAAGACCAATATTAAAGCACATTTACCATATATTTCGTGTGTGTTTTCAGTGGGGGGGGATTAGGAGCAGATTTGCCCTATAATTACATTTAAATTCATGCACAAACCTTGTGATATATATAGTCTATTGTTAAAAAGTTGTTTATGAGAATGAAAGGTAACACAAAACTAACAATTTACTCGGCCAATGAAGTACGTGTTTTCTGGATCATCTTGTACACCGGCACAGATGTGACATGAGCATGTTTTTTGTATTATTTACGTTATAAGAATGCCTCAATATGTCGTTCTTACGGCTTTTTAAGTTGTGAGATCAAGATTGTTTGCTCAAAGAAATTGAGTAAGTAAGTTGCAGGAACAACAAAGCTAACTCTTGGTAACAGCATTACAAGTTGTGAAAAAGAAATGAATTGTTCCATTAAAGTATTAATGTGAGACAGCTAGATAATCAGAACACTAGTAATTTGTTTAATGTATGTATACAACGACTTATACAAGGAAAACTGTCATTACTCTGTTTATACTGTATGATATGAATAGGATAGGCTCGTGCATTTAAATGCTTTTCAAACTGCATGTATTTTGATTGGTCGTTACCACGGTTATGTAATCTCAATCATTAGTGTAAGATATATCAATCTAAATGACTTATTAAGTTGTTCCCGTGAGTCAGCTATGTTGTCACCACCACATAGGTACTCCTTCCCGAGACTGGATAAGTCGTTCCCACAAGTTTGTTACATCTATCTCCTTCCTCGCATTATTATTGAAGCTCATTTCTCACATTATTTCACGTATTGCAGCGTTTGAAGAAATATACCGATAATCGGATAGGCAATGATTTGTTAAATAGAGTCAATTATCTCGAAGAAATAAGCTTTACAAAATTTGCATACTCAATTAACCACCCGTTCGAACGAAGACGCCAGACATTGTGTAATGTTGTCTGTTCTCACCTATTATAAAGAATAAAGGTATTATCATTCTAGGCATTGTTGGCAAAACACTTTGTTCGGAATACCTGTATGCCAAAATCAGCTCAAATATAACAAGTAGAATAAGTAGGATGATCTTAAACATGCAAATTTACCACAGTTAAATTGGACATGTGTGCCTCCTCCGGTTATAAGTGTCACATCCGTAACACAGGCTAATCTTTTGGAAAAAAATGCAAACATATCTAGTGGATCAACCAAAAACCACATTTTTTGTTGACGTTACACATTGTATATGCTGATGTAATAGGTGGGTTGCAATTTCATATTTCTGTGCACTTAAAAGATAAATTAATCTTCGCTGAATCGCAAAACATTGGCGGATTTTACAAATAAGGTGCCATATGTTGAAAAATAAACAAGAACACTCTACTCATCTCATTGATTTCTGATTTATAAAAAAAAATCCCAAACTTAGCGACACCTTGGAAGTATAATTGGCTTGTGTTTTTAAACATCAGAAAAGAGAGGGGCGCCTGTGATCAACGGCTTTCATAGTAATCTGAATGAGTTAATGCACACCATTGTTGTGTGTGATCAGCTGGACAGGCTAAGGTTGTTCAAAACTTTAAGACACCCTGGTAAACGTCTGTTAAGAAAAACTACAGTTCCAACACATCATATTTGTTAAAGCAATGCTTTTTTTTTAAAAACATTTTCAACTAATTCCAGAAAACAAATTTGCTACAAATTAAAATATATATTGAAGGGTTAACAAGTTAGTCACATTAATACTTTAATGGACCAATCAATGGCCGTTAATTTGTTTTTGGAGCAACTAATCCCTGCATAGGGAGCAGAGAAATGCGATATATGGCAATACAAACTTCAAGGGAATGGTACCGGTTAATTTGGGGGAAAACAACAATTTTTTTTTAATTGATGGTTGTTTACAATTTATTATTAGTTTCCTATTTGATTTTTAAAGAACAGTCTAGTGAGTTAATTAAGTAGAAGTTATGGAACCATCTCCGGGTCCACACATTATTCAGCCTCAGGCGCGGAAGGACTTTATAAAATTCAACAAAAAAACTGGTTTGTTTGCTCAACTTAATTAGATTTAATCTACTTACTTGATTGAATGCAATATGTTTCCTATAATCACATCAAAAGGAAAGTATATGTTACAAGAACAATATAGAAACTTAATAATTTAGTAAAGACTAAGAGTTTGTCTCGCAATTGTGTATTATGCAGTGTTTCAGTTTTAGTAAACATCATTGACACTTTACCCTCATCCCCTCCCAAAAAATAAAAAATGCACATCTTAAGCAAATTTTTTGTGTGTAAAAATAACAATCTTTGTTTCGAAACATAACAATCTTTGTTTCGAAACAATGTGTTTTATTGGATAATTTAAATGAGATCTTACAACAGTGTTTTTCATTTGAGGGATTTAAATGCGTGAGCTATGTGCATACAATTATATGATCTTGTTTACCTATTTTTATTAACAATACTGTAATGAGTTAGTGGAATAAGCTTCTAATTACATGTAATGTACATGCACTAATCAGTACGAAAATAAATCCACATATCTGTGAACATAACAAGTTTAAAAATGATCAATTATCTTAAAATATGTCAACATGCGTATTAGGCATTTTTTCTTTAGATTGTCATTTGCCCCATCCACTTTTATTTTCTTGTATATAATAATCATGGATAATATTCACATAAAATAATATCATTTTATTCCTAAGTCTATTTATGGTTTATATATGCAGTTGACATGTTAATTTCATCCAAAAAGCTTTTCAGGTAATACTTGAAAATGTCCTACGCAAAAACAACCATTTTGTGTATCAATTTAACGTGTATTTAATCATGTTTTCATATAATATATTCATGAAATATATTTCATCAAAACATATTATTGTTTTAGTATTTTTTAATAATATGTTATACATTCCTTAAATTAAAAAGCTAACCAAAACAATTGAAATTAGATGTTGTTTGCGCAATTCGAGCAAACACAGTATTTTATAGGTTTATGGGCAGCTATCTTGGAAGCCATCTTGGCTTTAGAAACCATGTTATCATAAGTTTCGTGAGTACAAAAATAATGTTTAACCCCAAAAAATGTAGATTATCATCAGCATTTTCAAATAAAATGCAGCGCGAGCCCCTGATACTACTAGAGCTCAATGTGAGAGATTTTATACCCTTTGTTGATAAAGGATTTTTATCTTTATTTTTACAATTACAATAAAGAGAACATGAAATTTATGTTAAAAAACAAGACATGTGTTTGTAAGAAACAAAATGCCTCCTATTGCGCCACTTTTATTATTATCATTATTATTATTATATCTCTTTAAAAAATATTACTTCCCTTGTAAAAATGATCTGTACCTGCCAAATGATAAATATAAATTATCTCCCTTTAAAGCTTGTTTCTTCCCTTGATTTTGTTTTTTTTACCTTTAACCTTGAAGGATGACCTTGACCTTTACCTTTCACCGCTCAAAATATGCAGCTCCATGAGATACACATGCATGCCAAATATCAAGTTGCTATCTTCAATATTGCAAATGTTATGGCCAATTTTAAAGTTTTCGGACGGACGGACGGACTGACGGACAGTTCAACTGCTATATGCCACCCTTCTGGGGGCATAACAATGTGCATACACTTAAAAGTATCAAAAAGATCAAAATACATAAACATAACAAGTTAACAAGCCTCGTATATCTCAAAATATATCATAAGTCCCATAGGTGTGTATAAACGTAGTTAGGATAATAATTGTATCTAAACTGTATTTCAGATGCAAATTGAAACATGTTATAAGGACAAAAACAAATGGTTTTTTTACCTTTTTTCATTGATATAGACATGTTTTTCATACAATGTTTAATTGTTCACCAAAAAACTTATTTGTTTAATAAGAATAATATGTTCTTAACTGCAAAAATTAAAAAGCTTACCAAAATCATGGAAAATATATGTTGCTTCTGTCAGTTGCGAAAAACGGCATTTCCTATGTTTTTGGTCGGCCATCTTGGCGGCCATCTTGGATTTAGACCCCGTGGGCATACAATTTTTATTGGGAACAAATTTTTTCTTTAACCCAAGACAATGTAGAACATCATCAGCATATTTAAAAAAAAGGTTCCAATCATGCACCGTGAACCTCCGTTCCTACTAGACTAATATGACCTAAGACAAATATTTCATTTCAGAAGTCAATCAGAAGGAACAACAACCATTGATTTCTCTGTTATAAGTCAAATATTTCATTTCTGAGGTCAATCAGAAGAAATAACAACCCTTGATCTCTTTCTGTGTTATAAGTCAAATATTTCATTTCTGAAGTCAATCAGAAGGGACAACTTCCCAAATTTTAGGGTAGGGGTGTCCCGCTGAGACTTCCGAAATGTGACCCATTTTTATACCGGAACTCTGATAAAGTAGACCCATTTTGATACAAGATTTTTGAAAAAGCATACCCATTTGTATACGATACCATTCAGAAAGTTGACCCATTTCAATACAAGAAGTTAAACTGGACCCATTTAAATACTAGAATTTGATAAAGTGGACACATTTCATACTAGAATTTTAATCTCTTTCATATCAATACAGTATACTTATTGAATTTGCTATTATATCTTTCCCGCTACTGAAATTTACTTTTTGATACCCATTTATATACAAGAATGAATTTATCATACCCATTTTGATACCGATTCTTTCAAACCTATATGCATTTATATACAAGCAAATTTCTGATTTAAATACCCATTTCTATACTTAGATGCTCAAAATCATACCCATATCTATAATTTTAGTCGAAAAACACACACATAAAATCGGCACACCCCTATATACCCGTATATAGGAAGTTACCCCCCCCCCCCCCCCCCCCGGGGGACAATTACCCTTGATCTCTCTATGTGATAAGACAGATATTTCATTTCAGAAGTCAATCAGAAGGATCAACAACCCTTGATCTCTGTCTGTGTTATAATTCAAATATTTCATTTCAGAGGTCAATCAGAAGAAACAATAACTCTTGATCTCTCTCTGTTATAAGACAAATATTTCATTTCAGAAGTCAATCAGAAGGGACAATAACTCTTGGTCTTTATATGACATAAGACAAATATTTCATTTCAAAAGTCAATCAGAAGGAACAACAACCCTTGATCTCTATCTGTGTAATAAGACAAATATTTCATTTCAGAAGTCAATCAGAAGGGACAACAACTCTTGGTCTCTCTATGTATTATAAGACAAATATTTCATTTCAGAAGTCAATCAGAAGGGACAAAAACTCTTGGTCTCTCTTAGTGTTATAAGACAAATATTTCATTTCAGAAGTCAATCAGAAGGGACAATAACCCTTGATCTCTCTATGTGATAAGACAGATATTTCATTCCAGAAGTCAATCTGAAGGAACAATAAATCTTGATCTTTCTCTGTAATAAGACAAATCTTTCATTTCTGAAGTCAATCAGAAGGAACAACAACCCTTGATCTCTGTCTGTGTAATAAGACAAATATTTCATTTCAGAAGTCAATCAGAAGGGACAACAACTCTTGGTCTCTCTATGTGTTATAAGAAAAATATTTCATTTCAGAAGTCAATCAGAAGGGACAACAACTCTTGGTCTCTCTATGTGTTATAAGACAAATATTTCATTTCAGAAGTCAATCAGAAGGGACAAAAACTCTTGGTCTCTCTTTGTGTTATAAGACAAATATTTCATTTCTGAAGTCAATCAGAAGGAACAACAGCCCTTGATCTCTATCTGTGTAATAAGACAAATATTTCATTTCAGAAGTCAATCAGAAGGAACAATAACTCTTGATCTCTGTCTGTGTTATAAGACAAATATTTCATTTCAGAAGTGACAATAACGCTTGGTCTCTGTGTTATAAGACAAACATCTCATTCCAGAAGTCAATCAGAAGGAACTACTTATTATGACACTGCAGACAAAGAGCTGATTTTATGTTCCGTCAGAAGGCACAACTCTGTCACAATGAACAACAAAATCAGCTGATGGAAATACATACAGAGGAAGGAACAACAACACTTGATCACTGTCCAATACCTTAAGTGCATTCAGTTACAGCTAATGTTCGCTATAGTTCGCTATTGAACGCTTGGTTTGCCGCGAACCGAAGCGAATCCTCTCGGTAGGTAGTTCGCTAGCGAAACCAAGATGGCGGACAAGTAAGTTGTTGTTCAGTGTAACTTCGATATTTTTTCATTTTTTGAAGTACATAAAATGAATTGAATTATAAACATAGTGTATTGTGTTGGTTAAGTACTTGGGTAACTGTTATGTACAAAAAGAGTTGATAAAACATGAGCGTTTTTGTTAATATTTGTCAAAAATCTTGTTGCCATTTTCATGTACGTTAAAATGGCGGGCGGCAAAGTTGGAAGAAGTATCTAAATAATTATTTTCCGAAAAAATCCTTGAAGAATTTGAAATGCTTCGTTTTCAAAAATACTGAAAAACAAAAACTTTTCTTTCTAGGTGGGGGAGGTGGTAGAATGTTCAATAATGGTCTCAGAAATTGATAAAGTAATCTCAAAATGAATGGCTTTAAAAATGTCTTGCTTTGCAAAAGTGTATTAAGATTTGCATTTGTTATATCTAGCTCTGATTCAGCTGTGTTTTCATCTGGATGGAAATGTC
Organism: Dreissena polymorpha; assembly: GCF_020536995.1. Taxonomy (NCBI): domain Eukaryota; kingdom Metazoa; phylum Mollusca; class Bivalvia; order Myida; family Dreissenidae; genus Dreissena; species Dreissena polymorpha. The sequence goes on along the minus strand of NC_068357.1, from coordinate 87,971,905 downwards.
TCAACTTGACATTTGAAGATGGCTCTACATCAACATCTTCAGTGGAAGCCAATTTCTACAGGTCCATTATCACTGACAAAGGTGTAAATAAGAATATAAGAAAAGTGTATAATTTGACATGGAAGGCCTCCGAAATAGTAAACAGATAGTAATTGGAATCGCTTAATTATATTTTCAATTTTATAATCGTGCGAGTTGATTTCACCTTTGGATTTTCATTTATTTTTTTTAAAGTATTCATTAACACAAAAATGTAATTCATCATTTATTATACACTTAAAACCCGCAGGCTATCCAGAGGCTACAGGAAATCTGGACAGAAATACATGGTAAGGCTGCTGCTAGGACATTTTAGCTGAGATTTAAGCTGTTACATGGCTCGATGTTAACCTGAAAACCAACTTTTCTTGCCAGGCAAGTACAGTCTACCCTGTCAATAAAGACCACTCAAGGGATTTGGTCGTTGTGGTCTTTGTTCACAGGTGGTCTTTATTCCCAGGGTCGATTGAAACTTTGCAAAATATGCTAGTAGTTTTTTAATAGGTTCCTTATCTATGTAGGTGCTCTTTTGTTTAAATGTTTGAATACTTATGCATGTATAATGAAATAAAGGATTGAAAACACTGTTTTGTTTTCTATTTATAATTTCCATTTTCCCTTATGTTTTTTTTATTTATTTCATTAATCATATACATTATAAATAACTATTGATATACATGTATATGTACATGTAATTCATAATGTTCTGTTACAGTATTTGATTTTTGCCTACACCAAGATTACTAGCCACTCGTCTACAACTGTGTCCTTTACCTAACAAACTAATGACTTTAACGCTTACGCTTGGAAGCCATGATGGTAAACTTGAACTGACAATTTACTTATCAATAATCTAGGCACGTCTTATCAGGGAGAAATTTAAGACGGGAATGACTATCAAAATTATTGTATTTAAGGCATCGTAATTGATATGAAACTATTAATTTCCTTAATGAGTTGATAAAAGCCCCAAATTTGTCTTTGATATTTTCGGCAATTAGTACATTAATCGCGAGTCACATAAATACAAAGGCAAATTTTTACACTTTTGACAAACTGTCAGATGCATAAAAGAAGCAGGCGACTACCAATTAGCAATGTGTGTTAAATAAACAACCAACTGCTATCGAGTGCAATAAACTGTCACTTTCCAATATCTCCATAGCGACCGACGAGTCCACTGGTAAGATGTGTATCACGTGACTACACAGCGTCACAGCGGCCATTTTGTTTTTTTAAAGTTGCGAAATCGTTGATTTCTATGATTGCAGTGGTTGTTGTAAGCTATCAAAATGGACTTTTGGGAATGTAAAAGGGCGGTCTTTGGTCTTTGTTCGCAGGTGGGCTTTATTCGCAGGTTCAATATATAGTGAAATCGTTCAGGAGGAAATCGGTGTGGTCGTTATTGACTGTTGGTCGCTATTAACAGGCGGTCGATCGGGAAGGTTGGACTGTACTTCAAAAATCTACTTGCCCAGAACTAAAAGCCACTTGCCTGAACATGAAATATCTAATATTTACTGTTAACATTAAAAATATTTCAACCAAAGCTGTTAGTTATTGAGTTACACTTATACAATTATATAGTTGTTGATACTGTCTTCTTGTCTATAAAATTAACGATGCTATATGTAAATGAAACGTCATGAATTAGTTGAAAAATAGAATTTGAAAACCTTTCTTTGGAATCTTAAACCATTTCAACATATGGCGTTTCTAAACCTGTATTTGAAATCCTGAATATGTGGTTAGTACTTGATTCTGTAAACAACAATCTCCATGGAAAATGTGTGCATTGGCAATTAATTCATGAATATGTTCACTGCATTAACACAGAACCATAAGTTTTGATTTGTTCTCTCTTTTTTTCAACTTGCGCAACCGGACAACAAGATTTTAAAATAACTTGCCCGGACCCGAATTTTACTTGTCAATTGGACAACCGTTAATGTCGAGCCCTGTGTTATATTCATTTTCCAGACACAGAGAGATGTTTTTCTCATTTCTAAGAATATCGTTTCTAAGAATTTTAAAGTTGATATAATCTATGAATGCACTTTTTTACCATATTTTTCAGGTAACCAGACAAAAGTGAAGATAACAGCCGAGGAGAATGGATATCAACAGTGTAACATTGCTGGTAAGTTTGAATGTACTGTAGTCAAGACTATTCAATGTACTAAGTATATTTAAAACAAGAGCACCGCATAACGGGTGCCATGCTCGGCTACGGGTGCAGTTTTGAATAAATGAAAGCTTGTCACATTTAAAAAAAATAATTAAGGTCACAGTGACCTGGACCTTTGACCTAGTGACCCAAAAATGGATGTGGCATGTAGAACTCATCAAGGTGCATCTACATATGAAGTTTCAAAGTTGTAGGTGGATTAAATTTGATTTTAGAGCCAATGTTCAAAACCTTAACAAAATGTTAAGGTTTTAGCAAGATGCTGACGTCGAACGGCGGACGACACGACGAGCTGGCTATGACAATACCTCAGGTTTTCTCTGAAAACGCCGAGCTAAAAAATGACTGACACTTATTTCTTGCTTTCCAGAGTGTTAACATCATATCAGCACCTTCTTTGTTTAAATTTGGCTATTGATGTTATTAAGTCCGGAGTAGGCATGAAAAAATGTGCTCACTTCCCGCTGTTCTTTTTCTATTCTAATTGTTGATTCCAATGCTGAGGCCTTTGAAATTGTAATCAGATTAATGATTTCATTTCTTTCCAGATACCAAGTCACAGGCAGAGACAAGTGGACATGGAATTGCCTGTGGTGGATGAGTCAAAGAATGGTATGCACAACTGCTAAATAGGTTATTAACTAATGATTCAGTTTAAGGAGAGCATTCGCAAGTTGATTATTTTAAAGCAAAAAGTTTGTTCTCAGCATCAGTTAATCCAAAGAAGAACAAGAGATGTGTTCGTCAAAAACACAATGCCCCCTACTGCGCCGCTTTGAAATAAAATTTATATTGATCATTTGGCAGGTATAGAAATCATCTCCCTTTAAAACTTATTACTTGGATTTGTATTTTTGACCTTAGACCTTGAAGGATGACCTTTTACCACGATGTGTTTGTCAGAAACACAATGCCGCCTACTGCGCCGCTTTGATTTATTTAACAAAAATATATCATTTGGCAGGTCAGATAATTATGTCCATTTAAAGCTTATTATTATTTGTTTTTTCGACCCCGTGACCTAGTTTTTGACCCAGCATGACCCATATTCAAACTTGACCTAGATATTGTCTAGATACAACTTCTGACCAAGTTTCGTAAAGATCAGATGAAAACTATTTGAATTAGAGAGCGGACACGAAAAGTGTGACAGACTGACAGACAAACTTGTGACAGTGTGAAAACTATATACCCCCTTCGAAAAGGAGCATAAAAACACTTCATAGTACCCATTTTGTATTTAAAATATAACAGGGCTTTTGTATTCAATAGATGTACAGTAGTGTAGATGTTCCCCCCAAATGAAACTTAAACCCGGAGATGTCATTCCCCGTTGAGTAACATTGCGTACAAATTATCCATCAAGTTTGTTTTCATCTGGTAATTAATTTTCCCCCATGCATGAAGGTTAGGGCCCCTTCCCCTGAGCATTAAAAAAACCCTTGCATACTATGTAGATTTTACTGGCTTTTGTTTCCTTTTGTAAGTTCAGGTAAATGTGTCTTAGTTTGAGATATATCTTATTCATAGTTTATTAACACATTTAATCAACTGGAAGCATGAAGAAGTCCTGTTGTTGATTTCTCTATATGTGGCATATTAGGAGAAATTTGCCTTGTCAGCCTTTAGTAAGAAGGCAGTGTGGAACATGATTGCCATGAAAATGAATGAACAGGGCTACAGTGTCACGGGGCATCAGTGTAGTGAGAAATTCAAGAGCCTGAAAAATAGGTACACTTAAATCCAATATAATTGATTTTACAGCATTATTTTTATAGGTACACATCTGGAGAATATTTTGGAAGTTTTTCCAAATAATGGATTAAAATGTAATGCACAACATTAATATACATTACACAAAAAAAATCTGTTCTGCTCGAGTGATTTTATGGATCATTTACCCAAACATCAATTTTGTAATTGCGCCTATTATTTAAGCTATGAAATTAAGATTCAGTGTTTTCATTAGAACTTGACTCATAACCAGGTACACAAAGGTTGTATACTATAAGTAAAGTTAATGTTTAAATATCAATATATAAGAATGTAAACAAGAGCTGTCAGAGGACAGCGCGCTCGACTATTCGAGTGCTTGACAGTATAACGTATAACGCATCATGGAGAGGGAGAGGGGGGGGGGTATAATGTGGGTGTGTGGTCATTTAATAGATGATCTTTCAAAAACAACAAAAAATAAAAAATAAAAAAAAAAATTGTGGGGGGGGGGGGATTCTGGGGTGGAGCATGGGGGATGGTTTGGGTGTAGTAAATTGTGGTATGTCAGGTAAGTGTTGTTTTGTCAAAGTATGAATCAAATGTGATCATAAATAAAGAAGTTATGGCAATTTAAGCAAAATGTTCAATTATCTAAGTATAACAGGGGCCATAATTCTGTCAAAATGCTTGATACAGTTGTCTGCTCTTGTTTATAGATTGGGATCATGTTGGTAAAGAAGTATGCAAAATATGAAAGCAATATGTCAAAGGACATAGAAAATATTTGAGGTGGTATGCAAACTTTAACATAGATTTATCAATAATATGCATATTTTAAGTATAAAAGGGGCCATAATTCTGTCAAAATGCTTGATACAGTTGTCTGCTCTTGTTTATAGATTGGGGTCATGATGGTAAAGAAGTATGCAAAATATAAAAGCAATATGTCAAAGGACATAGGAAATATTTGGGGTAGTACGCAAACTTTAACATTTATTTTAAGTATAAAAGGGGCCATAATTCTGTCAAAATGCTTTGTCTGCTCTTGTTTATAGATTGGGGTCATGTTGGTAAAGAAGTATGCAAAATATAAAAGCAATATGTCAAAGGACATGGGAAATATTTGGGTTAGTACGCAAACTTTAATATTTGCACGCTAACGCTAACGCTTAGTCCGACGCTGGGGTGAGTAGGATAGCTCCACTAAATATATTTCATATATAATAGTCAAGCTAAAAATGCTGGCGATCAATTTATGTTTTTATGATGAGATATATTATTCATATGTATATGAATCAAGTAATATCACTGTTACTGAAATTAAATTCTAGGTACAAGGATAACAGAAAAAAGATGGCCAAGAGTCGTCGTGGACAAGTGACATGGCGTTACTACGGCTTGATGGAGGAACTTCTTGCTGGAGATCCAGCGGTGGAACCACTAAAAGTGGTACAATCTGCAAACTGTGTTAAAGGTATGTTTTGAAAATGTTTCATTTTACCATTTGATTCTAAGTATATAGTGTATCTGCATTTGAAGTTTAATTTAATTCAACTGTCACTCATTATTTTCTGTTAAGTAGAGGTTACTCGTTTTATCATTTTGTAATATATCAAGATGATGACTAAAATAAAATTAATAACTTTTTGTATTCTATTGATGTAGCTGAATAAAGGCTCCATCTAATGAGGCATTTTCTTATGAAGGCTACATCCCTCAATAAATTTCTTTAAATTCATGCATTCTCCCAAAATGAATCTTACACCTGGACATTTCATTTCGCTTTGAATAACATCTCATGAAAATAATCCCACAATTCTGTTTCCACACGCTGTTCTTCCTCCATATGTGGGACTTGAGACTTCCCCCAACCAAAATGACCAGAAAATGCATATTTACATATTATTGGGGAAATAGGTAAAGAAAACCAAGAAGGCCATGATGGCTCTCATCTGACTAAACTAATAGTCAAAACTTGACCTGGTGACCTAGTTTTGGACACACTTAAGTTGGCCTTGGTATTGTAAAAAAAAAATTCTAACCAAATTTCATCAAGATTGAGCCACAAAAAAATTCTATCCAAATTTCATCAAGATTGAGCCACACAAAAATTCTAACCAAATTTCATCAAGATTGAGCCACAAATGTGGATCCTGTAGTAGAATCAAGGTTTTTGTGATCAGGTTTCTTGGTCTTTGGACTGAAGTGACCAATGCACACTTGGCCTAAATATTGTACAAATCAACATTCTTACCAAGTTTCATAAAGATAAAGTAACAAGAGATGTGTTTGTCAGAAACACAATGCCCCCTACTGCGCCGCTTTTATTTATTTTTGTTTTTGATTATATCCCTTCAAAAAAAATTACTTCCCTTGTAAAATGATCTGTACCTGCCAAATGATAAATATAAATTATCTCCCTTTAAAGCTTGTTAATTCCCTTGGATTTGTTTTTTTGACCTTTGGCCTTAAAGGATGACCTTGACCTTTCACCACTCAAAATGCGCAGCTCAATGCGATACACATGCATGCCAAATATCAAGTTGCTATCTTCAATATTGAAAAAGTTATGGCAAATGTTAAAGTTTTCGACCGGAGGGACGGACAGTTCAAATGCTTATGCCACCCTACCGGGGGCATAAAAATAATGCTTCTCAAGTGGCTAAATGGTTTCTTTGAGGTTTGACCTGGTGACCTAGTTTTTGTATGCACATGGCACAGATTTAAACTCCACTTAAATATTGTCAAGATAAACAATGTGACCAAGTTTCATCACATTTGAGTAATAAATGTGGCCTCTAAAGTTAAAACAAGGTTATTTTAAGATTTACACATGACTTTCAATCAAAATGTGCAGCTCCATGAGATACACATGCATGCCAAATATCAAGTTGCTATCTTCAATATTGCAAAAGTTATGACCAAAGTTAAAGTTTTGGGACAGAAACTCAGACACACACACACAATGACAGACAGACAGGCCAAAAACAATATACCCCCGATCATTCGATCCGGGGGCATAAAAACATGTGGTCAAATCTGACGGGATCAATGAAAAGCTGCCCTGTGACACGTGTGGTAAAGAGTTCAAGAAGAAGGAGTATTTGAAGAAACATATGAAGAACATACATGGAAAGGGAGAAGACGGGACTCTGAAGAGTTGTGAGTCTAGTGCAGCCAGGGATGAAGTAGATGACAGTTGGGATAAACAATCAGAAATTGAATTAGGAGAGTCAGACAGTGATGAAGAAATTCACGAAAAATGTGAAGCGGAAAGCGCAGACCCACTGCTAGAAGGCAGGGTTGTTAGAAAAACAACAAATCCCCAGCTGCCTGGTGTCAGAAGAGCTGAAGGAGAGGCTAGGCCATTATATAAGAGGAAATCAATACGGATAGCCGTATGTACGGAAATGTGGGATGATTGGGAGCAACAGAATGTTTCCGTGGAGGAAGAGAATCAGGTCATGTTTGAGTCCACACTTCTGTGTTCAGCAAGTAGCCAAATGGGCGAAATGAAGTTCAACCTGGGGGATATAGTGCACGATGGGGAAATAAGACCTAAGCATATCGATATACAAATAGAAAGGGACTGAACAGTGTCGTTTCACATTAGGAAGGAGTAACAAAACATTGTTTGTTGAAGACACCGTTATGGAAACGTTCTCATGTTGTTTTTTATGTTTATTGTTCACATTGTTGTTGTTTATTTTCATATCTCTATTAGGAGCGGTGTTTGCTCGTTGAACTGAACACCTAAACAGTTGAGAATCATATGATTGATAGTGTATTTAATTTTGTACATGCAAGCGGCACTGTAGTATACGAATGTTAGTTTTGTGATTTTATTTTGCAGGAAGCAAGGGTATATATATATTTTGTTTAGTTTTATCATACATGTTGGTTGAATCACATCGTTGTATTGAAAGTAATAAATGGTTAGGATAGTAAAAAACAGTGTGTTTATATACATGCGGGACGCTTATTCCGGGAGGCGTGGGTAATGTAGCGAAAATACTGCCAGTCATTTAACTGTTTTCTTGGTGGCTTGTAACCCCAAATCTGGAAATTGATTGTCGTAAACCATTGTCGTAAATCCATTTTAGAACAGACATATAATACGGACAAAACGGATATTTTTGCGTCACTTTTAATGCAAATAAAACCTATTTAGATGGACCCAGGGCAAAGAATCTAGTCGTAATTGTTAATTGTTTAAATTTTATTTTCATTATAACCATTCTGTACGATTCATCCGGTAAGCTAGCCGTTACTATATATATAAGGGACAGATCGTTACAAATTTTTGGCCACCTTGATGGGACGCTACACAATCACCATGGACAACTGAAATCTTGTCAGAAATAAACATTATCTAACACATAATGAAGTCGATCGATCATATTGAACAGACAATAAACTCCAATGCCGCTAAGGTATCAGACTTGCAAATAAAGGTTAAAGACATAGACAGCCAAGTGCAACACACAAAGACATGTTAGCAATTTCTGGGCTAAAAGATTGATGAACACTCTGAAAGCCTCTCAAATGTCAGCAACAAGATCAAACAGCTAAAAAAATCCTGCATGAATTGAGAAGAAAAGTATCGCTTCATAGGGACACTGGAGAAGAAGATGGAAGACAAACTTCTCGGCCTAGAGACAAATTCCATGAGCCACAACCTTGTATTTTATGGTGTGCCAGAACCCATATCAGCTGACCCTAAGGAATGTACTAAAGCCATATCAGACATTATTCACACAGTGCTGGAGAAACATGATGACATGAAGCCAGATTTTGCATACTGCCAAGCATCCAGGGGAACGGCCCAAGGAAAATAGACCACACCTTATCAATCTTTGAAGCCCGATTCATAACAAGAACTTCAGGAAAGAAATATCATGTCACCATGATTTTCTCCATGTCATATTATTAATTGTGCTTCGACATTGTATAATTTTTATGCAATAAATTCTGGACCTTTTGTGATAGTATTAGGACGCACATGACTCTAGTTAAAACTCAGCCAAGATATTGTCAAGATAAACATTCTGGCAAGTTTGCATCAGGATTGATCCACGACTGTTGCATCTTGAGAGGAAACATGATTTGTCTAAGAATCGACCTAGTGACATAATTTTTATTTCATCAAGACTGATTTATAAATTTTACCTCTAGAGGGTAATAAGATTTTACATGGTTTAGGTTATCTAGTTTTTGAATGCATATGGGCCAGATACAAACTCAACGTAGATATTGAACATTCTAAAATTTGACCACAACTGGGTGAAAGATGTGGCCTATAGATTGGTAATGAGCTAAAAGTTGGTGACACACACCAAACATCGAAAGACCACCAATACCGGACATAGGAAGATCACAAGAGCTCACCTTCAGCACTTTGTGCTTAGGTGAGCTAAAAACAAAAGAGACTCCAACAGCCAAAGGCAGTCACCAAAATTAATGATAACAGAAAAATGCTTATTATATTGATTTACTAGTAGTTGTTATCTAATGACCAGGGTTCTTACACAGATTTCAACTGACCAAAGATATCCATGTCATAAACTTTATTAAAACAAGAGCTCTTGGTAGGAGACAGACGCCCCCCCCCCCCAAAAAAAAAACAAACAAACAAAAAACAACAACACAACAACAGGGCCTTGACATAGGATCAGTCAATCTGCTCACAAATTATCACATTAAATGTCACAGAAACTTTGATCATTGACCTAAATTTCAATTATTTATGTACCGGTACTGTTCAAGGTCAATGCATCTGCAAAGTATGAGGCCCATCACTAAATCCTTTGATGACATATGGAACGGAAACCGATTTAACAATTTAACACTAATTGTGACAGTGACCTTGAGCTTTGAGCTAATGACCCCAATTTCCATACGGGTCATCTACTGTGCAAGGCCAATGCACACGGAAGTTATTGATCAGAAACAATTTTCACTCTTAGTATGATAGTGACCTTTGAGCTAGTGACCCCAATTTCAATATGGGTCATCCACTGGAAAAGGCAAATGCAAATTGAAGCAAGCCAATCGGTGAATCAGTTGACGAGTTATTGATCGGAAACAATATTCAATCTTAGTGTGACAGTGACCTTTGACCTAGGGTCCCCAATTTCAATAGGGGTCATCTACTGGCAAATGACAATGCACATGGGAGGAATCAAGTCAATTGGTCAATCTGTTCACAAGTTATTGATTGGAAACAAACTGGTATACCGACAGACCGACATCCAGCAAAACAATATACCCCCTTTTCTTGGAAGGGGGAGGGGAGGGGGGGGGGGGGCGCATAATTAAGTAATAAACGTAATCTTAACTAAATTTGTTTTAGATCATCTACACATTTAGGCCATTTTACTAAAAGTTTAGGCAAGATACACCAGTAGGAAAAGAGCAGTTCAAAACAAAATCTTTGGGACGTAATAACATAGGAACAGACAGACTAATGCAATGCTTAATGGCTCCCACTCAATGAGGGCATATAATATCTTACATTTTAATTTTAATAATCAAAATAAACAAGTTAAAGCGAGTATGAGTAATCTCAAGTTACTGGTTAACATTGTAATTATTTCCCAAAACATGTATTACACCTGACAGAAAATATGTGAATTCATACATACAAAATATTGCACAATATTAAACTAGATTGTAGGACAAACGGCACCCGGATAATCGGCACCCAGTGTTTTTTGCATACGCCGACAGTCGGCACCCTGTAAATTTGTCGACCTGGAAAATCGGCACCGGATTTAATTGTAAACTCGGACAAACGGCACCCTATTTAAAGTCCCCGGTTATAGCTTTATATATGGACAGTCACAGAATCGTAAGAAATTGTGTTTCTTTTGAGGTTATCACTGAAAATCCGGTTGAAATCGGTTGAAAACCAACAATATAGAGATTTTAATTTTGGGATCGACTACGGTCAAGTACAAAAACGTCAATATAAATAATGCCTGACGGACATTGTGATAAAACAGGGCTACAGATAAGGATCGTTTTATCGTTATTACGATTTGTATTTGGCAGAAAACGTGAAGGAGGAAAAACGAATTTCAATCAATTCATGATCGTTTTAATTATACTGTTTCCTTTCGTACCGCGTTATTATTGCCGACATAAATGCAAGTTTATAAACATCGATCTACTCTTTGTTCCGACTACTGAAGCGGCCAACTCCTGCCTTAAACCGGTGTCGAAGTAATTTTAGTGCGGCCGTAATAGTTGACACCGTTTCCGGCCGGTGTCTATATAAACAAGTTACTTACGGTAAATACAACGTGAAAAATGTCGGCTGCTAAGCGCGGCCGGGTTAGTAAAAGTTCAGCAACGACGTGCGCGCCGAGTATATTGAAGTTTGTTTCGCGGTCCGAACCATCGGGAAGAGATGTTGTCAAAAGTATTATTCATGATTTGATAGTGGAGGTGGTGAAAACCTTAGACGCAGTCGTCGCAAAACACCGCGGCGATTCTGTCTCATCAAAACAAATAGCATCGTGGAAAACTGACTTTCACTGGCTCGTTGTTGAAGGCGAGGGATTGGAAATGCGCTTTAAGTGCAACTTTTGTATGAAAGGTAATGTTACGACAGTATGGGCTAGGGCTGGATCATGCAATATTCAAAAGGACACGATAGTCAAGCACAATAATTGTACTGAACACAGGGTTGCCGAGAAAAAAATGTTAACTTCCAGAGCAGAAGCTTCGGCCTCTTGTATTGAAGAAATGCCTGTTGCTACCAATGAAAAAGTGGAAGATGATGATATAAAATTGTTTCGCACTGTTTATTATGCTGCATGCGAGGAACTGCCCTTGTGGAAAGTTAATAGTCTACTTGAACTCCAGAGATTGAATGGGACTGACATTAAATATAAAAATCTAAGCTGGGATACAGTGTCAGAAATTCAAGGATGCATCAAGACTGTATTTCAAAGAGATCTGGTAGCAGAACTTATAACCTCTGATGTGTACTCAGTTATGCTGGATGAAAGTACTGACCTTACAGTACAGAAACACTTATCCATCTGTGTCAGGTATGTCAATAATGGGGAAATTGTGACAAAATTTTTAGGAAACATTCACATTAAAGATGGTAAGGCCTACACCATAGTACAAGAAGTAATAAGTTGTCTAGAGGGATTAGGTCTTGACCTTGGTAAGATTGTGTCTCTAGCTACAGACGGTGCCTCTGTAATGACTGGCAGAAAGGCAGGTGTTGGTGTGCAGCTTAGATCGAAATATTCACCATTTATGTTACAAACTCATTGTATTGCACACAGGTTGAATCTGGCTGTGATTGACTCAATTAAGAAAGATGAAGTTCTTGAAAAGTTTAAAGAGAAGTTTGGTGCATTGTACCACTTTATGAGTAACTCAAGTATCCGAATGGAACGCCTGCCAGATCTGCATGCAGTGTTGACAGAACCAGAATTAACTATAAAAGAACCTTATAGTATAAGATGGTTAGGTTTAAGAAATGCAGTTAAGGCAGTATATGAATCGTACAGCTCCCTCCTAGCTACACTCACGAGCTTCGCCAGTGAATCTTCAACAGCAAAAGGTCTCTCGAAGTACTTTTCAGATTATAAAACTGTGTTGCTTGTTGCTCTGATGCTAGATGTGCACGAGTGTGTGGCTGTTTTCAGCCAGCAGCTACAGCAACAAAATCTTTGTTTTAGTCAGATACAACCCTTTCTTGATGGCACACTAGGTCAACTTAAACACTTGGAATCCAATGATAGTGATAATTTGAAAGCTATGAAACGGTGCATTGAGTTAAAACAGGAAGATTCCAAGACAGTGGCTTATCTAGATGAAGAAAAACTTTTAAGATATTCAGAAAACATTAACCATGATTTTTCATCATTGAGAACAAGGTATGTAGAAAAGTTGCAGAAGAACATCAGGCACAGATTTCCGAAAGAGGACAGTGAAATATTTAAAGATTTGAGCTTGTTATTGGAACCTTTGGTAGTAACTGTGTCCAGTGAGACAGAGTCACTAGATGCTTTGGAGAAAGTTGGCTTCCTCTATGGAGAAGATTAAGATGCACAAATATACCATGGCAATCTTTTGGAAGGAATTGATATAGAAACCAAAGTGGTGCACAAATTGTTAGACAAAGAGAAACTTAAAAACATTGGCCAAGTATGAAGGGCATGCTACAGGGCTCATACAAAAACTATTCACTGCAGAATCTGTGTAAAAGGGTCATCTTGATGCATGAAGACTTGACAGAATTTGTTATGTTATGCATCATAGCTCTTTGCTTCTCAATTACCAGTGTGGAGTGTGAGAGAAGCTTTAGTACCCAAAACCGTATAAAGAACAAGTGCAGAGGGTCTTTAAAGCCAGAAAATCTTGACACATTGATATTCATTGCAATGACCAAGTGTGACATATCATCATTTAATCCACAAAAATCAGTTCAGCTGCGGCTTAGCAAGAAAAAAAGCAGAAAGGGTAGACTAGTCCAGGATTTCAAAACCAGAGCTAAAAGAGTGTGCTCTCAGACTGAACGGCAGGATTGTTAAAATAAAATGACTCATCTTCCATTTTTCAATAAACAATTTACAGTTACAATCAATCATTTAAAACATTTAAAATTGTGAATTAATGACTGGAACAAGAATTGGCTGAGAATTATCAATACCAAGGCTACCTGTAAATTAAAGAGCTCATCTTGCCCTGAAATATAGGTAAGTTTTCATTAAATTGTAAAAAACTAATTGACAAAAAGTTTTGAGGGAAAAAAACTAATTGCTTCAAAAAGCTTGTAGTGAAAACTAATTGACATGAAATCTTATCTGTAGCCCTGATAAAAGTACCATCTCCGTGTATTGTGGTGTTTTCAAATTATATATTGTATACATGTATATATATTTTGTTTGTGTAATGGTGAGGTTGATCGGCCGTGCTGGAAGTAATACATCGGATGCACCGGTTTTAATTTTAAATCGATTCACGCTTGTAATTGATTAAAACAAGCGACGACGGTTTAACTTTCATTAACAAAATTAGCAAATTCGGAATAAAAAACGGTGAAACAAAACGTATTTGTAAATTGTGACGACGAATAGCGGTAATTACGGGGATAATTTGTTGATAGCGATTAAATAATTATTTCATCAAGCAATGTTCACCGCAATCAGAAATTGCAGAAAACAAACAGCGTGAAAACAAAACCAGTTGACAATATTCGCAGCGATTTTCATTAATGACGATTAAATAATAATTTGCCAAAAAATTATGAAGATCTAACAGTTACCGATAATTGGTAAAGCACGGGGAGATTAAAGAAATTTTCCAAAATTTATCACTTCTGCCGGACACTGATTGAGAAAAACGCTCTAGGCAACAATGTCGCACAAGTTAATTGACGCGTGTATGACAATACACAGGGTCGAGTGTGAAAACAGTAATCTCGATACCAAATTTCCTGCTTGATGGCCCGATTTGCACGCGTTTTGCACTCTCCGGAAAACTTGTAGAGGCAAACTTTTGTTTATGTCGTCAGATAAAATAATCGCCATTTTTTCTTGTCAATTTTAAGAAATAATAGCCAGTTAATAAAATAATCGCCATTGTCGTTAATGTCTGGCATCAGCGTGAGCACTGGTTGTTTATTTTTGGTGTTTTCACTTCAAGTACACTTATATTTGTTAAAGGAGCATCAACATACTGACACAATATTGCAGAAAGAGAAAAATAATGCATTTAATGTCAATGTACTTTCCTTCACAACGGATCATTTTAATTTCCTGCAGCGATATCTATTCATACGACACACAAACACTAAATCCGATCTTAACAAGAAACCGTCGGAGACGGGTGATGATCCCCAAAGGTTTTTTTTGTCACAATATTGCACTTTATATTCAGATAAAAGGAAACGTCTTGAGGGCACAGTAGTTGGGAGGACAATAATTTTTTTATGGAAAATTTCAAAGGGCCATAACTATGTGAAAAATCATCCGGCCAGAACCCGCTGATAATATGCACATCTCCTCTTGGTAGTGAAGCTTCCCATAAAGTTTCATTGAATTCCAGTCTTTAGTTGCTGAAAAATAGCCAGGACAAAAATTGTGCACGGACGGACAGACAGACAGACAGACACACACGGACAGACGAAGCGGCGACTATATGCTCCCCCCAAAATAAATTTGGGGGAGCATAATAAAAAGACAGTTCCGCTCGGTAAAATATCGAATATAGTATATATTTTTTATAAACAACTGGTAATAAGATGAGTTGCAGATAATTAGTCAGTTACCACATTTTAACTAACTCTTTTGAACTGTTAATTCTTTTCAGCTCAATTGTCTTTGATATTTGTAAATTGTTTAGGTGTTATTCAACAAATTAGCAGATAACGTTAATCAATCCACACTTGTATTATGTCACTATTATTTATTGTGCTGTAACATTCTATTATGTTTATGCAATAACATTTTGGACTTGGACTTGGTTTGATAACATAATTAGTTCAACAAGGTGCTGACGGGCTATATCGTCACATTTAATCCGGTGCCGTTTGTCCGGGTCAACAAATTTACAGGGTGCCGACTGTCCGCGTATGAAAAAAAAACACTGGGTGCCGATTGTCCCGGTGCCGTTTGTCCGGATACCATTAAACTACTACATGTACCTTTTTAAGTGGCTGTTTTTATAACAAAAAAGTCATAGAGGAACTAAAAAGGTTTATAACCAATTCCAATTTTTTATAAGTTTTGTTTTTTTCATGGATACAGCATCAGACCTAAACAAGATATTGTAAACATAGAGACGAATAGCCCCTGGTCTTATTAATTTAATGACTTAAGTTTTGCCAAATCTTACCACATTTCCCTGCAAATAACTTAAGTTCTAAAACAAACACATTTCTGGTTTTGAAATAAACAGAACAGCCTTTATCACAGAGAATAAGCATAGCTTGCATAAATACTAGACTGGTTCTCCTTCTTCAGAATTTGAATGTTTCAAACTGGTTCCTTTATCTGGTGACACAGCAAGTTCTTGACTGGTTCCAATTGAACTTGAAACCTCATTCCCTGGATTGGTTTCTGCTTTCACAAGTCTGTTCACAACCTGGAACTGCCACTGATCGTCAGAAATGGACCTGGCCCAGTCTGGAATGCTGGAGGATGGTAGCTGGAATCCTGACATCACTGACTTGATCTTCTCCATGTGACCTGTACAAATATTGAATGAAAAAGGTTGCTCATATAATGCAAATTGGAAAAGGTTGCATTAACAAGAGCTGCCCCATATCAGGTAAAGAATATTTAAGCTCAATACTTTCATACAGACCCATAACAGTAAGCCACAGTCACACAAAATTACCGCAAAAAACACGATCATAATTGCCAACTGGCCCCAAATAACATCGTGGCTAGGTATAGAAGTATGCAGCCTGCACACAAAGTAAAATTTAAATACCTCAATCCAAACTTAATTATTGAGAAAAATGTGTTTACTATTTTTTGTAAACTTGACCTTAACCCAACTGGGCCCAAGTGCAACCAAAAGCTAGATCCGCTTGAAACCAGCATACTCAAACATTTCAGCAGTACATCTCCGTGGCAACTGAAGTTAATGGAAACAGAAAAAAATGCAGCCTGCTCATCTCTTAAGAGGGCATAATTCTGCTAAATGGCGTGTCAAGGTCAACAATTTTTTGTCAATGACCCGGCATGATAATTCTGCTCACATGGCAGTTTCAATAACAAGAGGGCCTGAAAGGCCCAAAGTCGCTCACCTGAGATAACAAGATATTATTGGGACAAATCTTCTGACCAAGTTTCACAAATATCGGAAAATAAATGTGGCCTCTAGAATGTTTACAAGGTTTTACTATAGCCATATAAGGAAAAATGCCCCGCCCCCTGGCAGCCATGTTTTTCAACCAACTGGCATCATTTTTGAACTCGTCCAAGATATTATCGGGAAAAATCTTCTGACCAAGTTTCATGAAGATCGGACAGAAAATGTGGCCTCTAGAGTGAAACAAGATTTTACTATAGCCATATAAGTAAAAATGCCCCGCCCCTTGGAAGCAATTTTTTTCAAGCAAACATAATTATTTTGTAACTCATCCAAGATACCATTGAGACCAATCTTCTGACCAAATTTCATGAATATTTGACTATAAATGTGGCCTCTAGAGTGTTAACAACGTTTTACTAAAGCCATACATTGTATATAGTCATATAAGGAAAAATGCCCCGCCCCTGGTGGCCATGTTTTTAAAGCAACCAATACCATTTTCGAACTCATCCAAGATATCATTGGGACAAATCTTCTGACCAAGTTTCATGTTGATCGGAAAATAATTGTGACCTCTAGAGTGTTAACAAGGTTTTACTATAGCCATACTAGGAAAAATGCCCCGCCCCCTGGCGGCCATGTTTTTTAACCAACCAGCATCATTTTTGAATTCGTCCAAGATATTATTGGGATGAATCTTCTGACCGAGTTTCATGAAGATCGGACTATAAATGTGGCCTCTAGATTTTTAACAAGATTTTACTATAGCCTTATATAGCCATATAAGGAAAAATGCCCCGCCCCTTGGCGGCCATGTTTTTCAAGCAAACGTCACCATTTTCAAACTCATATAAGATATCATGAAGACAAATTTTCTGACCATATTTCATCAAGATTGGACTATAAATGTGGCCTCTAGAGTGTTAACAAGGTTTTACTATAGCCATATAAGGAAAAATGCCCCGCCCCCTGGCGGCCATGTTTTTCAACCAACCGGCATCATTTTCGAACTCATCCAAGATATTATTGGGATCAATCTTCTGACCAAATTTCATGAAGATTGGACAATAAATGTGGCCTCTAGAGTGTTAACAAGATTTAACTATAGCCATATATAGCCATATAAGGAAAAATGCCCCGCTCCTTGGCAGCCATGTTTTTCAAGCGAATGTTACCATTTTTTAACTCATCCAAGATATCAGTGGGACAAATCTTCTGAGCAAGTTTATTGAAGATCGGAAAATAAATGTGACCTCTAGAGTGTAAACAAGGTTTTACTATAGCCATATAAGGAAAAATGCCCCGCCCCCTTGCGGCCATGTTTTTCAACCAACTGGCATCATTTTCGAACTCTTCCAAGATTTTATTGGGTTGAATCTTCTGACCGAGTTTTATGAAGATCAAACAATAAATGTTGCCTCTAGAGTGTTAACAAGATTTTACTATAGCCATATTTAGCCATATGGAAAAATGCCCCGCCCCTTGGCAGCCATGTTTTTCAAGCAAACGTAACCATTTTCAAACCCATCCAAGATATCATTGAAACCAATCTTCTGACTAAATTTCATGAAGATTGGACAATAAATGTGGCCTTTAGAGAGTTAAGAAGGCAAATGTTGACGCCGCAAAACGCACAACGGACGACGGACAAAAAGCGATCACAAAAGCTCACCATGCTCAGGTGAGCTAAAAATATCTGCAGCATTGGTACTTCTTTGATCTGTACTTGGGGCATGTAAGACTTACCCTGAATTTTATCTTGCATGCAAACCTTTACCTGAATTTATTTCCCATCCAAAAGGCTCTGGCCCCTTTCCCAAAAAGGTTAAAAACAAGAAACCGTCGGAGAAAGGTGATGCTCCCCAAATTTTTTTTTGGTCACAATATTGCACTTTATATTCAGATAAAAGGAAAAGTATAGAGGGCACAGTAGTTGGGGGGACAATAATTTTTTGATAGAAAATTTCAAAGGACCATAACTCTGTGAAAAATCATCCGACCAGAACCGGCTGATAATATGCACATCTCCTCTTGGTAGTGAAGCTTCCCATAAAGTTTCATTGAATTCCGGTCATTAGTTGCTGAGAAATAGCCCAGACAAGAATTGCACTATATGTACAGTTAATGGAAAATTTCAAAGGGCCATAACTCTGTGAAAAATCATCCGACCAGAACCCGCTGATAATATGCACATCTCCTCTTGGTAGTGAAGCTTCCCATAAAGTTTCATTGAATTGCGGTCATTAGTTGCTGAGAAATAGCCCGGACAAGAATTGCACTTTATGTACAGTTTATGGAAAATTTCAAAGGGCCATAACTCTGTGAAAAATCATCCGACCAGAACCCGCTGATAATGTGCACATCTCCTCTTGGTAGTGAAGCTTCCCAACAAGTTTCATTGAATTGTGGCCATAAGTTGCTGAGAAATAGCCCGGACAAGAATTGCACTATATGTAGTTAATGGAAAATTTCAAAGGGCCATAACTCTGTGAAAAATCGCAGACCAGAACCCGCTGATAATATGCACATCTCCTCTTGGTAGTGAAGCTTTACATAAAGTTTCATTGAATTGCGGTCATTAATTGCTGAGAAATTGCCCGGACAAGAATTGCACTATATGTACAGTTAAAGGAAAATTTCAAAGGGCCATAACTCTGTGAAAAATCAACCGACCAGAACCCGCTGATAATATGCATCTCCTCTTGGTAGTGAAGCTTCCCATAAAGTTTCATTGAATTGCGGTCATTAGTTGCTGAGAAATAGCCCGGACAAGAATTGCACTATATGTACAGTTAATGGAAAATTTCAAAGGGCCATTACTCTGTGAAAAATCATCCGACCAGAACCCGCTGATAATATGCACATCTCCTCTTGGTAGTGAAGCTTCCCATAAAGTTTCATTGAATTCCGGTCATTAGTTGCTGAGAAATAGCCCAGACAAGAATTGCACTATATGTACAGTTAATGGAAAATTTCAAAGGGCCAGAACTCTGTGAAAAATCATCCGACCATAATCCGCTGATAATATGCACATCTCCTCTTGGTAGTGAAGCTTCCCATAAAGTTTCATTGAATTCCGGTCATTAGTTGCTGAGAAATAGCCCGGACAAGAATTGCACTTTATGTACAGTTAATGGAAAATTTCAAAGGGCAATAACTCTGTGAAAAATCATCCGACCAGAACCCGCTGATAATATGCACTTCTCCTCTTGGTAGTGAAGCTTCCCATAAAGTTTCAATGAATTCCAGTCATAAGTTGCTGAGAAATAGCCCGGACAAAAATTGTGCACGGACAGACAAATTTTTTGGGGGGAGCATAAAAACACAACAACAATGATATCTCCAGCCCTACCTGTATCCATGGTAACATCCAATGGTCGGGGTTGATTCCACAACAGATCATGCCTTTCAGATCTGGGTACATCTGGAGCCTAAAAAATCACATGAGGCTTTCTGTCACCCCACAAGTCATATAATAAGAGGGCCTGAAAGGCCCAAAGTCGCTCACCTGAGATAACAAGATATTATTGGGACAAATCTTCTGACCAAGTTTCACGAAGATCGGAAAATAAATGTGGCCTCTAGAGTGTTAACAAGGTTTTACTATAGCCATATCAGGAAAAATGCCCCACCCCCTGGTGGCCATGTTTTTAAAGCAACCAATACCATTTTCGAACTCATCCAAGATATCATTGGGACAAATCTTCTGACCAAGTTTCATGATGATCGGAAAATAATTGTGACCTCTAGAGTGTTAACAAGGTTTTACTATAGCCGTATAAGGAAAATAGCCCCGCCCCCGTGGTGGCCATGTTTTTTAACCAACCAGCATCATTTTTGAACTCCTCCAAGATATTATTGGGATGAATCTTCTGACCAAGTTTCATAAAGATCGGACTATAAATGTGGCCTCTAGAGTGTTAACAAGATTTAACTATAGCCTTATACAGCCATTTAAGGAAAAATGCTCCGCCCCTTGGCGGCCATGTTTTTCAAGCAAACGTAACCATTTTCGAACTCATCCAAGATATCATTAAGACAAATCTTTTGATCATATTTCATCAAGATTGGACAATAAATGGGGCCTCTAGAGTGTTAACAAGGTTTTACTATATATAGCCATATAAGGAAAAATGACCCGCCCCCCCTTGCGGCCATGTTTTTAAACCAACCTGCATCATTTTCGAACTCGTCCAAGATATTATTGGGATAAATCTTTTGACCAAGTTTCATGAAGATTGGACAATAAATGTGGCCTCTAGAGTGTTAACAAGATTTTACTATAGCCATATAAGGAAAAATGCCCCGCCCCTTGGCAGCCATGTTTTTCAAGCAAAGGTTACCATTTTTGACCTCATCCAAGATATCAGTGGGACAAATCTTATGAGCAAGTTTCATGACGATTGGAAAATAAATGTGGCCTCTAGAGTTTTAACAAGGTTTTACTATAGCCATATAAGGAAAAATGCCCCGCCCCCTGGCGGCCATGTTTTTCAACCAACTGGCATCATTTTTGAACTCATCCAAGATATTATTGGGATGAATCTTCTGACCAAGTTTTATGAAGATCAGATGATAAATGTGGCCTCTAGAGTGTTAACAAGATTTTACTATAGCCATATAAGGAAAAATGCCCCGCCCCTTGGCAGCCATGTTTTTCAAGCAAACGTAACCATTTTCGAACTCATCCAAGATATCATTGAAACCATCTTCTGACCAAATTTCATGAAGATCGGACAATAAATGTGGCCTCTAGAGAGTTAACAAGGCAAATGTTGACGCTGCACAACGGACGACGGACATAAAGCGATCACAAAAGCTCACCATGAGCACGTTGTGCTTAGGTGAGCTAAAAACAAAAGCCGCTATCTGAGAAAACCAGGCTTAGTGTGTAAAGTGTCATCCAAGATTAGCCTATGCAGATTGCACAGGCTAATCAGGGACGATACTTTCTGCCTATACTGGATTTTTTGTTAAGATGGACTTCCTTTAAATAGGAACAATTCTAATAACAAGGAAAGTTGTCCCTGCTTAGCCTGTGCAGTCATGCAGTAATAACAGTTTCCCCAGAATAAGGCTTTAATCAAATAGCAATCAATGAGTAAGACATTTTAATGTCTGCAGAGAAACATGATTTTTATCACTTAAATAGCAAAATACATCCGGATAATTGCAGTGATATATGTGTTAAAATGAAATGAAAGAGTTTGAAATTTTTAAGCAAAAAATAATTATACAGTTGAAACCCGATGGCTAGAACTCATTGAGACCGACAACAAAAGTTCAAGCCATCCAGAATTCGAGCCGTCCGATTTATAATACACTTATGTTTACTAACATTAATCTGCAATCGATTTACATCTCCAGTCAAAGTATTCATACTGCCTAAACTCCTATATACTTTCTGCTTTTGATCCAATAAGAACCAAATATAATACTTACTTTTGTTATGGCTAAATATTTTAAAACAGTTACACATACAATTAAAAATATAGTATATTCCAAATGTATATTATTTCTGCACGTCATTATGTAGAACATGTTACATGTACGGGTACAGCACGTCAAACAAAACATGCATAATCCCTATATACACATCGCTTAATATTAAACAGCACTGCATGTATTTATTTATTCGCTTCCTTTTCTTTAAAGAATAATATCATGTCAGTATGTGTTTTGCTTATGAGATGCTGTGTAGATACAAGTTGCAACGCTTTCTATTCCATCAAGTTGACATTGTACAGGTATATAGTATGATGCAGCCATTCAAACCCTAATAATAATGCATTTCCAAACACAACGCAAGATTTTATACAAAAAGTTATAGTTTGTTAAAATCAATTAACAATGTTTCAAATTATGGCTTGTAAATAATCAAGCGCTCCTTATCAATAAACAGCTTTATGCGACCCGCAACAAATTCGAGCCAAACAAACAACAGAACGTGCGAAAACTGTCACCAGGACTGTGAAAACAGTTCGAGCCATCCGATCATTCGACCCTCGTAAATTCTAGCAATCCCACAGAAATGTTTATGAATATATAGCAATAAACAAGAGCACCGCATTGCGGGTGCCAAGCTCGGCTGTGGGTGCAGTTTTGAATAAATGAAAGCTTGTCAGAAGAAAAGCACTTTGACTTTAGAGCCTATATTTAAGTTTTATATTAGAGGTCACAGTGACCTTAACCTAGTGACCCAAAAATGGGTGTGGCGTGTAGAACTGATGAAGGTGCATCTACATATGAAGTTTCAAAGTTGTAGGTGGAAGCACTTTGATTTTAGAGCCTATGTTAAAGTTTTATAATAGAGGTCACAGTGACCTTGACCTAGTGACTCAAAAATGGGTGTGGCGTGTAGAACTCGTCTTGGTGCATCTATTTATGAAGTTTCAAAGTTGTAGGTGGAAGCACTTTGATTTTAGAGCCTATGTTAAAGTTTGATATTAGAGGTCACAGTGACCTTGACCTTTGACCAAGTGACCCAAAAGTGGGTGTGGGGTGTAGACCTCATCAAGGTGCAGCTACATATGAAGTTTCAAAGTTGTAGGTGGAAGCACTTTGATTTTAGAGCCAATGTCAAGGTTTTAGCACGACGTGGACAGCAGACGGCGGACAACAAGCTGGCTATGACAATACCTCTGGTTTTCTCCGAAAACGGCCGAGCTAAAAATCAGTGCTTCAACGAGAGTTCAAGCCAACCGGAAATTCAAACCAACTGATTTCAACAATCGGGTTTCAACTGTATAAGTTAAATTATGATTCCCATTTTCAATACAGGAATTTGCAAGAATGGTTATAATGACACACCAAGCTCTATGGTACCTGCAGGTAGTTTGGAAGGTTTTCCACGCATGGAAAGTCTGCATATACACCAGCTATCCCCATGTCCCCTCCAGAGCCTGGCTCACACTCATCACCTGTAGGGAACTCAGGGGCTGAGTGCTCCATGGGCCCATCTTCAACCTCCTAGGCAAAATAAAGGTAGTCATTTTACAAAACTTTACATTAATTCATCTAAAAACACTTCAATTATAGTTTAATGGCCAAAAATTAAAATACTGAAAAATATTCCCAAAATACAGCGTCCAAATTTTAATTTGTGTAATTATTTAACTAGCTGCACCATGTATATGTTTGACCTTTGGCATTTAGTGTGACCTTTGCCCTAGGTTTTGGCACACCCTCTTCAGATTGAGAATATTTTTGGTAAATTACTTTTTTCAAGAAATTTAATTATAAATTATTAAGTTACAGTAAAGACCAATTGTAATTTGCTATTATAAGACGGTTGACCAGTAAGCAAACCTGATCTTTGACCGTTGAGTGTTACCTTGACCTTTATGTTATGGGTTTTGTTGTCACACATGACACTTACTGCCTAAATTGTGACCATTTTTGGTAGATTATTTTAAAATTTCATGATGAATGATGAAATTCCAGTCTAGACAAGCTGATTTAAGACATAATTCGACCTCCATGAGTGACCTTTGAGGTAGAGCACAAATGTGTAACTTATCCTTCTCATCCTCACCTTATGATGGTCATTTCAGGTGAGTTATTTTAAAACTTGCATGATGAATGACAGAGTTACAGTCAGCTATTTATGGCCATTTTTTACCTATAATACCTATGTAATCTTGCCCTTTGAGGTAGTAAGACTTGTTGGTCATACATTTGAAATACTTTTTAAATAGCATGAGTTATGACGCAGTTGCAGTCCAAACAAGCTGTTTTATGGACAAATTTGATATTTGATAAGTAATTGTGGCCATGAACTATGTGGTAGGAAATTATGTGTTTGGCATGTAAGAATGATGAACACTTGTGGTAAATTATTTTTAAATTGCATGATTCACTTCAAGCTTGGAATCATGCCAACATACATGTATATACACTCAACAAGCGTGTCTTCTATATTTAGCATTTCTTGTGTGGACAAATAAATGGTTACCTAGCTATAATGAATTCAAAGAGGTTAGATGTTTATAACCTTGATGTGCTTAAAGGTTTACTTGAAATAATGTTTTTACTGACTTAATATGAGCCTTTAATATTATATAGAAAACACAGTTTCAAATTTGACCTTCTTTAACCATTATATAACAGGTATACAGTATGCTGTAGGATAGCTGATTACTTTGTGTTGTTTTGAAATATATGCAATTAAAGTTTCATGCACAGATTTTGCATTAAAACCATATGGGCCTTGTTCTGGGAAAACTGGGCTAAATTCATTTGTGTAGTGTCGTCCCAGACTACATTTAGCAAAGCTAATAAGGAACCACACTTTGTGCTTTTATGGTTTTTCTAATTTAAAGGAATTCTCTACTAAACAAACATCCACTCAGCAGAAAAGAAATTGTCAACCTTGAGTAGCCTGTGAAGACTGCTTAGGTTTATGTGGAATGACACTGTATTAGTGTTTTTCCCAGGAGGGCAAAGGGGCATGGCACATTACTTTCAAAAAGGGCATTTTAGCGCGCAGTTTAGGCAAAAAAGGACAAAACGTTCCCTGAATACTTTAATTACGGGACAACATGTACTCGCATCTGAAGCAGTTGTGGAAAAAATAACATATAAACAAGCACATTTAATGGTAATTGATGTATTTAACTTACTATGATTTATATTAATATATTTACCTTGCAATGTACATTTAAGTTCCATGCTGTTTCAATAAACTGTACAGCACGACAAACATAATAAAGCAATATATGCATATGAATCTGATTATACACAGATCCACTAACATATAAATGAAACCATGTTTGTCTTATCCCATTTTCTAACAATAATCTTGCCAAATGTTTAAAATAACACTGCGAGTAAATTGATCGCTAACAATATGCAAACACTCGTTTCCATGACATACATTCACCAAGTAGATTACAAATAAATGAATAATGTTGTTGCTTTCTATAACATTTTTATGCATCGTTGATTATCACAGACATTTCATTAATTCCTTCTTAATGTACAATCTCCATCGTTAATTCGATCATTTACGACGTTATTTGCCATTTTTGCCGAGTCTCAATTTAATTCTGTATAGTCCGCCATGTTGTTCAAATGTCAAATGATGTAAGCGACAGGTGCGCATAGCAACGTTAAATCGTATACGCGATTCGCATTTTGTTAAATTAGTATACGTCTCAGTAATTATTTCAATAATTAGATCTAATTATCTTAAAGACGAAAGCGATAAAAAAATTAATTTGTTTGTGTTTTTAAATGTAATTATGCGTAAAAATATATGTTTTGATATAACTGAATAATGCATGCAATGCACAATTGCTACGAGAATAACATCGAGTTTGTCATCAAAAGTCTCCGAAGTAACCATTTTATCGTGGAGGAGTTCACATTGCTGACTGAAAAGTGCGCTTGGTATAACATAGCCTCTGGAATTATCGATTGATACTGACACGGGGTTATTCATGCATGACTAATTGGAGCAGTCTACCTATAAATTGAGCACTGTAATAGATTAAATCTGCTCAAATAATATAGTCGATTAGACGTTGACGTCTCTCGAGTAAATCAAGCACAGTCGGAGCGTCACAGACAATTAGGACACTGATTTTGCGGACCAAGTTAGATCGTAAGGCAATAAAGATGTTATCGATTAGGGCGCGTGGCGAAATTTGCCTTTCAAAAGAAGGGCGAGTGGCGAAATTTGCCTTTGAAAAGGGCAGGGTGGCGATCCGGGAGGGCGGCGTGGCTTTTCGCCACGCTAAAATGGCCTGGGAAAAACACTATGTATGCGCATGCATTCAGCTTGGTTTTCCCAGAACGAGGCTCAGAGAATAGCACTTGCCTCATCTGACTGGTCGCTCATGTTTCCATGGTCTTGTGGGATAGCCTGGTAACCATAATAACCAATGTCAGGGTCGTCTTCATCGTCAGAGTCCGAGAGGTCAACGTTAATTATCACATCTGGGTGCTCTGTAAAAGCATGCGAGTCTCACTTTGGGGAAAATGGGGCATGTGTGTAAAGTATTTTCCCAGGTTAGCCTGTGCAGTTCCCACAGGCTAATAAGGAAAGACACTTTCTGATTAAACTAGATTTCCGCTAAGAAGAGACTTTCTTGAAACTAAAAATATACCATTAAAGCAGAAAGTATCATTTCTACACTTTACGCATATGCATTAAGCCCCATTTCCCCATAGCAAGACTCATATGCAGATTTCACTGACTGAATAGTATCTGCTAGCCTACATCTGAATGCAAAAGATTACAAAGTTGTTATTTTCATCACCACATGACAGATGTTCAGACACAGAGAAATATAGCTTAAATATTATCTTAAGACATACATCAGGTCCAAATCCTATTTTGCCTACTTTGTTGTGTACAGGAAGTTGTGTGGCGGCAATGTTTCTATCCTCAGGAGAGAACTCACCCTAAGTTATAGCAAGCGGCCCCTTGTTCAATTCCCTTACTAGCTTTAGCATTTTGTCACAATATGATTTTAGATATTTTCAACAAAATAAACTGTATTATCAATTTGGCACTTATACATCCTCTTCAGAAACAATACTTTTACAAGGGTCCAAAATTATATTACCTTCATTTTCAATGTCCTGATCCATGCTATGGTGCGGTCTATCTCGTTCTTCCTCAGGCTGAGGGATAGGTCCCATGCTCTTGAAATTCTCCTGTTCACCTGTTGAGATAATGGAATTACATTATTTTACACTTTCAGCAACCCAAGCCTTACACAGTATCGTATGATTCCCTTATATTGAGCCTGTCCTTATTACGATCACTTTGATGACATTAAGAACGCTGCTCTCGTGATAATTTCACACACATGCGCTCCCGGGTATTTTTTTATACTAAAATTACTACACTTGAATATAAAAACAGACACGGCGAAAATGAGAAAAAAATAATAGTATAATTGCATTTTAAAATCATATTTCAACTGAAATTATCCAAATGTGTTCCCATTCAATTCAATTTTTACTGTCCTCTTAAATAAACTTCCCCATACATTGCAAAGTGAGTCAGACGACTGCAGTAGTATAAACACAACACTTTCATGAATCTGATTTATTTTAAATAAAATTCTTTTACTTTTTCGTGAATCTCAGAAAATGTTGCATGGAACAATCTGTGGGTGCACATCGCAAAAATAGGTGACATGACAATACACACATGTTAATTGGATTGACCCTGTCCCGATTGGATGCTAATTTTATAAAATCTTTTAATACTAACATATATGCCGAATTTTTATTTGAATAAATGGCAAATATTTGTGGTTTCTGCAATTCTTGAGACACTTTAATGTGTCAATGTTGCTCAAAAGAAGATTGACAGATAAAACAGAAACTTGTTAAATTGTAAAAAGAAGTTATAAATAAGTTAAAATTACTGTTTCAGTTTGTATAAATATGTTCAGTGAATCGAATTTTCGAAGTTTTGGTGGCCTTACGCCTATTCATTAGAGTACTCTTCCTTTTCAAATATGACATCTCGATTCCAGGTAAACAATGTGTGTAGTGAATGTTGTTTTAGTGTGTGTATGGAGCTATAAACTTGGCGTGGTTAAACACAGTCACTTTGTAAATAAACAGTTTTGGCATGGATAAAATGAGAATTAAATAAATCTTTAAAGGTAAATTGTTTATTAAGGCATTATTTGCATTAATGAAAAAACTCTTAACTTGTTTCCATACCCTCTCAATACACGGTAATTAAAGGATACACTTCTAAGACGTAAGAAGATGATAGGAACAGAATTCATAGTGTGTTAAAACCTATATATAGAATGCAATAATTGACAGAGTTGGGTTCATACAGATGTTTTTGGGAATCAATAAGAGTCGGGATAATGCATATCAATGCATGAAAGGGTTAAAACAACTAAGATTAAAAATGTAGTAATCAATGACTTTATAGCTTCGGTTTTTTTTTAGAGTAATAATGCACCAATTCACGTCATAAATAAATGTAAAAAAATAACATATGGAGGGGGCTGCGCTCCCTACCCCCAAAGGTAGCAATAGTTGAATTTTTTTTTGGTCTTACTTTTAAGGACTAAAAAAGATTTCAAGTACCTGTGGCCTATAACTTCGCCAAAAATTAATGGATTGGACTGAAACTCACAATTCATGTGAAGGTCATGTAGTTAGACTAATACCAAAACTTAGCCTAAAAATTTAGCTCAACAACTGAAAGCGTTGCATAAAAAACCTCCTGAAAACCGAATGCTGAAGGGACAGATGGCTGTTTGACTGCTTTATGCCGAGGGCCGTAAAAAACATTAGCAAAATGAAACACATGGGCCATGAGAGGCTCAATGTATACTATAGGAACAAATGTGAATTATTCATTATTTTGCTAATAAAGGCAATAATTTCAATAATAAAATTTACCAGATTTGCGATATGTTCTCCTTATGAATAAACAGTGACAATCTCAATGTGAACGGTTATGCACGCGTTATAAAATTTGCACGAATTCATAGTGGGCGTAGAAGCATGGGTACAAATCGATATTTTTATACTACAAATGAAAGAGGCGCTTTCCTATACAAATGACACTTACAAACAACCACTAGCGTATTTAATTTGTTTTTGTGTACAAAGAAGTAGTCGTATGGTGAATAACTTATTTCGCTTAGGTAATTATAAGTAAATTATTGTTTTGATAAACTGGGTTTTTCCCCAGGAGTTACCTGACCTGCCGTACCTTCTATACTATGTAGCCGGTACAGCGGTTACTAGATTTACCGAAAGCGCGCGCTTTCGGTATCGGTACCGAAAGCGCATTGTCAGTACCGAAAGCGCACTGTAAAATGTAAACTATGGAAATAATCAGATGACCAGATAAATTTTCAATTAATGAATAAATGAAAACATGTTTATATATGCATTTTTCATGGAATATTTCGTAGAAATTCGATCTTAAGCGCGTTACATTATGTCAATTAACGCTGTATCGGTACCGAACGCGCAATGTCAGTTCCGAACCGGCATTGTATAATGTAAATTACGAAAAAAATTCAATTAAATAATAACCAAAAACTTGTTTGTTAATGCAGTTTTCATGGACTTGATCGTACAAATTCGCTCTTAAGCGCTACATTGTGTCAATTAACGCTGTCGCCCATTAAAACAGCAAGCCGCAATGATGGCGGAAATCAATTGCGTGACAATAAACACGTTAATAAAGCAACGAACGAGTCTTTTTCTGATTATTTAATGTTTTGTTAATCAACCTACAACTGAATGCTCGAGTTAGCAAGTGCATAGAAATATAAATTGTATCAAGATTATCACTTTTGTTGAAATTATGATCAGTTTACGTCGTATTTGCTCAATCAGAATTTAATATTATAAGTCGTTTAGTCTGTGTATTTAACGTCATCAACAATGCAACCACAACCGTTTAAGCGATTCTAATTAAGAGCCAATTATTAAACAAATTTGATTACAAACCAACACTCGTTAAGTCATTAAAATCATTTCTTGTAGTATTTATTAAATTATTTTACAATTGCGCACTACGATAGTTTTAAAAAAAGTAATAAAAAGCGTTTGAGATCGTAAAGGATTAAGATGATGATACAATATTTGTATTTCCTTTCATTTTTTTTTTTCTAAAAAATTAAGTATACGGTCCGAACATAGCGCCGTTCACGATTTAACTGAAAACGACAATGAAGTGATTTGTTTCAGATATGCTCCCATTGTGTACACACAAGTCTTACTGAGGCTTCCCGTGCCACAACGAAAGCGAAAGTAGGTTGTTTTTTTTTAGTAAAATTGATGAAAATTACTATACAGCGTACATTGAACGTAAGGATTTGATCATAAAGATGCTATCAATGACACTACGGCGGCACGAATTACCCAAATCTTCCCAAATCTTCCCAAATCTACTCAAATCTATCCCAAATTACCGAAGTCTACATAAAAATAATTATTTTACAACATGTTTGTGTGATGGGCACTATTTTTTTGGTAAATGCTTCATTCTTCTCGTGACAATATGTAATGTCCCAATAAAAATACTAAAAATCAAATATAGGTTACACACCACTTACTAATTAATCTTCCCAAATCTCTCCAAACCTACACCAATTAAAACTAATCAAAGCTACTTGTGTAATAAATTTGGAGACAAATAATATATTGCTTCCTGTGGTTGCTATAGAATTGTGTCGAAAAGACCAAATAATGTCTATATAAAAAAGTAGGATAGAGCTAAATCAAGGTACGTAAAGAACACAGAAAAGCCAATAACCGCGTACCGAAAGCGCAGTGCCATTATCAAAAGCGACCTGTAAAATGTAAGTACTAAAAACAATCAGATGACCAGTAAAATTTCAATAAAAGAATTACATGAAACTTTTTTATGAATTAATTGTTCAAGGACTTTATCTTACAACTTCGATCTTAAACGCACAATATAATGTAAATTAACGATGTCGGCCAATAAAACAACATGCCATAATGATGCCGGGAATCAATTGCCTGACAATTAAAACATTAACAACGAACGAGCACAATTGTTGTTACAGACAGGGGTTAAGTTTCGATAATTGGTAACATTCGTATGGTGAAGTCGTACACATTTAACTTGAGATCGGGCGGGTAGGGGCGTTTAGCGTAGACCAAAATGGCACATTTATTAAAACAGAAAAGTGTGACGGATTGATGCACAGAGCGCAAACCATAAGCCCCCCCCCCCCCCCGGTAGTGGACTAATAAACAAACTATGCAAACTATGATTGAAATAAACTCAATCATAACGGTGGGCATTTAGCAATCATACTTCTTTTTTTGTTTTTTCGGTATTGCTTTGTCATAAGAGGTATACTTACATGAGCGCGCGTTGCTTTATAAGATCTCAGTGCTTGATAGTTTTAAGAATATGAATAAATATTAAGTACCCAATACAATTTTCATATTTACATCCGTGGGATATCTTTATATATCATGAACATCTCCGTTTTCGGCACAGACGATCTGAACATATGTCATTGACAACCTTACCAAGTATTACAATTATCTGAAGGGATAGAATCAGCCCGCGATATAGGTACGTTTTCGGTTTACTAAACACATTAACTGTTAACTACAAAATTAAACAGTTACATTTGATTGCGGTGCACGAAATTTGTCATTTGAAGGTCTCGTTTGACCGACAGCTTTAGTCACGTTAATCGAAAAATCAAACTTATTCTACTCGATCCCCACTATTTGAAGAAAAGCATATTTTGCGGTAATAAGAAAATGTTATTTGAATAAGATGTAGAAAAAATATACGCGGAATGTTCCAGTGGCGTAACTTATGAAAAATCGAACACTCGCATGTTTGCGTTTGTAGCTATTGGAAAAATACACTTTAAATATGGTTTATGTTATGTGCATATATTCCATATGAATACTTGAACAATTTCCGAAAAACACATGTTTCATTTAAACAAGACGATTTACAAATTTTCTTGCAATACAGGAGTCTTTTTATGATAAAATACTGTAACCCTTAATGTATCAGCAGTAGCGTTGTATTGCTCGTTATATATGTGCATGGGTCAAGTCCATA
Source organism: Dreissena polymorpha (assembly GCF_020536995.1). Classification (NCBI taxonomy): domain Eukaryota; kingdom Metazoa; phylum Mollusca; class Bivalvia; order Myida; family Dreissenidae; genus Dreissena; species Dreissena polymorpha. Next base: position 87,939,608 of record NC_068357.1, on the reverse strand, counting down.
ATCGACTATTATATAAAGCCATCAAAGAAGTAAAGTATTTAAATATTCCCAAGACGTCCGACCTCTATTCAAGAAAGAAAAGTTTATACTTCATGCATGCCCAATCAATAAACTTAAAGCAAAGTTGCGCAAAAACCTTACTTTCGATCTCTTGGAGGAAAATAATTTCAATTTAGAATTTCAAACAAAAACTTTAAATCCGTAAAGTATGTGTTCCCCTTACTGTTTCAGTTTTCAATGAGACGATAGGTTTCGAAATAAATTTGTGTTCTATTGAGTATATTGTTATTGCAATTGTTTAACAATTAAAATAACAAAATAGGTTTACTTTAAAAGTTATACATTAACTACATACAAACACAGTCGTATGCTCTTTATCTTTTTTTTAACTTGTGTTATTAATTCCACATTATTTAATTAAACTAATGGTGTTGTTTTCCACTCAGTTTGTTTTTGTTATTTTCTTACATTGGTCCCACTAAAATTGTTAACAAATATGAAGAACGTCTCATGCCTTTAGCTAACCGGGTTAAAAGTAGTATTTGGAAGAGATGTAATGGAAAATACATTTTTCTCATGTCGATATTGTGCCTAATATAAGACATAAACCCTTATTTAAATATGAATTCTTGGTATTGAGATTTCCTTTGTTGCATGATATTTTACTACGGCCTACATTTTGGAGACATCCTGCTGATATAATTACATTCCACGAACAGCGCTAGTAAATTAAAACTAAGGTCATACATTCGATATGTTTTCGCATATTAAAGACTTATGAAGTCCAAGGTAGTTTATTTTAAACGAATTGTATTGTGGACTACGTGATTTTACGATTGACCACGTGACAAACTGTTGATACATCCTGCTCACGTAATCACATTCCACGAACAGCTCTCAAACTTTTTTTCTGACGGAAATTCAGTGTTTACAATAATAAAAAATACTGATGTAATAAGTAAAACCGGTTGTAACAAGACAAAGAATAAGCATTGTCATGTAAACATATTTTGAGAAATTTGATCATACCAGTTTTACAAAAGAATAGTATTGCCGTGTATGGTGCGTTTTTCAATATTATTTACATGTTACTATGTAATTTTACGAATTGGGGTTGTGGAAGGTATGATGGGTTGCTTGAATCAGTTTAAATGGAAGATTGAAATAAATAGACCAAAGCGCCAGGTTTCATGACACTATCTAATGCACGTTTTTAAGCTGTTGGCATTTACTCAGTTTTGCTTTTGTATTATTTACTGTGAATTTACCTAAACCATCTGTAAAAATCAAAGACGAATAATTTCACGATGTATACCAAGTTTTAACAAAGTGACTTGAATACGTATTTATGTATAACTGGATAATGGACGAACTGACAAACATACATAACAGATGGAGGGCACATTTTTAGTCGTCCACGATAAACAAATTACAAAAAAGAATATACAACGTGTGTGGTATTTAGGATTGAGTGTTTGGGTAAATAGGCCTGTCTCAGATTTGACCTTGCGAACTGATTTTGTTACTCAACATGACTCAGATTCAAACACAAGTTTCACAAGCACATGTGGGCTCTAGAGTGGTAACAAGCTTAACGTTTGCGAAGCACGATGCTGAGCGCTGGACATATATATTTATATCAACAGATCACCTTGATTCCTTTGTATTCAATCAACCTTAAACGAGTGATTAATTATAATTAACAATTTATTCTATTTATCGCATTCATCAATTGAATAATCAATATCCAGCACAAACCATATATTGAAAGGACCTACCTTTCTTGTGGATTGTTTTATTGATTCCCACATAAGTTGATAGCACGCAGCCGTATGTTAATGTTAGTCAAATTATTGCGTAATTTTTAGAATTGCGTACGTGGCCTAATAAAACTGGTCCTAGGCTAATGTGCCAATGATTCAACTGTTTCATTTTAAGGAGAAAGTTGAATGTCAATTACGCACACACGTGTGTGTTTCTGCTCTGTAAGTTTAACGTGCCATGGAGGATTTTACTATAAATCCTCCATGATCAGTTATTGTCGTATACAAATCAATTGCTTATCGGTTTTAAGTCGAGGCCACACTTCAAAGTCAACGGTAATACATTTTGGTTCCTCTGTTTAGCTTTGAATATTAAACTATAACTTCGAAATAGTTTTCCACACGAAAAGACAATGTGTAGCGTGCATCTGTAAATCTCCTCGATGAAAGTCAAGGTCGCAGTACAAGGTGAAGCAAACTTGATTGTTTTCTCTTTCTTTGTAATGTCCCAGAGGACGTAAATTTTACTTCGTATTTGTTATGACAAATACAAGATGATGTCTGTAATGTAACTCGTATTGCACTGTGACAAGTGGTATTTAAACAAGGATACCAGGTAATGTATACGACAATTGGTGAATATTGTACCCATGTGAATGCTTCGGGGGCATTATGGCCTTCTTTTATGTACTGAACACTCAAACGGAAAAATAATATAAATGTTATGAAACAGGTTTTAATTGACCATCATTACCTGGTTTATATTGGCAGCCGATACATGATAACGAATATCTATACAAGGTGATTGGATA